>NC_035436.2:123302270-123651689 GCF_002127325.2 Helianthus annuus
ATGTTTGATGTTGGTGCATATTTGTGACAACAGCTTAGATTTTGTCTTTGGATATCTTGTAATTAGTTAAACGATAAACAGTTAGCGGGTTTAGCTTTGTATTAGTGAGATTATAGAGTTTGGGCTAAACTAAACCCAGTTTGGGTCTAGGGAACGAATTGGGCTTGCCCAAGTAGTAAACCCTAGTCCAACTTGTAAACCTTGTGTTATATAAACAAGGTTAGGCTTTAGGGTTCAGGTTAATCAGTTAATTAGCCAAAAACAGTTTGTGAGAGGTAGAATTTCGTGAGAGCTAGTACTTGGACGAAATTAGGGTTTGTGACGGATCTTGATTGATTGTAATCAGTTTGATAGATAATCAATAAAGATCCGGTTTGAAAGTGATTGCTGATTTCTGTTCCTACACGTTTTCTGCTTATTCTGATCAAGAGGATTCCGCACTCTTGATTGGATTGACAATTCTGTTGAAGATCCATACACATCAAGGGGACTTACAATTGGTATCAGAGCATTAGGCTCTTGAAGGCTCGGTTCAGAATTGTTTGCTGCAGAAACAGGAAGTGATTTTGATTTTTTGTTAAATCAGAAAATTAGGGTTTATAAAATTTTCGAAATTTTTGTGTTGGTTTGATAGAATTTTCGAAATTTTTGGCTTTTTTGATCTTCTGGTTTGTTTGTTTGGTGTTTTGCAGGTTTTGGAGATAGTTTTTGGTTGATTCTATGAAGAATTTTGGGTGAAAGACTTGAAGATTCGAAGACTGTTCTTCGTGTTTTTCGTGATTTTTCATAAGTTCTTCAAAATTTTCGTAATTACTTTGCTGATTAGGTTTTGTGATTTTGCAGATTTGTGTTAACAGAATCCAGAAAATCATCAAAAATTTCGAACAGATTGAGTTTCCATAGTTACTGGGCGAAATTAACTGATCAGCGAATTTGTGACTAGATAACTCGGTTATCGGCGAAATTAAATCCAAAGGCGACTTTGGTAATCGTATAATTTTCCACAGCGAAATTACTACGATTTTCGGCGAATTTACAGTTCGTCGTAATCGCGAAATTGACCAGCGAAATTGACTTGACAGGCGAACATAACTAGCGAATTTAACCAGTTCAGCAATATAACCAGCGATTTTAATCAGTTCAACGAAGTTGACCTACTTGAGCTAAATAGCGAAATTACCAGCATAATTAAAAGGGTGGAATTTTTTCTGGCAAGCGTCGATAAAATTTCAGTGTTTTGCAAACAGAAATTGATCCATAGCTCATTAGACAAAACCGTCTGTACCGTTGAATTAAAAAAAAAACTCTGGAAAATCCCGAATTCGGTTTTTGACATTATATATCATTGGATTCGTCATTTCGAGACGATTCTAACGGTGTAATTTGGTAACCACTGTTTTCGGAGATATTTTGTACGGTTTTGTCAGTCTGCAACGTTTAAAATGTCGAACATGACCAACTTGAATGCACCTAAGATGATGAAGGTGGAGAACTATCTTATATGGAAGGACAACTTCAAATCTTTCATTGAATCTCAGGATGCACGCATGTGGGTATGTATTGAAGATGGGTACGTAAACCCAGTACATGATTTTGAGTGCAGACCACGAGTAACAGCCTATGTTAACATGAAAGCTGATGATAAAAAGATGTATGATGCTGAAAAGAGAGCTTTGGCTGTAATAAAGACATCCTTACCTGATAGCATCAAGCATATCTTAAAGAAGTACACAAATTCAAAGGATATGTGGGATGCATTGCAAAAGCGATATCAGGGAAATGAGAGTGTCACTCAGGCATTCATGGCAGAGATAGTGCCAGTTGATGAGGCTGAAACTACTGTGAGTGATGCTGAATCTCAAGTGGAGAATGCTGAAGCAAAAGTGGATGCTGAAGTAGAGAAGGAGAGTGAAGCTGAAAAGGTTGTTGCTGATGAAACTACAGAAGTTCACGAGGAAGAGGTACAATCTAATTCTGTATGTTTAAGATGTCGTGAATTACAGGGTGAAGTTGACAGGTTGTTAGCACAAAACCAAAGTCTGGTGAGCGAGATGTCTAGCATAAAAGAGTCAAACTTTTTTGCTAAAAGAAATGAATCTCTATACTTAAAGAAGATAAAAGGTTATGAAAGTGAGATCGAAGCTTTAACATGCAAATTAAACGAAAAACTTCAAGTAATAGACTTAGCTCACGAAATGATGGCTGAGAAAACAAAAGAGAATTCTGAAAAATGCAAAGAGTTGTCAGATGCACAACTCAAAATTATTGAACTTGAACAAAAATTAAGTCAATTCAGACATTCGTCTTTTGTTATGAAACACATGATGGGTGGGTTAAAGAAAAGTAATGACAAGACCACTGTGGGCTTCCAGGGCTTTAATGAAGTCCCACCTCCTCTTAGTCATGACTATTCTTTCCTCCTTGATGAAGATGAGCTAACAGCCTTTATGTCAACTGCACCAAGTAGTTTCGCATCTACATCAAGTCAAGGTGAAGGGTCTGAGAGTGATGATGCTAAGAAGAACAATAACAAGGAACATTTGAAAAAGCAAAATTCACCTCCAAAGGGCAAAAATCAAACTTTTGTTAAAAAGATTAATTTTGTTCAAGGTAGTGATATGAAAAATGAAACCGCTGTTATTGAAAAAGAATCAAATGTAGAGTTTGCAAAAAATAAGAACATAGAAAAATCTGAAATTAACCAAACTGAACAAAATTCTTCCAAGGCATCATCACCATCTGATAAGGGATCTACCTCAGAGACTCCAGCTAAGAAGTCTTTGAAAAGGAGATCATGCTTCAGGTGTCACATAAAGGGACATGTAGCTAGTTGTTGTCCTAACAAAAAGAGTGAAGGACAAATGAGTGAAAAACAAAGAGGGAAATCACCAGAGAAGAAAGGTGATAGTGAGGAGAAAGGCTCAAATTATCCAAAGAAATCTGCTCCTAAGCAACCAGAGAATGTTGCTGTTGGTGTAGATAAGGCTGAAAAAGGAACTTCACAAGTTCCTCGGTTTCAAAGAAATCAACCAAGATTTCAGCCTAGATCTCCACCAGGCAGATATGAGAGACCTAGAAGCAGTTCACCTAGAATGAACAATTATAATTCAAATAATTTAAGAAGTCAAGGTCAATATCAAAATCGATACCAAAATAATGGTGGTCGAACTTTTTATAACAGTGGCTTTAGAAATTACAACAATAATGCTTCTTGGAATCAAAATTCAAGGTTTCAAAACCAAAATTTTCAAAGGTCAAATAGTCCAAACACATATAGGAACCCTCAGGACCAAAGACCTAGTGGAAATCAAAATCAAATTCCAACAGGTCTAAGATCCAAGACTCCAGTTAGGAGTTATGGATATTGGATGGATGTTCAAATAGTTGGTGAATTTGGACGACCCAAGACCATTAAGGCTTGGGTCCCCCAATCTAACTAATTTCTTAGTTAATGTGTGCAGGAGCTGCTAAGGAGGATTATCAACTTATGTTGATAGTGGCTGCTCTAGGCACATGACGGGGGATATGAGATTGTTGATATATGTATATTAAACGATTTAAATTAAAGTTCAAAGTGCTGAGTCGACATAGAAGATAACCTGGCAGATCTTTATACTAAAGCATTTGACAGGGCTCGCTTTGAACATTTAGTCGAACTCAACGGGATGAGGAATCCTGAATAACTGGTTTTTCATAAGAATTTTGTAAATAGTTTACTGCTTTTCTTAAAAATCAAAAATAAAAAAAAATTGAAAAATCAAAAACATAAAAAAATAGAAAAATCAAAAATGAGTTATCACTGTGTGAAAAAGGAGAAATGATAGTACATCAGCAAGTTAGACTGTCACACTGAAATTGAACCAAAATTGCTTAAGTGTGATAGCAGCTTCATCATATGATGTACCAGTAGGCAAAAGCATTAAATAATCAACTTACCAATGTGATATAAACATAAATGAACTGAATATGAGTGGGGAACACATTAGTGGTGTATGGTTTAATGACCTTAATTCTTGCGTTGATAGATTGCCAAAATCTGAAGTTTTGGGTCTTTATACTGTTATTTCATCTGGGATATCTTGGATGTCTGTCTCTTTAGAACTAAAATTGTACATGACCCCAGGAAAGAAAGTAACTTGGAATTAGCTCATTTCTATTTGAATGTCTGTATGTGTCCCGATACACACAATTTTGATCTGATTCTGAAATCTTCTCTGAAAAAAGTCGTGTACCTCCTTTGCTGCATCCAGATATATGCTGACCTGGAGGTGCTAGGCAACGACAGCTTCTGCTGCATCCAGATACATGCTGACCTAGCTGTACGTTGTCGCGCTATAGATCTAATACACCCGAAAGAGGCCCTCAAGTGCCCAAAAGAAACCCAAGAAACCTATATCAAACTGAGAAAATCTCATTTGATCTGTATATTATACCATCTCTGCTAAAGATCTATTCTGTTCTCTTCTCAACCTATTCCCAGTTAAGATTTCAGAAATCTGGATTGGACTTGTGAAATATGTGGTAGGGAAGATACTTGCATAATAGAGTGTGCTGTTTATATTTCCAGGATTTGATTAGTATTTATTTGGGTGTTCATAGTTAAGCAATTACAACATGATAAAACAGATTATATGCAGAACTAGACACAGTCAGGATATCTTAAAGGATGACATCAGTATACTCACCTACTACGATGAATCTTTGTGCATACCTTGATCGCGGGGGTATATCCTGAAGTGGGACACGCTAGTATATCAGTAAATAAAATTACCTTAACGTATCATACGGTAATGGTACTTGAAATGTTCATGCATTTTGTTTAAGTGGACAAACATACTGGTAATCGTCTTGGACTGCTTTTCACGAAAAATTAAATAAAGAATTATCTAATTGTGTGAAACAGTTTGATTGTGCTGATATGATCTTCTTACCAGTGATTCTCACAAAAATAGAGTGTTTATTGCTTTTGTATTTACTTGCTTTCGGAGAATATAAAAATCCAAAAATAGTGTCTTTTTCTGTTTAAAATTCTTAATGTACGGAAAACTGTTATTCGTGGAGGAATTGTTACTGATAGGGGGAGACAGTGTTAGAAAGTGAGTTCAAAATTCTCAATCAGGCAGGTTCTTTTGTGTTGGACAAAAAGTTTTGCGTGTTGGTGATAAGTTGAAAAAGCTTAATCTGTTATACAGTTTAACTAATCTCTTGAAAAATAATAATTTATTTAACTTATGTTGAAAAATTCTTATGGTTTCTCGAGATGTTTGTTTTATAGTATGCAGATTGAAGCAGTTTGTTGCTGAGAAGTTGCTGTGAAGTGTGAAGATGAGAGTTTGATTGGATGCATGGTAGAACCTCCTTTCTATATTGCAGACAAGATTGAAGAGTTTAAAGATTGCTGTGCAAATGCTAAACTGGAGTTTACTCAAGTGCTAATGTATTGAAGATTTGGTGATTGGATGCATCAGCTTAGGGGGAGTCTGTTGCTGACAAAAGCTAATGAAGCTGAAGCTATCCAAAGACCAAAGACAATGCAAGACTACTTGAAGATTGCAAGAAGACTGAAGACAAAGTTTTGAATGAAGACAAAGTTTTTATGAAGCTATTGTTAAGGGGGAGTTTGTTGGTGCATATTTGTGACAACAGCTTAGATTTGGTCTTTGGATATATTGTAATTAGTTAAACGATAAACAGTTAGCGGGTTTAGCTTTGTATTAGTGAGATTATAGAGTTTGGGCTAAACTAAACCCAGTTTGGGTCTAGGGAACGAATTGGGCTTGCCCAAGTAGTAAACCCTAGTCCAACTTGTAAACCTTGTGTTATATAAACAAGGTTAGGCTTTAGGGTTCAGGTTAATCAGTTAATTAGCCAAAAACAGTTTGTGAGAGGTAGAATTTTGTGAGAGCTAGTACCTGGACGAAATTAGGGTTTGTGAGGGATCTTGATTGATTGTAATCAGTTTAATAGATAATCAATAAAGATCCAGTTTGAAAGTGATTGCTGATTTCTGTTCCTACACGTTTTCTGCTTATTCTGATCAAGAGGATTCCGCACTCTTGATTGGATTGACAATTTTGTTGAAGATCCATACACATCAAGGGGATCTACATTTGACTAAACAGTTTGAATTGCCGGAGCTTCCTGGATTGCGAAGAATGAATCGGCATCTTTCTTGAAGTTGTTTAAGTCATAGTTGTTATGTGCAGGATCTTCCAAAACTTGTATCCAGATGGATCATGGATAGTGGAGCTTCGAGATATATGACAGGGAAGACTGCGTTATTGTATGATGTGAGAAACATTAATGGTGGTTACGTAGGTTTTGCTGGTAATCAAGGAGGAAAGATTATAGGTGAAGGAACGTTATCCAACGGAATCGTAACGTTTGAGAGAGTTAACTACATCTCTGAGCTGGAGAATAATCTGCTGAGTATCTCGCAGATCTGTGACAGGATGTATACTACTCACTTCACTGACAAAGAATGTTTAATCTTGAAACCGGGATTTGTGATACCTGAGGAATGGATCATCATGAGGGCACCAAGAGTCAATGATCTGTACGTGTTGGACATGAGTGTAGCTACTACAACCACAGGTCAGGCTCATTGTTTTGTGTCCAGAGCAACTGAGAAAGAATCAAGATTGTGGCACCGGAAAATGGGGCATATTCATCTTAGAAAAATGAATCATTTGGTGCATAACGATTTGGTCACAGGAGTTCATGTCAAAGGTTTTCATCTGGAAGGGGAGTGCATTAGTTGTGTCAAAGGCAAACAGAAGAAAAAGTCACACCCTACAAAGCAAGTCAATTCAGTTTCAAGACCTTTAGAAGGACTTCACATGGATTTGTTTGGTCCTGTGAATGTCAAAAGTATAACAGGAGATTACTACTGTTTGGTCGTGACTGATGATTATTCCAGATTTTCATGGGTTTCATTCTTGAAATCGAAAGACGAAACGTTTAACAGTTTAATGGCGTTGTTTAAAAGAATTGAGAATTTGTACCAGAGGCCTATCAGTAGAATTAGAAGTGATAATGGTACTGAATTCAAACACAGTAAGATGGAAGAATTTTGTGATGAAAGAGGTTTACTGCATGAGTTTAGTGCTCCGTACACTCCGCAACAGAATGGAGTCGCAGAACGCAAAAATTGGACGCTAATAGAGACGGCTAGAACTATGCTTGCAGATTCAAAGTTACCTATTAATTTTTGGGCTGAAGCTGTTTCTGCTGCATGTTATACGCTCAACAGGGTTCTTACTTTCAAAAAGTTCAACAAAACATGCTTTGAGCTAATCAATAACCACAAGCCGAATTTGAAGTATCTAGAACCGTTCGGGTCACCCTGTACAGCTATAGAGCCTCATGGAAAGTTTGGTCCGAAGTGCATCGAGGGAATATTTGTTGGTTATGCCAATCCATTGCGACGTGTCTTCGTTCCAAGTGAGAAGCGGATTATTGAAGCAGCGAATGTTGAATGTCAAGGTTACACTATGCCGCCGCAGAATCCTGGTGATTCATGGAAATATCATTATGATAAACTTTGGGATTCGTTTGACATGAGAGAAGAATCAGAGGACGATGAAGATTTCTTTGATGAGCTGGATATTTTGCGAGAGTATGAGTCGCAGCTAAGGTTCCTAGCGGAGTATTCTAGAAGACCTCGTGAAACTTCAAATGATGATGAAGCAGGTCCTAGCAATGCTGGTGAACATGATGATCAAGTTGCTCCTGGTAATCAGTCGGATGTGAATGATGATCAAGAAACTGATAACATGCCAGTATTTGACCATGGTGATTCAGATTCTGAGGGGGAGCAGATCCAGATATCAAGTCAAACAAACCAAGTTGGTGAACAAGATGCAGATAAGAATGTTACTAATCTGGAGGGAAATGTTGATGTTCCAAGCGAAGTGATGCCGCGAACTCTTTCTTATCATCCAGAGGAGTTGATCATAGGAGAACTGCATTCAGGCGTTCGTACAAGACGTCAAATAGACCAGGGCTTAACATGTTTTTATTCTACAGTAGCACCTTTACAAACTGAATTTTCATTAAGTTGTTTTATCTCGCAGGTCGAACCAAGAACTTATAAAGAGGCGCTTACTGAAGACTCTTGGGTCATAGCGATGCAAAAAGAGTTGAGTCAGTTTGAAAAGTTGGGAGTGTGGAAGCTAGTAGATTTACCGGATGGTCAAAGGAAAATCAATACAAAATGGGTATTCAAATGTAAGAAAGACGACAGAGGAGTGGTTGTAAGGAACAAAGCTCGACTCGTTGTTCAGGGCTTTAGTCAAAAGGAGGGGATTGATTTTACAGAAGTCTATGCTCCTGTAGCACGACTAGAGGCAATCAGAATTTTCCTAGCATTTGCATCTTGGAAGAACTTTAAAGTTTATCAGTTGGATGTAAAATCGGCGTTTCTTTATGGGAAGGTCAAAGAGGAAGTTTATGTCGGTCAGCCGCCGGGCTTTACTGACCCAATCCACAAGAATAAAGTTTATCTGCTGGACAAAGCGTTGTATGGTCTACATCAGGCACCGAGAGCCTGGTACGAGACTTTGTCTCAACACCTACTCGCTAACAGCTTTATCAGAGGGAAAGTGGATGCCACTCTCTTCACTAAAGAGGTCGACGGACATCTTCTGATAGTTCAGATTTATGTAGACGATATAATTTTTGGGTCAATGAACGAGAAATTGTGCAAAGATTTCGAACAGGTGAAGAAGCAAAAATTCGAAATGTCATCAATGGGGGAGATGAAATTCTTTCTGGGTTTACAAGTTGAACAACTTCCTAAGGGAATTTTCATTCACCAGACGAAGTACGTGCATGATATTCTAGAGAAATTTGGAATGTCAAATTCTACTCCTGCTACTACCCCACTTGCGACTAATCATGGGATTCACCCAGATCTCACGGGAGACAGGGCTGATGAAACGTTCTACCGTTCTATGATAGGTTCTTTGATGTATCTAACTGCTTCACGTCCTGATATCATGTACCCAACGTACCTCGCAGCAAGATATCAATCTAACCCGAGAGCTTCGCACATGATAATTGTAAAGAGGATATTACGTTACTTGAAAGGAACACCCACATTGGGGTTGTTGTATCCTAGAAAAGGCGACTTTACGCTCGAAGGGTATTCCGATTCGGATTTCGGATGCTACAAAGTCAATACCAAATCAACAACTACAGGATGCCAGTTCTTTGGACCTAGATTGGTTACCTGGCAGTGTAAGAAACAAACGTCTGTGGTGTTATCTACATGTGAAGCGGAGTATGTTTCTGCTAGCAGTTGCTGCTCTCAGATCCTGTGGATACAACAACAGATGCGCGACTACGGTTTGCAGTTTCTTAACACACCTCTGTTTGTTGATAATGAGGCCGCAATAAATATAACAAAAAATCCAGTACATCACGCTAAAACTAAACATATAGAAATTCGTCATCACTTTATTCGTGATTGCTTCGAGAAAAAGTTGATACAAATTGAGAAAATCCACACTGACGAACAAAAAGCTGATTTGCATACCAAAGATTTTGATAAAAATCGGTTTCAATATTTGTTAAAACTTAATGGTATGAAATTGCTTTCAGTGTCGGATGGAATTGTGAGCGTTGATGAGAGTACTGTTGCGGATGAAGACGAGAAACAATCTGCGATGGTTTGTCGTTTTTTTACGTGTTTTGGTATTTAGGGGGAGTAGTTAGTTGTATATAGGATATTTTCAGAAAATACAAAAACAGTAAAAAATGCAAAAATACAAAAACATGATAAAATTGAAAAAGAGCTTGTGTATATAGGGAAAATGATAGTACATCGGCTAGACAATTATAGTATGCTAAAGATTTGTAAAGACTAAATGAGTTAAACAGTCTCACTAATGATGTGTCGATAGGTTTTCGCACATTTAGTAGATTTATTCAGGATATAAACCTAAAATTTCAAACTTGCGAAATTCGTGGGGAACACTACTTGGATATATAGGTAACCCCTGAAATCTCGTTTGAAAGGTCTCGTATTCCGATATACTAGGTTTTTATACTCAATGATGTCTGGGGTATTATTCCTGGACTTCTGCTGAACGGAAGTTCTGACCTAGTCCTTGGATAATACTTTCACCAAAATGCTTGAAACATAGCATAAACCCTCAGCATGCAGATGAAACAATAAAATTGATAGTCGCTGCTGTTGTAGCTAAAAGATCCTCTAAAAGGGACATAATGAAAAGTCGAAGCTGATATCTCTCTGCGTATACGGAAGTATCGACCTGAGATCCCTCAGCCCTCGCATACCTAATTTATGTAAAGATATCATTGTAGTATACTCACCTGTAAGACTGAATATTGAGATTCTGGATACGGGAGTATATTCAAGAGGTGGGACACATGAATTGAGCTAAGTTCATAAGACATCTAAATCGTATCCTGAATAGATTGAAATCTGTGTGAGAATTTAAGATGGATCAGTATATCGACAATCGAGGTGAATTGTTTAAGTCTGAGCATGTAATAAAGCTTAACGATACTAGTAATTTGTCTGAAAAGCTGATATGATTCCCTGACACGCTCGCCAAAAATAAATTTGTAAATAGTTTATTTTCTTCAATTTAAGTTTTCTGCATTTCATGTTTTAGTTTAGATCACTTTTAAAATCCAAAAAGATTTTATTTCTGCTTTATTTTTGACAAACCAAAGTAGAGAGTTGATTGTTGGATTCTAGAAGACTGAAGCAGATGCAGGAAAGTTCTGAGCTGAAGAATGAGGAGAGCTTACTTTGTCAGAGATTGAGATGTTTTCAAAGATAAAACAAGTTCATTAAGTTGATGCTTGTTACATTGTTGTTTTAAAATTTGAAAATGTTTTTACAAAAGCAGTTTGATTCGTCAAATGATCAACCAAGGTCATTAAGTTGAACTTGGTAGATTAATTGAGTAATCAGGGTCATTAATTTGGACCTAAATACTTGAGTGGATTTCTAAATCTGATTGAGTTTGTGATTTTTTATTGAAAAGATAGAATTGTAATGTTATTGGTTGAGTAACAGGTTTGAACTTCATTATTCCCAATGGAAGCTAATTGTCAAAGCATGAACCAGATACCTCAGATTCTAGCATATCGAGAGGGGGAGTCAGTGAAAGGGGAAGTCTGGATCAACAGTCAAAGGGAAGTTTGAAGATGGAGTCAGATTGTGATCTTAAATCTGTGAAGATAGAATGAATGATGAAAAGACAGAGTTGGAGAAAAGACCAAGACTAAAGACTAAGGAGCTGAAGACTACGTCAACATCCAAGGGGGAGTCTGTTGATGCATGGAATGTCTGTTGACTACGTCTGCATTACGTCTTTGGTCAAGATAGGTCAACATAGGAGCTAGAATGTCAAAATTAGGTTGTATGTTGATAGTTTCGCTTATTTGTACATATGTTGAATTAGTTCCGCTTATGTGTCAAACAAAGGTTTCGCTTATATGGTAAAGTGGTAGTTTCGCTTATCTGTCATGACGAATAAGCGAAACCCCAGGGACTATATAAGGCACTTATGAGCGAAACCTTGTCATTCATGCATGTACGTTGAAGCGAAACTGTTGAGAGCATTTGGCACTAAAACTCTGTCAATTTGTAATCAGAATGCAATAAAAGAAAAGGAATTGAAAAGGAAAAGCTGTGTTACTTCGCATATATTGATTCCGCCTTTATACGTGAAGATGAACTATCTCAACTGACTGTTTAGGGTCGGAACACGGTCCAACAAGTGGTATCAGAGCTCAGGACGAGGAGTTCATACTACTACAGCTTGAATCTGCAGAATTTTCTCATTTCTACTCACTTTCTCTCATACTTGTTCAGTTTGAACTGGTTTCTACGGTTGAAATAGCCTGAATTTTGACTATAACGTGTGAAATACAGTAATAACAAACCCTAGAAAGTTTCAAGTTAAAATTCGGACTAAAACATGGTGAAAACTGGTTAGAACTAGGTTCCGCTTATTCGGACATCGAGGTTCCGCTTGAAAGACCTAGTTTCGCTTATAGGTTCCGCTTGTAATACATAGTTCCGCTTGAAATAACCAGTTAGTTCTCTTATTTGGAAGTGTTGCTTGAAGGTTTCGCTTGAAATAACAAATAGTTTCGCTTTGTCAGACCTTTCGCTCATAGGTTTCGCTTGAACGATCAAGTTGGTTTCGCTTATAAGGACAACTTGATTGTTTCGCTTATACAGACATTGGAGTTTCGCTTATCTGGTCAACTTGCTAGTTTCGCTTTTCTGTCAAACAAGTGTTTCGCTTATTTGTCACAGTTGTCAAAAACTTCGAAAATTTGGCTAAGTGTTTGCTGATTTTGTAGGTACACTCAAGATGGATGATATTTTCTTGAACCCGTTCAGCGACATGTACGCGTTTGCTGGAAATTCCGGAAATGATGATACATCGTCAAGCAATGTGAACGAGAATCCGCTGAAAGAAAAGAAAAAGGAAGCTTGGGAATCGGAAAGTGCCTTCGGAACATTCAATAAACCCCAAAGCTAATGGCTATCGAGGAGTACAGTCGGTGGACCAGAAAGTTTGAAGATTGGATGATGGCATTTGCATTTCCCAGTTGGAAGAGTTTGAAAACCGGTTATGATCAAGGAAACAAAAATGGTGAAACTCTATCTTCAGCTGATGAGATTGAATCGTTTGTAGCTGAGCAAAAATGCGTGGCTTTGTTATTTCAGTCTGTTCGGGAGGACATAATCTCTTTGATTGATTATACAAATGCAAAAGATCTTTGGCAAAAGCTAGAAAAGAAATGTCTAGGAAGTACTGAAATTGTGAAAAGTAAAAAGAAACTTCTTAGGAAAGAGTTTGATATGTTTGCTTGTCTTAAGAATGAGTCAGTTTGTAAAATGATAGAAAGGTTTGGTCATCTGAAGCTGGAATTAGCAAGACATGATATCAGATATTCTGATGAAGAACTTGTTGACAAACTGTTCGATTCATTACCAGACGAGATGGATTGGAGATATTATGCGCTGATGTTGAAGAACACTATTGCTCCTGAAAAGTTGAAACCAGATTTGGTGATTGAGAGACTTGAAAGTCACGAACTGGAACTGAAGAAGACGTATAAAGTCAATCACTCATCTTATCAACAGAATTTGGATCTATATTATCCGAAAAGCATGATGCCGAAAGCTACTTCTCCCAAGACTGCATTTTCTGCTAAGAATGTGTCGACAGCAAGCAAAGAGAGTCAAAGCACTCAAAGCAGTGGAAATCACAGTGGTTATCACAGTGGATCTTCCTCATCTTTAAGTCATTCTGATGCTAAGTTTCAGTGCAACATTGCAATAGATTTGATGTGACAACCGGTAATTAACGCCTCTTATTTACGCGATTAGCAAGCGTTTAAGGTGATAATAAATAGTGTTTAAGACACGAATTAACTCAATTAGGCTACGGAAATGCCTAGGAACACATATCTGACTTTACAGTGCGCGAATGGTGGTTCGCGGGAAAATGCGAAACGATAAGCGGTAACGAACTGACACCGTACGAAATACTGACAACCGACAAATCCAGACTAACATCCGTACAAACCCGAATCTTGCACACATCATGATCTTACGCACAACTGGACTTAATTATTAATTGAGTCCATAAAGTCTAGCAAAGTCCGGGTAAATGCATAGGATTGCATTTGGTAACAGTTAGATATTGTAATATTGCATAACGGTAAAATTTGATGAGAAAATAAACGTTGGTGGTTATACAAAACGGAAAATTCTAAATTTGAATATTCTATTTTTTTTTAATTATTTACATAATTATATTGGTAGATATTAAATGATTAAATATCGATACCAATATATATATATATATATATATATATATATATATATATATTTTATAAACCATTTAAACATAATACATGTGTGCATGTATGGTACATAACTTACATCTCAGAAAATTGGTTTAGTCAAAAAAGGTATTACAATTTTGTTTGTTCCTTTCCAATGACAAGACTAGACATATAGGTGTGGTCTAAATTTGATAATAATCAAATTGTATACATGGCCATTGCCTTCAACTTTTTTTATCCTACTCAACACCAGCTACCTACACCTTTCCCAAAACCCAACTACTGACCACATGCCATGCCCATCTTTCTTATAATGATTTCTCATTTGGTGAATCTAATACCTTGAAACAGGTTTCATATTTCTTTATTAGATATTACATCAAGGCCATCATCTCTTTGCTTGTATACCTATCCAAAGAAAATAGGCCACTCCTAGTCAAATCTTGCACACGTTCCTAACTGACTTTCCCTCTAGAATCCTATTTAAATATGTGTGTCTTCTAGATAATGAATTATTTTATTGTATGAACCTTAGTTGATTATGGGACCACACCCAACAAAGCTAGTTAGCATGGTTTATTCTATTTTTTTTTTTCTCCTGTACAATACGGATCAAAAGAAAGAATACCCACACAAGATTTCTTTTATTTGTCATCATTATTACCAAGTGCACCACCATTACTTACATTGCAATTTAATAATGGAGAGACCATGTTTTTTTTCTAAATTTCCCTTTCCCCTCATATCAACGCACACCAGTACTCATCTCTGTAATCCATTCAAACACAGGTAAATGAAGGAATTGAAACCCTATATTCTCATTCCTACAAACCACGCCTAACATCGTCCCTGTTTTCCCTACCTCGTGTCTGGTCATCGGCGACCAGAGCCGATTATCGGCCTACTGCCATTCTCCGACAAACCCAACACCCCCCTCTGTTACAGATCTAAACGGCCGGCCACCACCCTTTGGTGGTGGCGTACGACGACAACAAGGTCAGAGAGATCGGAGTGAGAGTGGATTCGAGGAGAGAGAAACTGCGGTGGGGGGGTATCGTTCGTTTTTCCAGTGACCCCGCCGGTGAGCTGATGGTGTTGGTAATGATGAAGACGGATGGATGGTGGTGCTCAAAGGCAGCTGTGATTTTCAGGTAGTAACACCCAACCTTTTTCGATCTTTTTCCGATCAGTCCCTTTTAAAACTCCATCTTATGTTTTTCATCTTTTCTTTGCGGTGATGATGATGGTGATGTCGGTGGTGGCCGACGGCAGCCGGAGCCACGCCCCCGGAGAACGGCGGCGGCTGTGGTGGCTCGGTTCAGCGTTGGCTTGGCCGGTCAACAGAAGATCGGGACTTAAGCGGGTCAGAATTGTAGCTCGGATTAACTCAGTTTTGGTTCGAGCATAGCACTTCAAGTTGGTCAGATTGCTCCGGTTAAAGCTCCGCGACACGAACGGTTCGAAACTCAGGTCATGTTTTTGGTTCAGGTCTCGGTCAACGAAAGTCAACAGGTTCGGGTTCTGGTCAACTGTGGTCGACCCCGGTGAAATTTAGTCAACCAGGTCAACTCAGTCTTGGTTCAGATTAGGAAGTCAAAGAAAGTCAACACTCGAGTCAAACCTCAGTCACAGGCAGTCAACTGTCGGGTCAACAATAGTCTACGAAAGACCCGGTAAAGTTTTAAGCGTATCGAGTTAGTCTACATTAGATTATAGTTATACGCGAACCGAGCTCGAACTGATATTTTAGCGACTTCTTACTTTTGGCATCTTGATAGAAATATATTGTCGTTTATTTTGTGAATTGAATTTTGTTGAATTTTGAAAAGATAACGACAACTTTTATTGTCGGGTTATTCCAAAAACAAGAGGAAACTCTGCCCGAATTTCGTTAAAAACCCGATACACGACACGTATTTATAGTTTAAAAACGACACTTATCAAAACTCGAGTTTTCTTATAAAATAAAGAAAGATATACTTATATTGGCGACATTTTATGAATTACAAAACAAAGTTATAACGTCTCGACAAAACACGAGCTACTAGTTTACGAAATTCATATACTTTTATAAAATAAATATGATTATTTATATTTATTTTGAACGTCTTTACTCTAAGTATGGCACATTTCCTTGTCGATTATAACAAACAGTATTTATTATGCCTTACGAAAACTACGAAAAGCTGTACCGTTGTTTCATCTACGCCTTCTATTCACGACTACTAGCACGACTTTGTATGTATATTTATATTTATATATATAAATATATATATATCCTAAATCCTTCGGAAAACTAAGACGTTTTCACGACTTAGTATTATCCCGATTATAAACGGGATCAAATAACCATAGATTGGTTATTCTAAATCAACAATAACACCTTTATAGAATCGTTTAGTTAACGATTCGGTAGAGCTCGGACACGTAGTTTAACTACGTTGTTTTATTAGAAAACTTATAATTATTCCTTGATTAGGAATGCTTTAGTTGCACGCTAGTGAGGTCACATTCTTGGAATGACATCATGGAATCACTTTTAGCTAGCTTTGCACAAGGATGTCGAGGTGAGTTCATAACCCCCACTTTTTACGGTTTTACATTTTTATAAATGTTTTCGGGGGTGGAAAGACATGCAAGTTTTTGCAAAAGAAAACACTATTTCGATGAACGAAAACACATATTTATAAACCATGTTGCAAATGATTTTCAACGAACTTGAATGGTTTACGAACGATTTATACTAAACATACCGGTTTTACAAAACATGCATGATTTTCATGACTAGTGACGAGAGTGTCCTAGTTACAACAACGGGACTGGGTTGGCCTGCGTACGAAAAACGAGACAACTCAGTGAGATCATGTCCCCCTTTTCTTTCAACGTTTCGGTTTACAACTTTCGGGGGAAATACATGTCAAACTAGGGTATGATTAAGTTATGGAATGAACTCTTAGATCATGTGAGCATAGGCTGTAACTGAGGTGCCATTAATCCTTTTGAGGACCAAGGAACAAAGGTTAGATCTAATGGGTACGGGCGAGCCCCACTCACGGTCCATGGGTGACCACTTAGAGTGCTGTTGTGTCCAGTGTCGAGAGTTCGACACTTAAATTGCCTACGCGGGTTGAGTACCTCCTATGTCGTCGCATATATTAATGTCCTCGCGAAACATTAATGATCAACATGTTCATAGACGCTTTACATACCAACTTACAACACTATAACTTTCAAATGTTTTTAATATTCGTTTGACGCAAACTCGTAATACATGTATTTACAAACTTTGATAATGTTTTCAACTTATGTAGAAGTAAGAGGACGTGTTGGTCCTACTTACAAAACTCTAGTGGGCTAGACTCACAGTTTTCATACAACATGTCGAGAAAATGATTTTACTAATTTTCTCCACAACTTTTTAACCGGTTATCAAAAAGATTTATTTTAAATCTTTTCAAAACAAACTATGAACTCGCTCAACTTTATGTTGACTTTTTTCGCATGTTCTTTCTCAGGTTGCATTTTCAAAACTATGGAACGGTTGGAATAGGAGAACCCATGGGAATTCGAGTACTTAGCGGCGTTCA
Organism: Helianthus annuus; assembly: GCF_002127325.2. Taxonomy (NCBI): domain Eukaryota; kingdom Viridiplantae; phylum Streptophyta; class Magnoliopsida; order Asterales; family Asteraceae; genus Helianthus; species Helianthus annuus. Next base: position 123,319,706 of record NC_035436.2, read on the forward strand.
TTTATAGAAGTCTTAGCTTATTTGCTTCCGCTGTGCAATGAAGATACCGGTCCAGTCACGCCATGCTCTGATATTTCGGGTTGTGACAGATTGGTATCAGAGCTATAGGTTTCAGCGAATTAGGTTTCTGTAGAGATACCTAGGCTTTAACCTCACTCTTTGGGAACTTAGATTGTTAAGTCTTTGAGTACGTACAAAACGCCTAGGATTCGAATATGGGTTCCAACCGTTGCCGAAAACAATGAGTCAACAACTTCGGTTTTAAACAAACACAAGTGTTGTGTTGATACACGTTACATGAAACAATTACACACAAATATCAAAACTTTGAGAGTTTTGGATATTATGCATTTAGGACCTTTGGAAAACTTATGTCAAAACTCATTAAAGGTCTTCACTTAGAAACCGTGACTAACAACTCGGGCAAACACCATTATCTATATTGTATATGCTATTTTAATTACCCGAGCAGGTAACATACGCGGAACGAAGCAATAGTGCACAAGTATACATGAAACATAAACTACACGTCAGCGGACGTCGAAGCACATCACACATGACTTTCGAGGCAAGGCCTTGGGGAAAACACAAATGGGCACAACAACAACGATGCCAATCTCGTCAGCGGGAGAAGATTTCACAACAGTCGATACTTAGTCTGAAGAGACTCACAATTGTTGGCGCTGCAAAAGAAGTCACACGTCTTCGCTTTCCCCCTATTTCACTTATGGCGATTACGCTATGTTCGAAATTCCAGGTAAAGTCCTTAAATTTCTTTTGTTGAAATTTCGACTTCTTGCATAAAGTGAGTAGATTTTTGCATTTCTACTCCCCCTTAATGATCGTTGCACCACAAAGATTTTCTTCCATGATAGCAAACACTCAATTGTTTTATTTTTGGTGAATTCATATGTACGCATGCATTGTTTATCGCGCATGTGGTTCGTTGATTCGTGAAGACCATTGGGGGGCTTCACTCCAAATTGTCGTTTTATCAAAGCTCATATCGTGCGCTATACTTGATCTTTGCATTGTGATCTAGATGAACAACATTATTGCAAAGCGTTGACTCTTTGATATCGAGTCGACAAATCTCTTGGAAAACTCAGTTTCTTTTGTGTGGTATACATGGTTTTTCATTGTGGCCATGTCTAAACTTTCTCATTGATACATGAATTCATTGTTGGAATATGTTTCAACTAAGTTCAATTGTTGAACTTGCTCGTAATATATATTCGATTCAAGATTCCATATGATGGATTGAGGCCATCATATTCGAAATAATCCCAACAAGCACTTCATTTTTTTTGAACCATAACATGCTTGTTTGGTCTTCGACTTCACTGAATCGTTTCCTTGATCACGATCACCTTGTGGTGACGTTCTCACAAATTTGAAGCTTGCGCTAATCTCGTTGCTCACATCATGTACGAATTTAATTATTTATTTATTTGTTTATTGATATTAAATCCGCTTAGTTGATTTATCATTTTAAAGCAATCTTAACACAATCGTGTGTTAAGACAATGGTACACAAATTCATATTATATTCCGGTGTACCTCTTAACGGTTCTTTCACCATCGAGCGAACATTTTGTGATATTCATTGCTTTTCATCTTCGCTCGAAAACATTGTTTATTTGTTTCGTTTTCAATTGAAAATCCTATGAGATTTGTTTGAAACAGGCATTCAGATTCACTTCATTTAGCCCTCATTTGATTTCAAACACGGTGATACTTGTTCGATCACCGCTATTACTGAATTATTTCGATCACTACGACACCTTGTGGTGTTAGTATGAACTTGTAGCTTGGGCTAATCATGATCGAGCATTTCATGCAAAACACAGGCGGTACTTGTTCGATCACCGCTATTACTGAATTGTTGCATTCACTACGACACCCCTGTGGCGTCGGTCTAAACTTGTAGCTTGTGCTAATTACAATCAGTCGTTTCATGCAGAACTATTTATGCTTTTCGTTTGACACATCATTCAAATAGTCTTAATGCAATTATGTATTAAGACGATGATACACCAGGTTCGGTTGTATTTCGTTTCGGTGTATCCTTGCAGCTCAATAATGTCAACACGTTGGTTTTATCTTATTCATTTATTGGTTCAACAGTTGACAAATCATTTCATGATTCTATCTATTTGAGCTTGTTAAACTCGAGTTTCAATCATACAACAACCAACACCAGTTTCTGTTGGTAGTGAATTCTATTGTTTCAAAAATTGATTTGCAGTTGTGAACGTGCATTTGGAATTCTATTGGTCGAAATTCCTCCTTTGTTGGACCCTCGTAGACATAATCACATTGGTGATAGTATCACAACGCTTCGTTCACTTGACATCGATTTCTAGAACAAACTCTGTTGAACAATTGGGTTCTTATTGATGCAAAATGTCCTCACATTCACGTAATCTGAATAACTCTTTCTTTGATTTCGCGATTATTAACTTTGGCATTGTTCGGACTTACCTGCAAACGATACAACTCTGAGGAGATAACATAGTCTAAATTTCGAGGACGAAATTTCTATAACAGGGGGAGAATGTGACAACCGGTAATTAACGCCTCTTAATTACGCGATTAGCAAGCGTTTAAGGTGATAATAAATAGTGTTTAAGACACGAATTAACTCAATTAGGCTACGGAAATGCCTAGGAACACCTATCTGACTTTACAGTGCGCGAATGGTGGTTCGCGGGAAAATGCGAAACGATAAGCGGTAACGAACTGACACCGTACGAAATACTGACAACCGACAAATCCAGACTAACATCCGTACAAACCCGAATCTTGCACACATCATGATCTTACGCGCAACTGGACTTAATTATTAATTGAGTCCATAAAGTCTAGCAAAGTCCGGGTAAATGCATAGGATTGCATTTGGTAACAGTTAGATATTGTAATATTGCATAACGGTAGAATTTCATGAGAAAATAAACGTTGGTGGTTATACAAAATGGAAAATTCTAAATTTGAATATTCTATTTTTTTTATTATTTACATAATTATATTGGTAGATATTAAATGATTAAATATCGATACCAATATATATATATATATATATATATATATATATATATATATATATATATATATATATATATTTTATAAACCATTTAAACATAATACATGTGTGCATGTATGGTACATAACTTACATCTCAGAAAATTGGTTTAGTCAAAAAAGGTATTACAATTTTGTTTGTTCCTTTCCAATGACAAGACTAGACATATAGGTGTGGTCTAAATTTGATAATAATCAAATTGTATACATGGCCATTGCCTTCAACTTTTTTTTTATCCTACTCAACACCAGCTACCTACACCTTTCCCAAAACCCAACTACTGACCACATGCCAAGCCCATCTTTCTTATAATGATTTCTAATTTGGTGAATCTAATACCTTGAAACAGGTTTCATATTTCTTTATTAGATATTACATCAAGGCCATCATCTCTTTGCTTGTATACCTATCCAAAGAAAATAGGCCACTCCTAGTCAAATCTTGCACACGTTCCTAACTGACTTTCCCTCTAGAATCCTATTTAAATATGTGTGTCTTCTAGATAATGAATTATTTTATTGTATGAACCTTAGTTGATTATGGGACCACACCCAACAAAGCTAGTTAGCATGGTTTATTCTATTTTTTTTTCTCCTGTACAATACGGATCAAAAGAAAGAATACCCACACAAGATTTCTTTTATTTGTCATCATTATTACCAAGTGCACCACCATTACTTACATTGCAATTTAATAATGGAGAGACCATGTTTTTTTTCTAAATTTCCCTTTCCCCTCATATCAACGCACACAAGTACTCATCTCTGTAATCCATTCAAACACAGGTAAATGAAGGAATTGAAACCCTATATTCTCATTCCTACAAACCACGCCTAACATCGTCCCTGTTTTCCCTACCTCGTGTCTGGTCATCGGCGACCAGAGCCGATTATCGGCCTACTGCCATTCTCCGACAAACCCAACACCCCCCCTCTGTTACAGATCTAAACGGCCGGCCACCACCCTTTGGTGGTGGCGTACGACGACAACAAGGTCAGAGAGATCGGAGTGAGAGTGGATTCGAGGAGAGAGAAACTGCGGTGGGGGGGGGTATCGTTCGTTTTTCCAGTGACCCCGCCGGTGAGCTGATGGTGTTGGTAATGATGAAGACGGATGGATGGTGGTGCTCAAAGGCAGCTGTGATTTTCAGGTAGTAACACCCAACCTTTTTCGATCTTTTTCCGATCAGTCCGTTTTAAAACTCCATCTTATGTTTTTCATCTTTTCTTTGCGGTGATGATGATGGTGATGTCGGTGGTGGCCGACGGCAGCCGGAGCCACGCCCCCGGAGAACGGCGGCGGCTGTGGTGGCTCGGTTCAGCGTTGGCTTGGCCAGTCAACAGAAGATCGGGACTTAAGCGGGTCAGAATTGTAGCTCGGATTAACTCAGTTTTGGTTCGAGCATAGCACTTCAAGTTGGTCAGATTGCTCCGGTTAAAGCTCCGCGACACGAACGGTTCGAAACTCAGGTCATGTTTTTGGTTCAGGTCTCGGTCAACGAAAGTCAACAGGTTCGGGTTCTGGTCAACTGTGGTCGACCCCGGTGAAATTTAGTCAACCAGGTCAACTCAGTCTTGGTTCAGATCAGGAAGTCAAAGAAAGTCAACACCCGAGTCAAACCTCAGTCACAGGCAGTCAACTGTCGGGTCAACAATAGTCTACGAAAGACCCGGTAAAGTTTTAAGCGTATCGAGTTAGTCTACATTAGATTATAGTTATACGCGAACCGAGCTCGAACCGATATTTTAGCGACTTCTTACTTTTGGCATCTTGATAGAAATATATTGTCGTTTATTTTGTGAATTGAATTTTGTTGAATTTTGAAAAGATAACGACAACTTTTATTGTCGGGTTATTCCAAAAACAAGAGGAAACTCTGCCCGAATTTCGTTAAAAACCCGATACACGACACGTATTTATAGTTTAAAAACGACACTTATCAAAACTCGAGTTTTCTTATAAAATAAAGAAAGATATACTTATATTGGCGACATTTTATAAATTACAAAACAAAGTTATAACGTCTCGACAAAACACGAGCTACTAGTTTACGAAATTCGTATACTTTTATAAAATAAATATGATTATTTATATTTATTTTAAACGTCTTTACTCTAAGTATGGCACATTTCCTTGACGATTATAACAAACAGTATTTATTATGCCTTACGAAAACTACGAAAAGCTGTACCGCTGTTTCATCTACGCCTTCTATTCGCGATTACTAGCACGACTTTGTATGTATATTTATATTTATATATATAAATATATATATATCCTAAATCCTTCGGAAAACTAAGACGTTTTCACGACTTAGTATTATCCCGATTATAAACGGGATCAAATAACCATAGATTGGTTATTCTAAATCAACAATAACACCTTTATAGAATCGTTTAGTTAACGATTCGGTAGAGCTCGGACACGTAGTTTAACTACGTTGTTTTATTAGAAAACTTATAATTATTCCTTGATTAGGAATGCTTTAGTTGCACGCTAGTGAGGTCACATTCTTGGAATGACATCATGGAATCACTTTTAGCTAGCTTTGCACAAGGATGTCGAGGTGAGTTCATAACCCCCACTTTTTACGGTTTTACATTTTTATAAATGTTTTCGGGGGTGGAAAGACATGCAAGTTTTTGCAAAAGAAAACACTATTTCGATGAACGAAAACACATATTTATAAACCATGTTGCAAATGATTTTCAACGAACTTGAATGGTTTACGAACGATTTATACTAAACATACCGGTTTTACAAAACATGCATGATTTTCATGACTAGTGACGAGAGTGTCCTAGTTACAACAACGGGACTGGGTTGGCCTGCGTACGAAAAACGAGACAACTCAGTGAGATCATGTCCCCCTTTTCTTTCAATGTTTCGGTTTACAACTTTCGGGGGAAATACATGTCAAACTAGGGTATGATTAAGTTATGGAATGAACTCTTAGATCATGTGAGCATAGGCTGTAACTGAGGTGCCATTAATCCTTTTGAGGACCAAGGAACAAAGGTTAGATCTAATGGGTACGGGCGAGCCCCACTCACGGTCCATGGGTGACCACTTAGAGTGCTGTTGTGTCCAGCGTCGAGAGTTCGACACTTAAATTTCCTACGCGGGTTGAGTACCTCCTATGTCGTTGCATATATTAATGTCCTCGCGAAACATTAATGATCAACATGTTCATAGACGCTTTACATACCAACTTACAACACTATAACTTTCAAGTGTTTTTAATATTCATTTGACGCAAACTCGTAATACATGTATTTACAAACTTTGATAATGTTTTCAACTTATGTAGAAGTAAGAGGACGTGTTGGTCCTACTTACAAAACTCTAGTGGGCTAGACTCACAGTTTTCATACAACATGTCGAGAAAATGATTTTACTAATTTTCTCCACAACTTTTTAACCGGTTATCAAAAAGATTTATTTTAAATCTTTTCAAAACAAACTATGAACTCGCTCAACTTTATGTTGACTTTTTTCGCATGTTCTTTCTCAGGTTGCATTTTCAAAACTATGGAACGGTTGGAATAGGAGAACCCATGGGAATTCGAGTACTTAGCGGCGTTCATTTATAGAAGTCTTAGCTTATTTGCTTCCGCTGTGCAATGAAGATACCGGTCCAGTCACGCCATGCTCTGATATTTCGGGTTGTGACATTTGAAGAATGCATAGAATTTTGACGCGGAGGCGGCTAAGCAGCAGATGGTCTTCTTGGCGTCGGTGTTGGAATCATACGAAGGGTTAGTAGCTGGAAAGATCGGTAACACAAACCTAACGAAAGAGGACTATGACCAAATAGATCCTGAAGAAATGGAGCTAATAGATATTCGTTGGGCTATGGCCAGTGCTGTTCGTAGAGCACATCGTTTTATGGAAATAACTGGTAGGAAGACGATTGGTGGTCCATCTACCAAGCCGGGGTTCGATAAATCCAAAGTGACATGCTTCAAGTGTAAGCAGAAGGGTCACTTCAAGCGAGAATGTAGAAACGCTTATGCTGGTGAATCGGAGAACCCTTTCAGAGATGATTATTACAAGAAGGCAATATACCATCAGAATAAATCTGAGCCGCCTAGATTGAAGCAGGGTGAAGAAAACAGAGAGAAATCTAGAGCTCTTGCGGTGATTTATGATGATGAGGGGTATGATTGGAACACGGTCCAACATGCGTAGCAAAAGGTGCATGCATAACATATAAGTTTTCAAGTAATGACACAATGAGTGTTTGCTAAAATGGAGAAACGACCAAGTATTCCAAGCAAATGGGTGTTCGCCCTCAGCGAGGAAAGAAAAAAAAATCAATGCGATGCAACTACCATTAAGGGGAGTAGAGATGCAAACATCTACTCGCTAGAGGCAAAAGTGAGGATTTCAACAAAAGAAATTTAAGTACTTCCTGTTTGGCCAACTAAACTGGTATATACGTCGGATAATGGTGTTTGATTGAGTTGACAGATGTGGTTCCTAAGTAACAGCCCTTACGAGTTTTGACCTGGGTTCCAAAAGTCTACGTACATGTCTGTTAAATTCTCAAAGTTTCGTATTCTGTGTAACACTGTCTTGTGCATCGTGTAGGAAACACCATTTTGTGCATGTTTAAAAACAAGTTATTGTCCCACAATTTCCCCGGTATCCTTTATTCCTGAATTCACAGCTAATGACACTCGATCATTGATCAGTCGTGTAATAGTAGTTGGATCCTCACAGTTAGTTAAGTAAGAAGTTCGTTACTCCTCAGCAAGAGTTACAGGCTCTTGGTAGTTGGTGCTCATTTGAAAATCATCGTCCTTCTTCTTAACGAGCAGAATTGGGGTTACCCAAAAGGGAATTTTGGTCTGTTATCTTCCTTCTCTATCAACTTCTGAGGTTACACTGCCAATCCTTGCATCTCCAAAGGTGTAAGTCACTAAGGTGCATCGAATACAGGCGCGACGCCTGGAATCAAACTGATGCGAAATTCGACTAGTCGTTGAGGAGATAATTCTGGTAAGTCTTCGGGGAAGACTTCAGGATATTTCCTTATCACAGGGGTATCTTCGAGTTTTGTTTCTTCGGCTCCCTTGTCCCAGACACGAGCCAAGAAAACAACGCATCCTTTACGCAACAACCTTCGTGCCTTCCAGCAATTAGTAATTTGTAGGGGCGTATCCTGCTTCATGAGTCACGATCGTTTCTTTATTCGCCATCGGGATGCGGACATCAATCTTCGCTCGATCACTCAGAAATTAATCCATCCTAGTTACCTCGTCAAAGTTTCCCAACTCAACTGGCAGTAGAGCGACCGTGAACTTACGCTCTCTGGGTTCTATCTTGCCGTTTTTAGTTACTGCGTTGGCTTCCACTAGCTTTACCTAGCTAGTTCCATCGAGTGCGAGTTATCTAACTTACTTGCTACTAACCCAAGTATACTTTCAAACTCTAGAGATGCGAAGCTTAGAATTTGCAACAGTATTTGACAATACAGATGCACAACGTTGAGTAGTATGGAACGTACCGATATCCATGCTTGAATTCCTGGCGTGTCTCCCTAGCTCCGGTGTTGAGCTTTCATTCTTGTGCCTGATCGCTTTTAGGGCAATACCTTCTGAAATGCTTATTGCTTCCACAGTTAATACAACCTCGAGCACGTTTCTGTCTGCCACTTGTCCTGCCTGGATAATCGTCACTGTCGTTGTTCCCTCCGTGATTCTCACTACTATCTTGGCCTCCTTTTCTATGTTTAATATCTTGCCTACAAGTTTCCTTAGGATGCCCTCTCTTGCCACAGTTATCACATTTTCCATATTTACATCACCCGACATGATAGCGTAGACAATTGTCGCACTTAGGTAGAATACCAATGTAGTCTTTTCCCTTTTTGGCCTTCTTCTTGTTACTCGCCCGAGTAACCATCTTGAAATTTACGAGCTTTCTCTTGTTATCCCCAGATGACTCTACAGGAGTCTCCCTTTTCTCGTCCGTAGTGGAAAATTTTCCTAGTCTAACTGCTTCTTCAGTGAGCGTTATGCTTGTATTGATAGCCTCGGTGATTGTTGAAGGTTTAGATGTTGTTACCAGGCTTAGAATCTGAGGTGCCAATCCCCCTATGAAAAGTTCAATTCTCTTAAACTCCGGTCCCACCAGGAGCGTAGCAACTTGTGATAAATCGTTAAATCTCTGCACATACTCAGCTATCTTTGGTCCTTCCATTTTCAAGTTCCACAGTTCAGTTTCCAACTTCTGGACTTTTGCCCTCGAGCAATATCTCTTACGCATTTGTTCTTTCAGTTTGTCCCATGTCAAAGCATATGCATCGGTCTCGCCCATTGTCTGAACATGAAGGTTCCACCATGACAGAGCCCCATCTATGAATAGTCCAGCTATGTATGTGACCTGATGTTCTGGGGCACATTTGCTCAATCGTAGTACGGAATCCGTCTTCTCAACCCAGCGTACGAAGGCTAAGGCACCCCCGGTGCCGTTGAATTTTCGAGGTTTGTGGTCTAAGAACTGCTTGTTGGTGCAGCCTTTGCTGTGTTCGGAGCGAAGGGCCTCGAGCTGTGCAATGGCCTGTGAGATGCGCTCTTGTAGTTCTGCCACTGTTGTTGGCGGAGGGTTGTTGATATTGACGTTCCCTTGTATCGACATATTCTAAGAAGAAGATTGGTTAGGCCAGGTTGTTGGTGCATTCATCTGTCGTCTTCGTCTTATGTCGAGTCTCGGGTTCGTTGCGGTTTGGAACAAGGATTATGTCATCATCATTGATGATGACATCACCATAGTGACATCATCATTGCATCATCACATGAAGACAAAACAAGGTTTTAAGATGTAACCGTTTGAATATGGTTTCCTTTGAATTGTCATGACCATTTGAATGGTCCAATTAGATGAGTCCGTTTGAAGGCCCAATCGTTTGAAGGGAGTCCGTTTGAAAGGCTTGTAACCGTTTGAAGATTGTGTCCGTTTGAAAGGTGTTTTGTCACTTTCAAACAGAAGGGCTTGGCCTATAAATACCCTTCAAACGATCTCAGTTGTAACGGTCTTGTTTCCGACGGCGAAGCTCCGTCGAAGTGTCTCCGTGACTGTATTTGCTTTATAATCAATACAAGAGACAGTTAATAGTGAATTCAAGCTAAACGAAGACCAAATCAATGTATTCCGCCTCTGATTCGGTCTGAGCACTCTTCTGATTGACTCGTTAGGTCGTTTCACGATCCTACACAGGTCTTATTTGTTCAGGAAGTGCATTTAGTTGTTTGCTGGTCATACGTACATACACATCATAGATAATTATATCAACCAATCAAGTAGTAGCATAATTATAGCACAACCAAGTAATTTGGGAATTGTGTTTAATGAGAGCATAGTAAGCAAACACGTAGCATTATAATTACAGCACACATTTATGGATTAACAATCATGCTTAACGAAAACATAACGACTGAGCTTTCGTTGGTCATTGGCCACAAAGTATTGTCGCATGTTTTATGATGATTGGGCTCTCATTATTCTCCGACCATAATTGTATCGTCTTTCAAAATGTATCACATCACTAAGGACACAGGGTCACCCTACCCTTACCCAACAAGTATATCAGTGTATCAAAATCACATAGTCTGAAGTGGTCTTTAAAAGTCTCCACAATCCCGGCTTATCATTAGTGTCTTTGTCCAAAAGAAATCCGCATCATCCCGAAACCAACTATACTGGTGACTGAGGTGGAAGAGGAAAGAAAAGTGAACTGTTAACATGCGTGGACTTCCTCCTCGGTTTGTGTATACATCGAAGTAATTATCTGCTCTACCGCTCGACAGTATAGAAATGAGCATCAGAAACCTGGGAAAGGGGTAATAGCAACGGTTGAGAGCGCAAAGGAACCTTGATAAATGTGGAGGATCAAAGTATGCTGGCAATAGACAGGGTGGAGGACGTGATGTCAGCTCAAGCCCCAATATTTTGCGACTCATATTCACAAACTGTGGTTGATGTGATAGGTGTACTCATCCCGTGTGTAGCCTCCATAAAGTGAGGGATGGTAAGGGTCTAAAATCAGTATAGTGTATGATAGGAACCATCGAAATGGCTCGTCCAGCGCTGTGGAGTTGAAAGTAGCAAATGGTGCGGCTTGTGAGGTCGTAGAAAATGCTACAACAGCAATAGGGATCGTTACGCGGGTGCCGGCCTGGAGTACCTTTCCGGGGTGCGGGTAAGTCCTAAGAGAAAGCGATGGGCATGCCCGTGCAATGGACGTCGGTCTCCATAGCGGTTGCGGGTGCAAAAACAAACGTCTCAACCAATGAGGAGGTCGTCAGGTGCAGGTACTGGGTCAGATATAAGGGATGCAATGTCTGGTAAACCAAAAAGAAACAGGGTCATGATCAATCAAGGGTGCAGGATTAGTAGGTGCAACATCAAGCTGACCCAAAAGGAACAGGAGCTGGCTCAGGAGCTGGCTCTGGGTCGAGTAATGGTGTGTGCCTCGAGCAGGTGATAGTGCAGCAGTCATGACGGCATCGTCGTCCATGTCAGTGGTAGAAAGCTGTAATCCGGCTGTCTGTAAGACTGCAGATGTCACAGACTCTAAGGAGTCTGAAACCGAGTCCATGCTAGAATCAGAGGGTGGCTTGTTAACAGGGGTCTTAAGAAGTGAAATTAGTAACAATATTCTCGTCTAACTTTCCATCATCATAGGTGTTATCAGAAGGACCATCAATAACATGCCAATGTCATCATCAATTATTCGTTGAGTAGCCTACCTTCGGAAGGAATGTCCACAGGAGGCGCATTGTCGAGGATCGGAGCCATGGTGTGTTCACCATCGGGATGACCAGTGATGAAGTGGTCATGGACTGAAACAAGAGTGACAGGGGGATTCTTGTCGGGGAACCCATTTAGCAAGGGTAAATCGTCACCAGAATCTGGAAGTGCGGACTGTTGGAAGTCATCCTCGTCCTTGGTCAGCATATCGGGATCACTCTCAGTGTCTATCGTAAATATCTCTGGCACAAATGTAATTCCATTATTTGTGGTGGTGGCCATAGGGTCATCACGTTTGAAAATTCGCTTTCTAATCAAAGTGACATGTGTGCCGGTCCATAATAGTCATAGCATGTATATCCATAGTAATCACTAACAATTAGTGTATGCGAACAAAAGTAATTTATCATGTAGTCATGTATTCACATTGCTTTTTACGAAACTTTCTATCCTTCCTAGCCTCTCAGACTAAACTTCCCAGTCTCTCACACTAAACATCCAGTCTCTCAAACTAAACACCCAGTCTCTAGGACTAAAACTGTTAGCAAACTTTATTTGTAAGTATTGAAGAAAATCTCAATCAACTAGATCTCTGAAGAAGATAACAGTCCTGAAGAACACAGCAAGATGAAGAAAAATAGTTGGGACAACTGAAAAGCAAAGTATCTGCTACAAAGAATCCCAAGTTGATAAAGAGTTGATTTGGATTATCAGAGAAGGTCGTTTCTGATGGATCTGATGATATTTCTGATGAAATATCATTAGTTTCTGACAAATTCTGATCATCAAACTTTCTGATGATTTGTTCACCAGAATTTCTGATGAAGTGGCTTATCAGAAATTCTGATGACAGACCCACTTGTCTAAAATCACAACTCTATCCTGCCACCCATGACCGAAGCATGACATTATTGGTTTTCATGATTACAAATTCAACTTGAAGGATTGATTCAATGAATATGTCAAATTGCTACTTTATGCAGGAATTATTGCATGAATAAACAATTGTTTATTCATGTCCACAGCCGTCTATAAATAGAAGGCTCGAGAGGCAGAAGATACTTGAGTTTGAAGCTTAGCATTCACATACAAACACTCAAACTCCAACTGCTCTTCTCACCCACAGAAATCAAGATTCATTTGTATTAGATAATAAACTTACAATCACCTTGTTAAATTAATTTGTTTCAAAGTGATATAAACTTGGTAATTCTGTAGGTCTTGTTTCTTGAAAGTCTGATTTCCATTTCCGCACATCTTTTTCACATATACTGAAATCACTTGCCATATTACGTAAAAAGAAGTTGTTAAGGCCATACTGGGTCCAACAATTGGTATCAGAGCAGATTGAATAAATTATTTTCAAACGATCAATCGCTCTTCTTCTTTTTTCTAAATATGGCCAGCTTTCAAACCTGGAATAATGCTTTTAACATTGGTTCTATGTCCAAACCTCCGACTCTAGTCAGAGAGGAATACCCCCAATGGAAAATCAGGATGGTCAATTTCCTTAATGGTCATGACCGAGCTCTGTTTCAATCCATTGAGAGGGGTCCACATATACCAATGACTGAAATACCAGCAATTCCAGCAACTGACCAAACACCAGGAATCCCTGCCTCTCGTGCTCCAAAAAGTGAAATAAACTGGAGCCCGGAAGACAAGGATCTGGTGGTTAAGGATGAAAGAGCAAAATCACTCTTAATAATGGCCATCCCTAATGACATATTTTCACAAGTTGATGCTTGTGCATCAGCCAAGGAAATATGGGATCAGTTGGAAAATCTTTGTGAAGGAGGAGAAAGGATGAAAAGAAACAAGAGAACAAACAACGTCTCATCCTATGAAGGGTTTAAAAGTTTACCTAATGAAAAGTTAAATGACACATATCAAAGGTTCACAAAACTTTTAAACGAGCTAAAGAAATTTGGAATAACTAAATCAAATGATGAAAGAAACATTAAATTTCTTGATGCTTTGCCTAGAGAATGGAGAAGTCTCACAATGACTTTGTCCTCAACCTTAGAACTAGGAAACATGAGTCTTCACGACTTATATAGCATCTTGATCTCCAGAGAGGAAGAAATATTTGAAGAAACTATTCAAAGAGGGGGATCTTTAGCTCTTATCTCTAACTCACAAAGACAAACAACTTCCAATGATCCACAACCATCAAGCAGCCAGGCCTTTGAAACTTATGATTCATCATCAGATTTTTCAGCCTTTGCTGATGCAATAGCACTGCTCACCAAAACATTTGAGCAAAGGTTGAGGGGAGGAGGCCAGAGGTACCAGAGGAGTGATAGAAGGAGGATGGATGATAGATCTAAAGAAGATGTTAGATCTAAGGATAAAGGAAAGGCTGAGGTGGTGTGTTACAAGTGCAAGCAAAGAGGTCATTATGCATCTGAGTGTAAGACCAAGAAGCTGAAAGATGTTGCTTACTATGAAAAGAAGCTTGAGGAAGCTAAGAAGCAACAACAGCAAGTCAGCTTTATTGCTGGAACAGATACATGGTTATCTAATGACTCTTCTGATGAAGAAGAAGAAGAAATGGCCAACTTCTGTCTCATGGCACTTTCTGATGACATACCAGAGACTTCAGGACAACAGGTAAGTTTAGACAATCTTGATCTTGAACACAAGATAGATGAGCTCATGTCAGATTTTTTAAACCTGCAAGTTAAACATCAATCAGATGGTAAAATATCTGATGAGTTGCAGAGGACCTTGAATAAAATCATTCTTGAAAACCAATTACTAATAGAACAAAGTTTAGATCAAAGAGCTAAAATTGAGTTCTATGAAAATGAAAGAAGAGATCTTTACAAGAAAAACAATGACAAAGAAATTAATGTAAGAGGTTTTCAAGAAGCAAAAGAATTCATAAATTTCATAGAGTCCACTCCAAAGAACAAAGGAGAAGGGTTGGGTTATGTAAGAACAAACAATAACAAACCTACCGTCTTTGTAAAAGCTACTCAACAGAATTCTGATAAATACTTATCAGAATCTGATTCTGAAACTTGCAAATCAACATGTTCTGAATACTCCTTTGACAAGCCAAATTTTGAACCAAAAAAAAAAAGTGAATGGAGTCAAGAGTTTGTAAAAACTCCAGAAGCATGTCACTCATCTTTTCAAAACTATCCCTACATTCCATCACAAGAAGGAAAATCAGAAATTTCTGATGATTCCTGTATGTGTGTTGAAATACTGACGCTTGTTCAACACCATCTCCAAAAGAAAAACAAAAATTCTGTTAATGGCTCAGCATCCAACAGAAATTCTGATGAAAGGTCATCTAGAAGAATTAATAGAACCAGAATATCATCAGAAAGTGTACCCAAGCATGCCTGGGTACCTAAATCCCTCTAATCATTTCATTTCAGGACCATCATGTGCAGCAGATCTGGTACTGCGACTCAGGAAGCTCCAAGCACATGACTGGAGATAGGAGCTTACTCAGCAACTTTGTCTTAAAGCTGGGTAAAATGGTGAACTTTGGAAACGGAGTGAAAGGAAGGATAATGGGATACGGATGTATCAGGTATGGATGTTTGATCATCGAAAGAGTAGCTTATATTGAAGGCTTAAAATATAATTTGCTGAGCTATGGTCAATTTTGTGACAAAGGTTTTCAGGTAACATTTTTACTAGAAAAATGCTTGCTAATAGGTATGGATGATAATAAAGTATATTTGAGTGGGAAAAGGATAAGACAATCAATTTATTACTTTGACTTTAAAGAAGAAAATGAACATCCTAAACTATGTTTATTTTCAAAAATTAACAAAGGAAGTAGTTGGTTATGGCATAAAAGATTGGCTCACTTAAATTTCAAAAACCTAAACAAATTAGCAAGTAAAGGACTGGTAAAAGGGTTACCTCTCATATCCTCTAAAAAGGATAAAATTTGTGATGCTTGTGAGATGGGAAAGTCAAAAAGAAGCTCTCACAAGTCAATTTCTGAATCTTCCATTACACAAAATTTGGAACTTTTACACATGGATTTGTGTGGACCCATAGGTACAGAAAATTTTTCTGGAAAGAAATATATACTAGTAATAGTTGATGATTTTTCCAGATACACATGGGTTGAATTTTTGAGAAAGAAAAGTGAAACACCTGATTTGATCATTAATTTTATAAAGAAAATTGTCTGTTATAACTAACAGTAAGAAGGATCAGATCAGACAATGGGGCGGAATTCAAAAATTCTAAAATTGAAAGCTTCCTTGTAAACAAAGGGATCTCTCATGACTTTTCTGCTCCCAGAACCCCTCAACAAAATGGGGTTGTTGAAAGAAAAAATAGAACCTTAGTAGAAGCTGCCAGAACAATGCTTGTATATGCCAAAATGCCCTCTCACTTTTGGGCAGAAGCAATTGCAAATGCATGTTTTACTCAAAACAGAACTCTCATCAACAAAAGGCTAAACAAAACACCCTACAACATAATAAATAATAGAATTCCAAGTGTGAAATTTTTACACACATTTGGTTGTAGATGTTTTGTTTTCAATGATTTTGAAAGCCTTGAAAAATTTGACAAAAAAGCAGAAAATGGTATTTTTCTTGGATATTCAATGTCCTCAAAAGCTTATAGAATTTTTATTCTTAATACAAGGATAATCAGAGAAAGTTTATATGTCTCATTTGATGACTCATCAGAGACTGAAGTTTCTCATGAATACATGAAAGAAATAAACTTTTCTGACAAACAAGAAAATTATGAGCATCTCTTTGAAATGATATCAGAAGATCTTTTAGAACGTGATAAAGCTTGTAAATTTAAATCATCAGAAATATCATGTACTAACCCTGAAGAACAAGTAAATAGCACAACAGAAAATCAAAATTCTAGTGCTTTACATGAGACAGAGGTAGCTGAACAGGGGGAAACTTCAAATCCATCAGAACCAACAATTGTTCGAAACAGGTTAAGATGGATCAAAGGGCATGTGTTCATTCTGATATCATTGGCAATCCAGCTGATGGTGTGAGAACAAGATCTGCAACTGCACATGAATGTGCATATGCTGGGTTCTTAAGCGCAATAGAACCCAAATCTGCCAAAGAAGCTCTGAATGATCCAGATTGGATACAAGCTATGCAAGAGGAGCTGGATCATTTCGAAAAAAACAAGGTGTGGGATCTGGTACCCAAGCCCAAAGACAAAATGGGTATACAGGAATAAATCTGATGAAAATGGCATAATCACAAGGAACAAAGCAAGTTTAGTAGTCAAAGGTTACTGTCAACAAGAAGGTATTGATTATGATGAAACCTTTGCACTAGTAGCTAGATTAGAAGCTGTGAGAATTTTTCTTGCTTATGCTGCATCCAAGGATTTCAAAGTTTATCAAATGGATGTAAAATCAGCTTTCCTAAATGGTAAAATTGAAGAATAAGTTTATGTGCAACAACCTGAAGGCTTTGTTGATCCAAAATTTCAAAATCATGTTTATAGATTAAACAAAGCCTTATATGGATTGAAGCAAGCTCCAAGAGCGTGGTATGAAACATTATCAAACTTCTTACTCAATTCTGGATTTACCAAAGGTACTATTGACACCACACTATTTCTCAAAACACACAAAAACCATACCTTGTTAGTTCAGATATATGTTGATGACATTATATTTGGATCAACAAATGAAAAATTTTGCAAAAAGTTTCAAAAGTTAATGACCAGCCATTTTGAAATGAGCATGATGGGTGAATTAACCTTTTTCTTAGGGTTACAAGTCAAACAAAGAATTGATAGAATATTTTTGAGTCAATCAAAATATGTCAAAACAATTCTACAAAAATATTCACTTGAAAACTGCTCAGTTTCAAAAACTCCCATGGCAACAGGGAACAAATTGGATTCTGATAAAGATGGAATAAGTGTAGATATTAAAACCTATAGGGGGATGATAGGGTCACTGTTATACTTAATTGCAAGTAGACCAGACATCATGTTTGCTACATGTTTTCTGGCCAGATATCAATGTGACCCTAAGGAATCTCATTTAAAAGCTGTAAAAAGGGTTTTCAAATATCTAAAAGGCACTTCAGAACTTGGTCTCTGGTATCCAAAGGATACAAACCTTGAATTAATTGCATACACAGATGCAGATTATGCAGGGTGTAAGATTGACAGAAAAAGCACATCTGGTGCTTGTCAAATCTTGGGGGAAAAATTGGTATGTTGGGCAAGCAAGAAGCAAAACTGTGTTGCCACATCAATAGCAGAGTCAGAATATGTTGTAGCAGCAAGCTGTTGTTCACAAGTGCTGTGGATGCAAACTTAACTGAAGGACTATGGAGTAAATCTGACAAACATACCAATTCTGTGTGATTCAAAGAGTGCAATTGCAATAACAGAAAATCCAGTTCATCACTCAAGAATCAAACACATAGATGTCAGATATCACTTCATAAAAGATCACGTGGAGAAAGGTAACATTGAAATGTATTTTGTTCCAACTGAAAACCAAATTGCTGATATATTCACAAAACCTCTTGATGAAAAGAGACATAATTTTTTGATCAGCAAACTTGGCATGGTCAACATAAGAGATGAAAATGTTTCAGAAATAAAAACAAAACAAAATGAAAACCTAGTTGATAATCATTAAGTTACTGAGAGTGAAAGGACAATTAAACAAAATTCTGATACAGAAATTCATCTATCTGATGAAAAATCAGAAGATCTAATGAATCATCAATAAAATGTGATGATTTACCAGAAATTCTGATTGACATCAGGAACTTTTGTTTAATTGTACATAATAATCAGTAATCATCAAAAGTCCATATCTTCATACATATTCCATTTGTATAAATTTCTTTTATTTTTTTTGTTTGTTTAAAAAAGGGGGGGGGGAAGCATGACATGCATGAAGATAAAATTAAATCCAAAGAATTCAATCGTCACAAATACTTTTTTTTAAAAAAGGGGATTTTTTTTGAACATGCAACGTCATTCGGTTATAAGGAGTTTAACAGAAACACGTACGCACCAATATCATTAGGAGCTATGAAAGTAGCCGCCCACCTATTGAATGCTTACTCACATAAAAGGCTCAGTAGACTGTCATATTCACTGCAATAGATATCGTCTTAAATGAAGAGAAGAATTTTTTTTTTGTTAATATGAAACTATCACTTTCACCTATAAATATTAACAATCTGAAAAAGACATTCTTCACAACAAAATCTTCTCTTCAAAAGCCTACCATCAGAAAAACTTCTTATTTCAAAATGAACCACCCAAGATCAATGGAATCCAACCAATTTCCTCTCAAACTTTACGAACATCATAATCTCAGATTAAGATCCAACTTAGAAGGACCTGCATGTGAGGACTGCAGGTTTGTGTACAATATGATCATGAGAAGTCCTTTGGGCTTTGCTATGTCTACACATGTCACCATATATCCAGAACTTCTTCAGGAGTTCTGGTGGAATGCCCAAGTTGTTATGAGTGGCACCTCTATGTGGATAAGAAGTGAGGTTATGGGGGTAGAGATCACCCTAAAAGAGGAAACACTCAGAGATGTCCTCAAATTGGGTGACTATCGAAGGATCACTATATTGGAAAAGGCAGAAGTGCAAAAGACCTTGACTGAAATGGGCTACAATTCAAGCAATGTGTCAAGGTAAATTTTCAAATCTGGGTTCATTCCACCTTTTCAATATTTGGTAACACAGCTGAGTGTCTGCTTTTCGAAAAAGACAGTACACTTTAATGAGCTGTCTTACAGGATGATGGAAGTGGCGCATGCTATTGTACAGGAAAAACCTTACAATTATGCTAAGTTTCTCATGAGAGACTTAGAAGGAAACGTCCATGACCGTAATCCTTTTCTGATCTACCCTCGTTTCGTAACCAAAGTAATCACAAGTCAACTTGACTTTGGTGGTGTGAGAAGTTGTTATACAAGAGCTGAACTGGCATTTCAAGAAAACTTAAGAGTTGCTTCCCTGGTTCCATCAACCTTTCATACAGGAAGAATAACCAGTCTCTAGTTATATGTGAAGTGCATGTATAACGTGTTGGATGATGATGATGAGTAGTTAGGTCTGTCTGTATTTGGTTTAGCTTGTTAATTTTTTTTTTTTTTTTTTTTTGTTGTTTTGTGTTCTAACCCACTTTTGTTCAGTAATATATTCAGTTTTTCTTAATTAAATGTTAGATAAATATGTCAATAGGTCCAGGGGGAACTAAGAAATCTTATCTGATGATAACAAGGAAAATCTGGTAAGAATCAACTGAAATCTGATAGGATATGATAAATCATCAGAATCTGATAAAATTTATCAGAAATTTCATTAAAACATCAGAAATCAGATGCAAAGAAACAAAAAAAAAAGGCTAGATTATTTTTTAGATATGTTTCTCTCAATTTTTTTTCTGAGGACTAGAACAAGCTATATGAAAGAGACTTCCTGATGCATCAGAACTAAATGTGGAGTACACAAGATCAAGGTAAGAAATTTTATCAGACTCTACTCATTCCCTCTCATCTTAAAAAAAATGTGTCTTGATTCAGACTCCTATAAATGAATCAAATGTCTTCTGATGATATAAATATAGGAAAATTCAACTCTTTATGAAACATTTAGACATTTAGAGATCTTATATATATCATCAAAAGGACAACATGGGAAAACACTCAAATGAAGAAAAGGCTTTTGATTGGACCAATTCTGAAATCAAAAAGGGTCCCACATAAAAAGGTGCAAGTTGGAAACTAGTGTTTATCTTTTAAAAATCGTTGGAATCTCTAACTGTCTTGAATGAGATATACATTAAATTAGAGATAAAGCAAGGGTTTTTCAAAAACGGTTGCGTCTTTAAAAGATTAAAACATCATTAAGGTGTCATAAAACACCTTGAATACAAACAACCCACGAAAAACACTCAAAAATCTCTGTCTCAGCTCACTATAAATATCCTCTCCAACAACAGAGACGTCCATCTTCAATCTCAATTCTCAAAACCCTAAAAACCCTTTTCAAAAGCAAGAAACCCAAAATCCTTAATAGCTGCCTCAAACACCAGTCCACCTCCAGCTGAACACTCTGTTCCCCTAATCACTGAAGCTGAATATCTTCCTTTAAAGAACAACAATGAAGCAATGAACACCAATATCAAATAATATGATGTGAAGTGTCAAATTCTCATTGAGTTTCTGATCAAAAGCCCAATAGCTCATGCTCTTACAAAGATCAGAGAGGTACCAGAAAGATTGATACAACAAGTTGTACACACTCTCAAAGCACATAGTACAAATATGGAGCTAACAACACATGTATGGGAAGATATCTTCATCAAAATCACACCAGAGAAAATAAGGGAATGTTTGGAACTACCCTTGAATCAAGAGTATGAAGAAGCACCACCAAAAGAAGACATGTTTGAACAACTTGATGCTGTAATGGGATGCAAGGCGAAGATTTCAAAAATCAACGAGTTCAAGAGGAACAAGCTACCTGCCTTCTGGCAAGCATTGATGGAAATATTGAATAAATGCTTATCATCCAAGATCGGAGGTACGGATCAGATAAATATGAATATTCTAACAATCACGTTCAGCCTTATAACTGGGTTGAATATTGATTTTGGAACAGAAATATTTAATCTGATCAAAAGATCAATTCTGACCAAAACTGGAAAGATAGATTCACATCTACATTTTCCCAGATTTTTATCCATCATAATTTCTGATGCTTTTTCTGAAAGAAATCTGCAAACTCCAAAATCAAAATATATGTGGAAATCAGAAATTATGAGACCTTGGAGTGCTGCAGGGTCATGGAAGTCAGACTTTGATGTACCTGTTCTACCAGAAAATATGATGGATCTTGTACCAGAAAATTCATCATATAGAGCAGAATACATGAGAATGTTAAGTAGACAAGCAGAGACAAAAGAAGGATTTGAAAAGGTGTCACCCATGGAGCATGATGCAGAAGAATCAAGCACACCAAGAATAGAGCAGCTGGATGAATCTGATCCACATCCAGCTGATAAAGATGTGCATATGACTCACGCAACATAAGAACATCATGCTGAAGGCTCACACATTGGAGAAACAGGTGCAACAAAATCTAAACTCAATATATTTTATACTTCTGAAAGTGATTCTGATGAATCAATTCAACCAAGATATGAAATATTACAAAGAAGCACTGTTTTTACAAAACAAAATGTGAGTGAAACAAAAGACCCATTTTCTGAGTCAAACTCTGAGGAGGAAAATGTGGTAACAACAGGTGGAGATCAGTTCACTGATCAAGGAAACCTGGATGAGAAAAATAAAAGTTTCTCAACAACTCATGGAGAACTTGAAAAGGTTTAAGGATGTGAGGAAAACCAGGACTTGAGTTTGTTTCAAATTTCTGGTGAGGAAACAGAGAATTTGGATACTTCCAATCCTCTTAACCTCAGAACATCAGAAAATGTGTTTTCTGGTGGTTTTAGAAGGGAAACATCTGTTGTTTCTCCTATTTCCCAAGAACAATCATCTATGTCTCCAAAACAACTTCATAAAGAACTTGAAGATGAAGCTGCTACTTAGAAAATAGTCATGAACGAAAAACTTGATCTGATACTGGAAGAAATCAGAAATCAAAAATCAGAAGTCAAAGCTCTATCAGAGACTGTCAAAGCTGTGCAGAAACAAACTGAAGAAAATAGTGCAGCTCTCAAAGAAATACAAAAGTCATCAGAAAACAAAGGAACTTCTTCAGAAATGGAAAAGGCTCTTAAAGAACTGCGTGATATCAAGAAAAAGATGACAGAGATTGCAACTGCAGGAGAAAGTTCAAGTTCAGGAAGGCTTCTTGAAGAAATACAACTGCTCAGAGCCAACAGCAGCAGTCTAACTGAGGCTTTTGAAAAGTTGGTACTGGAATTAAGTGAACAAAGAAGTAAAGAAAATCAGGAGTTTCAGAAGATAAAGAAGCAAGAAGAAACAAACAGTCAATCTCTTACTAACATTCACTTGCTAGTAAAAAGATTGCAATACAATGTTGCCACACTGGCAAAAGTTGATCTTCATAAACTAAAGACTCCAATTCCACAAGAAAGACAAGTAAAAGAGTCAGAAAGTCCCCAACATCAACCAGAAACCATCCAACAAGAACAAATAAAGCAAACAAAAACTATAACAGTTCAAAAAGAAAAGCAGACCATGGGTCCACCACCAGTTAAACAAAAGTTACCCATGGGTCCTCCACCAAGCATATCAAAGCCAGACACTTCAAGTTTCCAACATAAAGAATACACTTCAGCTCAACCATCAACTACAACCATGAAAGAGAAGCGAAGAATGGAACATGAAGTGACCTCCTCAAAAAGGCCAAGAAAAATAATGAGAGAAGACTCAGAAGGCAACATCAAAGAATCAGAAGTGCTGGAAGGTGATCTACACACAATCATGTATCCAGAAGAACATCTGAAGCACTACTATTGGAAAGGTCCAGAAGACAACCCAACAAGGCCACTCTCACCAATGAGTAGAGGTATTTATGAACAAAGAAAAAATGGCAGCTGGGTGATATTGCACAACAAATTGATCAATCCAATAGTATCAATTGAAAGAGTTGATACTTTGACTACTGAAGGAGGCTTACTAGGGAATGAAAGTCAAAACAAGTACACCCTAGTCAGAAAAGACAAAGATGTTCAAAAACCTACTGATGTAGACCTGGCTGATGAAGTTCATCCAATGGACATAGTCAAGATGAAGAACATCATTGATGAATGGAAAGGTGGTTCAGTAGTGATCAGAAGAGCCCTTGACAGTGTTAAAAATGAAGGAGCGAAATTATACAAAGAGCAGCATTAGCAGACTTTGATCTGTGTATCAATTTCGAGTATAGCACTAAGGTGTTAATACCTCCACCCAACACAAGTATTCCAGCTGAAATCCCTTCAAAATTGGCAAGAACTGGTGTAATCTTTGATACACCAGAAATCTGTGCAGTCTTCAAAGATGCTCATAATGAGAAGGCTCTATTCAGAATCAGTGAAATTTGCAGGTACTCAAACCAAACTTTAAAGTATATAAGAAACTGCATAAATGAGAAACAAGAGCAACTCAAGATGAAAGGAAAGAACAATGAGCAGCTGAGAAAGAAAATTGAAGATTGCATTGAAGATTGGATGGAAGCAAGAGAATGGTATAAATCGATGTACAAGGCAACTCAAAAGATAATTGATCACAAGAAGAAGCTGAAACCAGGAGACAAACACAGAAGTGGAGTGAAGATCAATTGAATGAATTGATGCGATAGAAATTTTTTTTGAACAATATTTAGAAGTTTTTTGTTTCTTTTACAATGGTTGGATGGTCTATGCTTTAACTTTTATGTTTTATGCTTTATGTCTGTGGGACATAGTCACTTGATCTTTCTTTTTCAAGAATTAGTTAAAAGTTGTTTACATTTGGACATAGAGATAGTTCATGTTCTTACAATACTTAGGGTGAAACTGTTAGGAAACTTTATTTGTAAGTATTGAAGAAAATCTCAATCAACTGGATCTCTGAAGAAGATAACAGTCCTGAAGAACACAACAAGATGAAGAAAAATAGTTGGGACAACTGAAAAGCAAAGTATCTACTACAAAGAATCTCAAGTTGATAAAGAGTTGATTTGGATTATCAGAGAAGGTCGTTTCTGATGGATATGATGATATTTCTGATGAAATATCATCAGTTTCTGACAAATTCTGATCATCAAACTTTCTGATGATTTGTTCACTAGAATTTCTAATGAAGTGGGTTATCAGAAATTCTGATGACAGACCCACTTGTCTAAAATCACAACTCTATCCTGCCACACATGACCGAAGCATGACATTATTGGTTTTCATGATTACAAATGCAACTTGAACGATGGATTCAGTGAATATGTCAAATTGCTACTTTATGCAGGACTTATTGCATGAATAAGCAATTGTTTATTCATGTCCATAGCCGTCTATAAATAGAAGGCTCGAGAGGCAGAAGATACTTGAGTTTGAAGCTTAGCATTCACATACAAACACTCAAACTCCAACTGCTCTTCTCACCACAGAAATCAAGATTCATTTTTATTAGATAATAATCTTACAATCACCTTGTTAAACTAATTTGTTTCAAAGTGATATAAACTTGATAATTCTGTAGGTCTTGTTTCTTGAAAGTCTGATTTCCATTTCCGCACATCTTTTTCACATATACTGAAATCACTTGCCATATTACGTAAGAAGAAGTTGTTAAGGCCATACTGGGTCCAACAAAAACACCCAGTCTCTCAGACTAAAACACCCAGTCTCTCAGACTAAACCTCCCTAGTATCTAAGACTTAACTCCCCCAGTCTCTAAGACTGAACTCCCCAGTCTCTAAGACCAAACTTCCCCAGCCTCTAAGACTAACTCCCTGGTCTCTAAGACCAAACTTTCCCAGCCTCTAAGACTAACTCCCTGTTCTCTAAGACCAAACTTTCCCGGTCTCTAAGACTAAATCCCTGGTCTCTAAGACCAAACCTCCCAGTCTTTAAGACTAAATCCCTGGTCTCTAAGACCGAACCTCCCAGTCTCTAAGACTAAATCCCTGGTCTCTAAGACCAAATTTCCCCAGTCTCTAAGACTGACTCCCTGGTCTCTAAGACCGAATTATAAACGTAGATTTTGAAATGTGTATTTATGCCTTTTGTTTGTAAAAAGGTTTGTTCCCTGGATCTGGACATTTTGTGTATGCAATGAAAACATGTTTGTAAAAGCGTTTTCGTGAGAGCCCTATTGATCGTAGTCTAGACTCAAGAAAGAATCCTAGTTCGCTACGATCGAAGCTCTGATACCAAGCTGTCACACCCTGACTTTTGCGGAAGCGTGGTTATTTGGTGTGACTTCTTAATACCATAGAAATCAATCATAACAATGATATATGATAAAAACAAAAGATTTTCACCCATTAATAAGGTTTAGAAAATACCACAATACCATTTTCTTGAAAACATTGACGCCAATTAGGTACAAACCATAACATGTTCAAATGAGTTCCCATGGACTCAACAAAAGACTTTAAATAATCCTGAGTTTAGAAACATGTATCCCGTCCAGGAATAGGATGCATCTTTTAAACTCTACGACCACGGATGACATCCTTTATTTAACACGCAGCTTGTAGACACATGCATACACCTGCCAGATCCGTTTAGTTCCCTGAAATACATGTAGTTTGAAAAATCAACAAAAGTTGAGCGAGTTCATGTGTATATGTGTATGAATAAACCTTCGAAATATATCTGTATGTATGAAAGTCCCTGGTATGTAGCAATAAGGAAAAAGAGATCACCAATGGTTTGCAAGGCCATTGATATGTGTGAAGTGATGCAGGAAGACTCAAACCTAGCAGATTTCATTGGTAAGACATAGTCACCTCATGGTCCACTCAGCGGACTCAGGAATGGGGCTCGCTACACCAGAATAGATCTATCACTCATGTCCCTCGGTCCTACGACGAGCATTAATGGCCTTAAGTATCCGCCTACCCACTCACATGATCTAAGTAGTAACCGTCCTTAAGCTAACCATACCATGTATAAAATGTCTGTAATAATTGTAACATGTATTTCACCCCCGAAGTATAAAACTGAAAACAGTTAAGAGAAAAAGGGGGGGACATGAACTCACTGTAGTGCGTCTTCTGTGCTCGTAACCCAAGTCTCCTCAGCAAATACGACTCCTACAATGTACTAGGGTCTATTAGACAAACGGGTCGTGCCTTGCCTTTGTATTTACGTTTTTGAGTTAAGTTTCAAAGTGTCTTCAATATTTTTGTAATAATACTTCTCAAGTATTGTTATTCGTATTTACTTCCCAAGGATGGGAGTACCTCATACTTGTGTATTTGTATTCTTGTATTGGTATATCTTGCCATGTATTGGTGTCGTATTCCGGTTTGTACGTATTTTCTTAATAAGTATCCCATATATATTTCCAAAACAATACAGTTTCAAATCTCGTTTAGAGAATATATAAACTTAACTTGTCCAAAAATATTGTATCTCCCGAAAATATATTTTCACCTCCCAAAAATAACATATTTTCTCCTTGTCCAACAATATGATATATTTTGAAATAAAGTCATTCTTTCATGTCCAAAATAATATTCACCAAAAATTTATTGTGATGGTATTTTTCGGAATATTCTATAAGTTACGTTTTATCGTTTGGCCTCACAATATTAAGTGTGTAACTTAAATATTTCTTCCGTGAGATTTTTTTGGTATTGTTTTCGAGTTGTAATTCCGTTGGTATTTTGTTAAAATATATTATTTTATCCTAAAATAATATAACTACTTCACAATTCGTACAAATATTCACACAAGCGTCTTATTATAAAATATATATTCTAAATATATATTTACCCATTTTTATTTACGAAAACTAACCTCCAACACTTGGTATTTTGTTACAAAAATTATGGTGAGGTTTACATTTGTAAAACATAGTTTAAAATACACAAGTAACTCTTGTCTAGAAAATATTTTCTAAGTGTTTAGAATTTTTAGAAAATTTTGCCATAGTTTCCCCTAAAAACGGAGGTGTCCATGCTATTAAGCATATCATTTTCTTTTCAAAATCAATCAACAATCAATCCTTAAAAAAATTTACGTCGCCAAGAGCAAAAACTATATGCGTTTCATATTAATCATGAACTTGATATATCACAAAAACTCGTAGTAACTTTGTAAAGCGTTTAGTGGCCTTAGTTACCTTCCAAAGTGTATTCACTTCTTTAAAAATCATTTTCTTGAATGAGTTAAGTGTTTACAACTTGTAAACAATTTTTACAAAAATTAATCTTTTGAACTCTTCTTGTAAATAAAGTCTTTTGTAAAACTCGGATCTACATGATCATCAACCTACTTGTTTAATTATATTTCAAGAAAATCATTTTTCTTTCAAGTTCATGTTTAAACTAGAAGGTGATCATTTCATATAATCCTTTAATCACCTTCTAATCTTATTAAATCTTGTTTCTGAACATCATTTAACAACCTCGATATGGTGATTAACATCACATAACCAAGAATCAATAAGAACTTAACTACATATTTACAACAACATCCTACTAACAATACTTCATTATGTTTCATCTTTATGTAAAGCTTTATGTTCATGTTTCTTGTTTAAACCTTTTAGTGTTCTTGTGATATTCATCATACTACATCTTTTAACTACTCAAAATAGAAGTAAACAAAGGTTAAACAAGGACTTACAACTAGCTCAAAGTCTAGGGAAGAACTCTAGTGAAAAAGATGATGAAATATGGTGTGAAAAAGCAAGAAATGAAGCTCCTTGATGATCCACAAGCTACAATCTTCACAAAGCACCTCTTAACACATGTATGGAGCTTAAAAATAGAAGAATATGGTGGTGTTAAGGTGGTGATGGTGGCGGTTATGGTGAGAGCCGAGAGGGAGAAGGAGAGATGTGAGAAGATGGTGTGATCTTGTGAATGTGAGAGAATGATATGGAAATCTAATGTGGCATATTTATATTCTTCCTTTCAATATTTTGTCTAAACATACAAGCAACAATCTAATATAAAATACAACAAATCTAGGAAGTATGTTGGTGAATTTTGTGGGTCCCATTTGGTGACCGTGAATGGGTAATGGGGGGGGGGGGTTAGATGTAATATTTTGATGATATTTGGTAAATATTAGTTCAAGTTCAAGTAATAAGTTACATGTATTAGTTAGTAGGTTTCTAGTGGGTGTTATGGTGTTCGGGGATCGTGACTAGCCAAGAAATAATAAAACAACGTATTTGGCAAAATTTTGGTGCTCCGGGCAATGTCCGATTGTTCGGTTAGATACCGTTCCGTTAAAGTGCTTAATTATCCCGAAAAGTGTCTTCTATATATATTTTTATGTCACATTTAATTCCCGACACTTGGGAAAGCATACGGGACCATTCTGCCAAAATTTTGCACATTATTAGCATGTTAAATGCTGAATTTCTGATAAATAATGCAGAATTCTGCATTATTAGTGAGTTTTAGGCACTTCCCGGTACTCTATCACCTAGTGACGCAGTTTTATGGTCCTCACTTCCCTACACTCCATACTAGTGTAGTACCTTGTCTTTGGCCCTTACGGGGTCTCAAAACATTGTCTGTCTATGTGCTGGCGTTGTCAGCATGTTTCTGAGTTATCCGCTAACTGTGCTAACTGTGCTTTGTGCATCAAGTATGTCACCAAATTTTGTATGTAGTAAATGGAGTGACAGTATGAAATGTGATGCATATGTATGTATTGTCACACCCCGACCACGTAGGACAACAAGCCGTGGCGGAAACATCGGGGAGTGTTGCAACAGAAGCTATTGTTTCACAACCATGGATACAAAAAGTGTTTCGTTTTATTGATAATATTAAACATTGCATTGTCTTAACATAGAATAAAGAAGTTTTACATCGTCTATCACTATTATTATGTCACTAAGGCCTCGTCCAGATCCTACGTGACGCATGCATCCTAGAAATCATCAAGCATCAACATCTGAAACATATGTAAAACTTAGTCAGCAAAGAAATGCTGGCGAGTACATAGGTTTTATAGGAGTGTTTGATTCATGGCTAGTTTAAATGTTGCAATACTTTATTAAAAACTTAGTTTAAGAAAAGGGTTATAATATTGCAACTTAAATAACCAACTCAAATCAAGTTGATTGTAGTTTATAAAACCTCGTAGCCATGCTTCTTAACCACAAAAACATTTGTTTTAGAAAACCAATTTGTAAAATATCTTGTAAAAACTCGTTAAAAACTCGTATAGTTTATACCTCTTAGAAAAACATTGTTGCGTGACATCATTTCAAAATCGTTTACCCAAGTGAACTAAATAACGCCACCATATGTAATATGATGAAAACACTTATATATAAGAAGTACCAGCGGCGTATCTACCATGTTTTCACCATATTACCCTCGTCTCGTTATCTATACACTTAACCCAAAACCAATCGTTTATCGAAATCGTTTAGCATTGTTTCCAAATCGTTTCCAATTCGTTCCCAAATCGTTCCCAAATCGTTTACTCGTTTAGATCGTTTAAATTGTCCTCGTTTTAAATTGTGAAAACTTATATATGGTCGTCTCGTTAATAACATTCAAACCTTTGTGACTCGTCCATCGTTCAACTCGTTCTCGTATTAACAAACCACCAAAGGGTAAGTTAACAAACACCAGATTCAGTCGCTACCCACAACCCCCACACATAACCATGGGTGTAGTAAAGTAACGGGATTTGTCAGATCCTACGGTACCATAACCTAATACTGGTCGGCTTGATCAATGCTAATGAATGTCATTCGTTATGTAACTACAACCAACAAGTTTGTTCACTTTATCGAAATCGTTCTTAGTTTAGTAAAAATCGTTTGAAATCCTCGTTTAAACTTTGAAAACATTTCGTACATATGAATCACCCCAAAACATTTAAAAACAGTAAAATAGGGGAACTATGTACTCACATGAAGTGCAAAGTATCCTCAATCAATAGAACTTCAATCAAACTCAAGCAAACCAGAGAAATCAAGTAGCACCTAGTAATCGAACCACTAGTCAAACAATAGACGCCTAAATCGGACGATCGGATAGAATGGAGTCTTGTAAACCAAATGAGTGTTGGAACTCATGTGATATGGTTTAACAAAGCCTACATCCTAAATTGAAACCTAACCTAAGTGCTTTCGACCCATTGCGACCCATTAAGGTAGCTTACACTACTTTAACGTGCCGTGCGCGCAAAAGCGCGTTCAAGACGTCTAACTAGTCCTGTGACAAGTATTATATGCCCATACATGTTTAATTATGTTACATAATCAGTTACGTGTCAGAAGTTTAGGTTACATATGCTTAATTACCAATTATGTATGAAAAGGGTATTTTGGTAATTTACCAAAGGCATATAAACTACATATCATGCGACTAATCAAACCTAAGTGACCATAAGGTATGACCTCCGAAGGTTATTCCCTACGCTACTATGGTCACTTAACATGTTTGGTCGGATCCTAATGATCGACCAAACGGGTCGTGTTCGAAAGTCTAAGCGGGTGTTTAGTCCGCTTGACTTACGACTCTACCCAAGCACTAAACTAACAAGTGACGAGCTAAACATGTCGAAAGATGTTTAGTTAAGTTAGAAAACAGGTTTCGATATCAAAACAAACGGTTTTGACATCCGGGAGTAGTTTGGTTACAAAATACGCGAGAAAACGCATTTTGGCCGAAACTACGACTCGCCACTGAGCCTAGATAACGTGGTAATCAGTAGTTATAGTCACTAGGGACCATAACCATCGTGATTACGCTCAAGTTATGAAGTTCAAACGAACTTCGCGTTGACCATAAACTGGTCAAAGTAGAAAGTCAAACATAGTTTGACTTTAACGCTAAAACGAAAGAAAAACGCGAAAGAATACTTACAGAAGGTCCCCACAAGATTTGATTCCGATTTTTCTCTCAGGTAGGAAGCATATACTTCCACTAAGAGAGCATAAATCAGATTTCAAATTGTGGTTTTTGAAGTGAAATGGATGGGGTATATATAGGATTTCTAGAACCGTTAAGATCGTTCCTCGAAAACTGAGCTTTGATCTAGACCTTACATGTGTGCCAATGGTTTTCTAAAACCATGGGAGCCCCTAATGTGGACTATGTTCATTGAATACCAGCCCATGGTTTTGAAAAACCATGGATGAAAACCATCAACACTTCAAAATGGAGTAGGTTCATTGAATCTGCCAGAAATTTCAAAAATGGTCCCTACACTTGTAAAACTTGATTGTTTTGGCACTTTTAAGCCCCGTTAACCCCATTTCAAAGATCTAAAATAAAGTTAAAGTATAGGGAACTTAAAATATGCTCAAAAACATCTCGGATGTCGGTTCGTTTGGTCGTACGGTTGCGTTATTCGCTTAATTACGACAGAAGTCGTAACGGGCGCAAAAACGATCCAAATCAAGCGACGAATGGAATTTTCTTATGCCAAACAGTATAATAAAATATTTTAGTGCTTACATAATTTTTTTTGGATGTCCGGATATATTCAGAACGTAAGATATGCGCGAAAATGCAAACTTGTGCACTTTTTGACGCTTTTAGTCCCTATTGATCAATAAAGTTTATTTTAGCATACCGAACCCCTCAAAGCCTATTTCTAAGCTATGTAAAGGATATTTAGGGTATGTTTAACTTATGATCAAGTTCCGGAATGTTCGTTACTATAAAAATCGGTATAGTTTCACAGTTTGACACAAATAGTCCCTGCGATCGAACAAACTTGATTTCAACACACTAAACCATCCAAAACTTATTTCTAAGTTATGTGGAGGTTATTTAAGGTATGTTAAGCCTATTTCACTATTCCGGAGTGTTTGTTGCATTAAACTGGTTATATTTACGCATCAGTGCGCGTATAACCTTCCAGAAGCGATTTAGAGCTTGAAATCGGAATCTAATTAAATTGCAAAATCACCAAACACAAATACACACATAATAACACAAAAACACATATAATAACACCAAAGCACATTGCAAAATCACAGTCTCCCTTACTTCAGGAAATTTCGTCCCGAAATTTTAACTAGAGGAAGCTTGTGAAAACAAATGTGGATATTTGGTCATCATTTGGTCCTTACGTTCCCAAGTAAATTCTGGGCCACGTTTGGACTCCCAACGAACTTTAACCAAATGAATCCGTTTGTTCTTCAACTACTTGAATGTACGGTCGACTATCTCCACGGGTTTCTCGACAAAGTGCATCGTTTCCTCGATTCGGATCTCGTCGAGAGGAATGTGAAGATCAGCGTCAGCTAAACACTTTCGCAAATTGGACACGTGAAAAGTCGGATGAATATTTCCAAGCTCTGGAGGTAGCTCTAATCGATAGGCAACCTTCCCAATTCTTTCCACAATCTTAAATGGTCCCACATATCGAGGTGCAAGTTTTCCTTTCCTTCCAAATCTCACGACTCCTTTCCAAGGTGAAACCTTGAGTAGGACACGATCTCCGACTTGAAATTCTAAGGGCTTGCGTCGCATATCCGCATAACTCTTTTGACGGTTTCGAGCTGTCACAAGATTATCGCGGATTTTCTTGATTTTGTCTGTTGTTTCCAGAACGATCTCAGGTCCAGTAAGCTGAGCTTCACCGGTCTCGTTCCAACAGACAGGTGAACGACATTTTCGACCGTAGAGAGCTTCGAATGGTGCCATATTGATGCTAGCATGATAACTATTGTTGTAAGAGAACTCGATCATTGGCATTTGAGAATCCCAATTTCCACCAAAGTCTATCACGCATGCTCTAAGCATATCCTCCAAAGTTTGAATCGTCCTTTCAGATTGACCATCTGTTTGGGGATGATAAGCAGTGCTTAGATTTAGTTGGGTTCCCATAGCAGATTGCATGGTCTTCCAGAAATGAGATAAAAATCGAGCATCACGATCAGAAATGATATCCAAAGGAACACCATGTCATGAAACAATCTCATCAACATAAATCTTTGCAAGTTTATCAGCAGATAGGTCCTCACGAATCGGGAGAAAATGAGCTGACTTCGTTAATCGATCGATAACAACCCAAATAGCATCATGACCTTTAGATGTATGCGGTAACTTAGTGATGAGATCCATCGCAAGGCTCTCCCACTTCCAAACCGGTATCTCAGGTTGTACAAGCAAACCAGAAGGTCGTTGATGTTCAGCCTTGACTTTAAGACAAGTTAGGCATTTCGCTACATACAAGGCAACATCTTTCTTCATACCAGGCCACCAGAACTTAGTACGAAGATCCTTGTACATTTTATCAGCACTAGGATGGATAGAATATCGAGACTTGCGAGATTCGTCCATTACCAAGGTGCGAAGATCGTCTTGTTTTGGAATCCACAAACGATCCTCGAAATAGAGCAACCCATCGTCCTTCGTTTCGAGTTTAAGCTCAAGCTGATGTGGTAATTTCCTACCCATCAAATTTTGTGAAACACAAAATTGCTGAGCTTGAAGAACACGAGTTTGAAGATTAAATAGCGTTTGGAGCGCTTCTTCTTGTTTGGGTCTCCACTCAAAAAGGCTTATTCTTTTGAGTCAAAGCAGTGAGTGGAACCGCGATTTTGAGAAGTTTGAAAATGACTTGATGATAATATTCAGCAAGACCAAGAGAAGATTGAATCTCTGTTGGTGTTGTTGGTGTATTCTAGTCCTTAATAGCAACAATCTTGGATGGATCCACATGAATACCCTGCTTATTGACTATATGACCCAAGAATTGAACTTCTTTAAGCCAGAATTCACACTTGGAGAATTTAGCGAAAAGTTGTTCCTTCTTCAGGAGTTCCAATGTTAAGCAAATGTGTTGCTCATGCTCGGCTCGAGACTTTGAATAGACCAGAATATCGTCGATGAACACAAAGATGAACTTGTCTAAATAAGGTTTATAGACCCTATTCATTAAGTCCATAAAGATGGCTGGAGCATTTGTCAAACCAAGAGGCATGACAGAGAACTCATAATGCCCATATCTTGTGCGGAAAGCAGTTTTGGGAATATCTTCTTCGAGAACATGAAGTAGATGATACCCATAACGCAGGTCGATCTTTGAAAAGCATGAAGCACCTTGCAGCTGATCAAAGAGATCATCAATTCGAGGTAGGGGATATCGATTCTTGACGGTAAGCTTATCAAGCCCACGATAATCGATACACATTCGAAAAGACCCATCTTTCTTTTTCACGAAGAGGACAGGGGCTCCCCAAGGTGAAAAACTCGGATGGATGAATCCTTTATCCGATAACTCTTGAAGCTGTTTCGATAACTCTTGCATCTCTGATGGTGCAAGACGATAAGGTGCTTTCGCAATCGGGCTGGCATTAGGTACAAGGTCGATATGAAACTCAACTTGACGAACTGGAGGCAAACCAGGCAGTTCATTAGGAAACACCTCTGGATAATCCCGAACAATCGGAATATCCTGAATACTCTTGCGTTTGTCCTTCTCCTCGGCTCAAAAGATAATGAAACAAAACTTTTATCGGCACCAGAATCAAAAAGAATAGATGCGGGTTGATTGTTGACAAGAAACGTACCATTGACAACCTCGTTGTTAGCCCTCGCTTCGTTTGCATTCAAATTGTATGCTCGCCCTCGAGCAGGATTCACGTTGACTTTCGTATTCGGATGCGCATTAGCATTTGCCAGCCTCGGACAGTTGTTGCGGAAGTGGCCAAACTCTCCACAATTAAAACATGAACCTGGTGGGAATCTAGCAGCATTCCCTTGTACCGGAGCTTGAACCTGGGCAACCGGATTTTGCCCTGAACGACAAACATTGGCTGTATGCCCAAGTTTACCACACGTCGTGCATTGCCTACAAGCTTGTTGTGCAACATGATGACCGTTGCAGCGAGCACAATGACGTGCGGTACCGGCATACGCCTTTTTCGCAGGAGGTTGAGCCGGTGTGTTCTGTTCAGTCTGTGTCGTAACAGCAAAGTTCTGTGCACCCTTTCGCTTTCGTGATTTCTTCGACGACTCACCTTCTTTACCTTTACCCTTCTTCTTGTCTTTCGCAGAATCAGACGATTTCTTCTTGTCACCCTTGCGGGTGAGTTTACTCTTCCTGACTTGAGATTCAGTTAGGGTAGCAGATAACTCGATCGCTTGACGAAGGGTAGTGGGTTTAACAGCGGTCACAATATCCAGCATAGAATCGGGTAGACCATCGATATATATTTCGATTGCTTTGTCTGGTGGGGTAACCATGGTGGGACACAATAGACTGAGTTCCTCAAAGCGATCCGTTTACGCACGGTGCTCAGCCCCATCTTGTTTTAAATCGTCAAACTCTCGCTCCAAAGCTCGAATCTCGTGACGGGGACAGAACTCTCTCATCATTAGAGCCCGAAGCTCATCCCATGTTTGTGCCAATGCCACTTCGGCACCCCTATCGCGCATAATACCATTCCACCAGGTAAGCGCTCGCTTCTCAAACACACTTGAAGCAAATTCAACCTTACGTGCATTCGGACACTGCACATGCCTGAATGTGTTCTCAATACTCTCGAACCACTGTAGGAGCGCAGTTGCCCCTTGCGACCCAGAAAACTTTAGAGGTTTAGCAGAATTGAAGTTCTTGAAATTACACTGCGCATTGTTGTTATTATTGTTATTGTTGTATATCTCGTGAACTTGAGTTACAACACCGGGAAGCACAGCAGCCACTTGCTGAGAGACTAGGGCTGCGATTTCTTCAATGGTGAAAGATTGTGCTTCACGTCGTGGAAGCATTGTCTAATAAGGACATAAGAGAAACGAGTGAGATTGAAAAGCAAAAGAGGTATTGAAAATACCGTCAAAACACCAAAAAGGCGATCATTTGTTCGTTACCTCGAACAAACAAATGACACGGAGAGACTAATCAAAGTAAATGGATCAAAAATAATGTATCGCCGAAGACATGCTCGCCTATAAGTGGACACTCACCCCAAGAGTTCCCAGGTAAGAGTGACTGGTCCGATACTGCGGATTTGTACGAACACTCTAGCCTTAGACAGAAAACTCAGAGTACAGGCACCCACTCTTCCAGTTTGCACGTGTTCACACTATTTAGACCCAAACTCTGACGAGATTTTGAAAACTTAAAGGGTTCAAAACCTTATAACAAAGGGTTCAAAACCTAGTAATCAATCATCCTAGAACAGATGATTAGTTTTCAAAGCGGATTCGAACTCATTGTGGTTATCACCTAAGGGTAGGTGACGGTACTGTTTTAAAATCTAAACGCAAGTAAACTTGTGTTAGGGTCCTAAAGTTATAGTCTAGGTTAAAGCATTACTAATAACCTGATTCCCTATAACCATTGGCTCTGATACCAACTTTCTTCTGTCACACCACGACCACGTAGGACAACAAGCCGTGGCGGAAACGTCGGGGAGTGTTGCAACAGAAGCTATTGTTTCACAACCATGGATACAAAAAGTGTTTCGTTTTATTGATAATATTAAACATTGCATTGTCTTAACATAGAATAAACAAGTTTTACATCGTCTATCACTATTATTATGTCACTAAGGCCTCGTCCAGATCCTACGTGACGCATGCATCCTAGAAATCATCAAGCATCAACACCTGAAACATATGTAAAACTTAGTCAGCAAAGAAATGCTGGCGAGTACATAGGTTTTATAGGAGTGTTTGATTCATGGCTAGTTTAAATGTTGCAATACTTTATTAAAAACTTAGTTTAAGAAAAGGGTTATAATATTGCAACTTAAATAACCAACTCAAATCAAGTTGATTGTAGTTTATAAAACCTCGTAGCCATGCTTCTTAACCCCAAAAACATTTGTTTTAGAAAACCAACTTGTAAAATATCTTGTAAAAACTCGTTAAAAACTCGTATAGTTTATACCTCTTAGAAAAACATTGTTGCGTGACATCGTTTCAAAATCGTTTACCCAAGTGAACTAAATAACGCCACGATATGTAATATGATGAAAACACTTCTATATAAGAAGTACCAGCGGCGTATCTACCATGTTTTCACCATATTACCCCCGTCTCGTTATCTATACACTTAACCCAAAACCAATCATTTATCGAAATCGTTTAGCATTGTTTCCAAATCGTTTCCAATTCGTTCCCAAATCGTTCCCAAATCGTTTACTCGTTTAGATCGTTTAAATCGTCCTCGTTTTAAATTGTGAAAACTTATATATGGTCGTCTCGTTAATAACATTCAAACCTTTGTGACTCGTCCATCGTTCAACTCGTTCTCGTATTAACAAACCACCAAAGAGTAAGTTAACAAACATCAGATTCAGTCCCTACCCACAACCCCCACACATAACCATGGGTGTAGTAAAGTAACGGGATTTGTCAGATCCTATGGTACCATAACCAAATACTGGTCGGCTTGATCAATGCTAATGAATGTCATTCGTTATGTAACTACAACCAACAAGTTTGTTCACTTTATCGAAATCATCCTTAGTTTAGTAAAAATCGTTTGAAATCCTCGTTTAAACTTTGAAAACATTTCGTACATATGAATCACCCCAAAACATTTAAAAACAGTAAAATAGGGGAACTATGTACTCACATGAAGTGCAAAGTATCCTCAATCAATAGAACTTCAATCAAACTCAAGCAAACCAGAGAAATCAAGTAGCACCTAGTAATCGAACCACTAGTCAAACAATAGACGCCTAAATCGGACGATCGGATAGAATGGAGTCTTGTAAACCAAATGAGTGTTGGAACTCATGTGATATGGTTTAACAAAGCCTACATCCTAAATTGAAACCTAACCTAAGTGCTTTCGACCCATTGCGACCCATTAAGGTAGCTTACACTACTTTAACGTGCCGTGCGCGCAAAAGCGCGTTCAAGACGTCTAACTAGTCCTGTGACAAGTATTATTTGCCCATAAATGTTTAATTATGTTACATAATCAGTTACGTGTCAGAAGTTTAGGTTACATATGCTTAATTACCAATTATGTATGAAAAGGGTATTTTGGTAATTTACCAAAGGCATATAACTACCTATCATGTGACTAATCAAACCTAAGTGACCATAAGGTATAACCTATGAAGGTTATTGCCTACGCTACTATGGTCACTTAACATGTTTGGTCCGTTCGTAATGATCGACCAAACGGGTCGTGTTCGAAAGTCTAAGCGGGTGTTTAGTCCGCTTGACTTACGACTCTACCCAAGCACTAAACTAACAAGTGACGAGCTAAACATGTCGAAACATGTTTAGTTAAGTTAGAAAACAGGTTTCGATATCAAAACAAACAGTTTTGACATCCGGGAGTAGTTTGGTTACAAAATACGCGACAAAACGCATTTTGGCCGAAACTACGACTCGCCACTGAGCCTAGATAACGTGGTAATCAGTAGGTATAGTCACTAGGGACCATAACCATCGTGATTACGCTCACGTTATAAAGTTCAAACGAACTTCGCGTTGACCATAAACTGGTCAAAGCAGAAAGTCAAACATAGTTTGACTTTAACGCTAAAACGAAAGAAAAACGCGAAAGAATACTTACAGAAGGTCCCCGCAAGATTTGATTCCGATTTTTCTCTCAGGTAGGAAGCATATACTTCCACTTAGAGAGCATAAATCAGATTTCAAATTGTGGGTTTTGAAGTGAAATGGATGGGGTATATATAGGATTTCTAGAACCGTTAAGATCGTTCCTCGAAAACTGAGCTTTGATCTAGACCTTACATTTGTGCCCATGGTTTTCTAAAACCATGGGAGCCCCTAATGTGGACTATGTTCATTGAATACCAGCCCATGGTTTTGCAAAACCATGGGTGAAAACCATCAACACTTCAAAATGGACTAGGTTCTTTGAATCTGCCAGAAATTTCAAAAATGGTCCCTACACTTGTAAAACTTGATTGTTTTGGCACTTTTAAGCCCCGTTAACCCCATTTCAAGGATCTAAAATAAAGTTAAAGTATAGGGAACTTAAAATATGCTCAAAAACATCTCGGATGTCGGTTCGTTTGGTTGTACGGTTGCGTTATTCGCTTAATTACGACGGAAGTCGTAACGAACGCAAAAACGATCCAAATCAAGCGACGAATGGAATTTTCTTATGCCAAACACTATAATAAAATATTTTAGTGCTTACATAATTTTTTTTGGATGTCCGGATATATTCAGAACGTAAGATATGCGCGAAAATGCAAACTTGTGCACTTTTTGACGCTTTTAGTCCCTATTGATCAATAAAGTTTATTTTAGCATACCGAACCCCTCAAAGCCTATTTCTAAGCTATGTAAAGGATATTTAAGGTATGTTTAACTTTTGATCAAGTTCCGGAATGTTCGTTACTATAAAAATCGGTATAGTTTCACAGTTTGACACAAATAGTCCCTGCGATCGAACAAACTTGATTTCAACACACCAAACCATCCAAAACTTATTTCTAAGTTATGTGGAGGTTATTTAAGGTATGTTAAGCCTATTTCACTATTCCGGAGTGTTTGTTGCATTAAACTGGTTATATTTACGCATCAGTGCGCGTATAACCTTCTAGAAGCGATTTAGAGCTTGAAATCGGAATCTAAATAAATTGCAAAATCACCAAACACAAATACACACATAATAACACAAAAACAAACATAATAACACCAAAGCACATTGTTTTATTAATAATCAACATTGTTTTACATCGTACAGAGATTACAGAGCATAGTTGTCACATGTATGTAACAGAAATCAGAACGCAGTTCAAGTCATTAATTGTAATTCAGCACAGTCATTAAGAACATATCATTATTTAATAATTGTACGGAAGCATGCAAATTTGACAGTTGTCAGAGGTATAACAAAGCTCAAAAGACCAAGAGCTCAAGTGTTGAAGCGATTCCTAGGGTAACAAACACTATATTAAGGAATCGACACCTAAATCGGAAGATCGGGTAGAATGAGGTCTTGTAAACCAAATGAGTGTTGGAACTCATGTGATATGGTCTAACAAAGCCTATATTCTAAATTGAAACCTATCCTAAATGCTTACGACCCGTTAAGGTAGCTTACGCCACTTTAACATGTCGTTCGCGCGAATGCGCTTTCGAGACGCCTAACTAGTCCTATGACAAGTATTATATGCCTTAACATATCTAATTATGTTATATAATCAGTTTAGATGCCAAAACATGTGTTTCATATGCTTAAAATGAAATTATGTGCAAAAGGGTATTTTGGTCATTTTCCTAAGGCATATAAACTACCTATCATTTTCCTACGGGTATTTGGTCACTTTTGTTTTTGTATCCGATACGTTTGTTTCCGCCTCTCGTATTTCACCAAAAATTCTGATTTCTACTCACTTTCTTCACATTTTTCAAAATTAAAAAAGATTTTACGGATAAAATGGCTTGATTTTCTCACATAATACGCGAAATACTGTTTTAACAAATCCTTGAAAGAATCAGACCTAAATTCGACCTAAAACGTGATCAATTTGACAAAAATCCAGTCGATTGTGTGACATCAGCTTCAATTCGTATGAATTGCATTCCAATTCGTTTGAATTTGAGTTTCATTTTGTGACATCTGTGTCACTTTAGCCATCAAACAAATACCAAACCAATAAAATATTGTATTTCATACTTGGGATTTGTATAAACATGTGTATCATTTGCACATATCAATTCTTGTTCGATTTCGGGCTCTAAATCGCTTTCTGGAAGGTTATATGCGCATTGATGCATAAATGTAACCAGTTTAATGCAACAAACACTCCGGAACAGTGACATAGGCTTAAAATACCTTAAATAACCTTTACATTGTCACACCCCGACCACGTAGAACATACAAAACGTGGCGGAAACGTCGGGGAGTGTTGTAACATAATCAATTGTTTCAAATCCATGGCAATTGAAGTTTCGTTTTATTAATCAAACATGAATGTTTACATTGTTTAAACAAGAACCAAAGAGTACATAACATAAATTATCTAGTTCTTGTCTCGTTTTAAGGCACTAAGGCACAGGACCAACTGTAACACCCCCAAAATTCCACCAGCGGAAACCCCGCGAGGCGTGTTACGCATCAGAGTTCGAGCCACCAATCACATTGAACCAATAGTAAATACTTAATGAAACATGCCATTAATTACCAATAGAAATTGTTAAACATGATATCAATTCTCAAGATGTTGTGTAGCGGAAGCATGTAATAAACCGTTTAGTAATAGTTTCATGATAATAATCAAAATCAATGTATCGTTTATAAGTCAATCCAAGAGTCTCGATCCATGACCACTCCAGCACTCCCAGATAGCAAGTCCATGTTCCAAAGTTAACGACCAACAAGCATGCAAACAAGTGTGTCAGACTACGCTGGTGAGTTCAAAGTTTTGTTACCGAGTTTAGTTACCAGATACATGTATGAAACAGTTTAACAATTTGATTTGATGTTGTTATTAACTCGATTACCGTATGTGGCGACTAGATGTGAATGCCCAACCCCAATGCCACCATTTAGACATTGGTCATGATGTCAAGGTATCAAACAACCTTGAATAGATGTAAGGGGTCTTATATGTACACGATGTGAATGCCCAACCCCAATGCCTCTAACTAGGCATTGGTCATGAAGTCCAGGTAATTAGTTCACGCCCGTCCTTTCGGCCCGGTGTGAGGGTGCCAAACCTAATAGCGCTATCAACTAAATACCTCCTTGCTTCTTCAGCAACACGGTAGATGTAGGGGGTCTTACATGATAGATACTGTGTTCAATAACCAACATCCCAATTAAATAGTTTACCCAGCATTCCCTTCAGGAACGTTTACCAGATGTCCCAAACCACCGGGACGCATGCTTAGAAAAGTACAGTGAACTCACCTTAGGTTTGCTCGGTTCAATTTGTTATGCGTTTACTGTGGATCGACCAACCCTAGAATAGTTATCATTAATCATCAGTTTTGTATTCACATTGCAACACGTAACTTGTCACATAACTCACAAGCAACGAATGAGCACGACACATAACTCTACAGTTTATCATAGCAAGTGTACGAACTCCAATATTATACAACCAAACAGCCGGGTTCACAAACCGGACCACACATTACACAATAGCTATTCAGGTCACACGTTACTTCGTTTTACAAACATAAGCGACTAACAAAATATAACAGTTTATTTCATCGACCCACTTAATGTGCGGCCCACTGGGCCCGACCGAGATAGGTGCGTGTGCAACCCGGGTCAACTAGACCATAATCATCTCACGGTCTCGAACCCAACCCAATCCGGCCCAACTGTGACGTCTAACAACTTGACACAACCCAAACCAATAACTCAATTTATATGTATGTGTGTATCCAGTATTTGCATACGGCCCAACCCATAAATCATCCACTAACTTTATGGTTCATTCACTCAATTAGTAATCCAATAGATACATACATGATCTGTTAAGTGTTCGATCCAAACTAAAAGGCCTAGATCATGTGTACAATAATCATACAGTGATCCAAAACTAACTATATCATGTAATCAAACATATCCCAATTATGTGTGTATGACAAAAGGTTTCAAATAAAGAGAGTGTAATGTCAGTTTGTTTAGTGTGTGATCGGTTAAACAATTCATTCCTTTCATCTTACATAATTAACAGAATAAGACAAGGAACATATAACACATTCGGCCTAATCACATTGCACAGCTCACATATCACAATCATCATATCAGTTCAGAAATCATGTGCTATATTCAGACTAGGTTAACTTTCATTAATTTTTGTCAATAATGTCATACAAACCTAACTCACACCAACTTTTCGTCCTATTGCATGAACATGAATTGTTAACAACAGTTAACATAATCATCAATTATCATCATCAATTTAATCAATCATCATCTCATTATTATTAAAGGATCAACACATGGCCGCCATTTTGACTATCATCTCCACCTTACATCACATGGGCTGCACATGCAAACTAACACAATTCTCAATACATATGCAATCAGATCATATAACCTTGAATTGAGATAATATCATGTGATATCAAAGTTGCTTTTAGTTTCTAATTGGACCGATCAAATTAGTGGACTTTTAAAGTATCACTTGAAGTTATAATGAATTTGACAATAGATATTCGTGCGACCTGATTTGATTCAAGCTAAATGGTTCAAGTTTAATTTTACATCGGGTAATACAATGACTTTTCCCGAAATCTAAGAATCAGATTATTTATAACAAACATAAAGCTATCACTATCACCTTTGATTAACAACATAATCACCACCTAGCATTCTCCAATTGCACTAATCTATGCACTAGAATATCATGTTATTCATTATTCATGCAACACGTTCATATGATCAAAACACACCCAATTAATCTACAACCATTACATCAAACATACCTGAACACGAGGGAGAATAAGGGTTTCGGGTGATGATGATTTGGGACCTGCCGACATTCGCAAGGGGGGTTTCTAGGGTTTGCAATATATTTGTGGTTATGTGATAATAAAAGGGATTACACAAGTTATGCACGTATAAATTCTACAATCGTAGTCGGGTCCAACTTCAGCTTGATTTGGGCCGAGAGTAAATTGAACAAGGGTAACCAAATTCTAAGTCCACAAATGTACCAAGTCCATAAGGATGTGGGCTGACCAAGTTCATAAGTGTGTGGGCCGAGATTACTTAGTAATGGTTGCGGCCCAATCATAACAATTTTCAACACCGAGAATGGCCCAACAACACACTCAACCATATTCCAAAACGGTTAAATTTAACAGTGACCGCAACAAGGAATGAGAGATCAAAATTACAAGACTAACCTTGACAGTTCGGGTTGTTACATCATCCCCAACTTGAAAGAAATTTCGTCCCGAAATTTGATAAGTAAACCAAAGGTAACACAAAGCGACAAAGTGTTAGATTAGGATGACTGTGGATTTTCCTCGGGTGTCACATCATCCCCAACTTGAAAGGGAATTTCGTCCCGAAATTCTCCAATGATATCATAAGTTAATAATACCGCTTGAACAACTGAGGATACTAGAGCTTACTCCGATCATTGTGTTCCCACGTGAGCTCCTGTCCACGTTTTGGGTACTAACGAACACTCACGATTGGAA
The DNA here is from genome assembly GCF_002127325.2 of Helianthus annuus. Taxonomy (NCBI): domain Eukaryota; kingdom Viridiplantae; phylum Streptophyta; class Magnoliopsida; order Asterales; family Asteraceae; genus Helianthus; species Helianthus annuus. The sequence goes on from NC_035436.2 coordinate 123,364,241, forward strand.
TTCGACTAAGTTAACGAACCTTGACTTCCTGGTCCATGTGTTCCATAAATTCCTCTAGTAAAGGTATCACACGTGTTTCATCGGATAACCACTACCTTAGATCTGAGACATAAACGATATCACGTACGTCACCCAATTCGTCGGGTAACTTAAGTTTGTAGGTTACGCTTCCGATTCTTCCCAGACTGTTGAATGGTCCATCGTGACGTCAATTTAACTCGCCATGCTTCCCAAGCATCCCACACCCTCCCAGGGTGAGACTTTCTACACAATACGATTGCCTACAACGATCTTCCAGCGTTTCCCAAGTTTATCAGCTTTTCCTGATGATCACGCGTTGCCGCCAGACGATTTCCGACCTAATCAATCTTCCCAAGGGTTTCAAGTACAAGTCCTGGACCTGTGATTAGGTAGTCGTCCACCTCAGTCCCACAAGGAGGTTGGTGTTATCGCCCATGCAATGCCTCTTCAGAGCTATATGCATACTAAAACGGTGATGGTTGCAGTAGAACTCACCCAAAGATAAGCGTCCTTCCAGTTCTACTAAAGCTAATCATACACATGCTCACAGCATGTCTTCGAGCGTCAGGATGGTTCGTTTACTCTGACTGTTTGTCTTATGGTGATAAGCAATGCCCATGTCTAGACGTGAGCCAAGGGTGTTGTGTATTGCCTGACATAATTCATGCATAGATCAAATTCAGAGGTAACAGAAGTTGGCACCTCGTACCTAAAAGCCGCCTCTCTCAGAGGAACATTCACAGCTGTGAAGACTATCTGTTCTGTTGATTGCAAGAATGTGTACTGGTAACTTGAGTCTATCAATGATCACCTAGGTGATAATGTTTCCGTTTCGAGTTGTAAGTAGACTAGCGACAAGATCCATGGCAGTCTGTTCTCATTTCCATATGGGTGTTTCTGGTTGCTGATATTCCACCTTGACCTTCCCACAAGTCAAACATCATTCACATACATTGCTAGGCGGGCCTTCATGCTCGATCACCAGTACGGGATTTGTAGGTCCTAATATCTCTCCTCAAAACCCATATGACTAGAATATCGAGGTCGGCGTGCTTTGGTCAACATAAATTCCCTACAATTGCCGTATAATGAGATCTACATTCGTTCCGGGAGGTAGCGAATATCGTCCGACCTGCCAAAGGTTGCTTCTCTACGCCCCGCAGGGACTCAACTTGAAAATTTTCTCCCGTTAGTTCCCTAGTTTTTACAGAACGAGTTGGGTCAGGTGGGTTAAAGTCGATGGCGAGCTGCAAAGTCCATGCACGTTCAGGTTCCACAGTCGTAATCTACCCAGAAGTTCCATCCTGCGATGCCATTTACTGATTTAGCTCTTTCGAAACCAGAGTACACGGAAGACCCTTGTGATCGGTCTAAGTAACGCATTTGGTACCGTCCAAGTAATGCCTCCGTGTAACTCCAAAGACCACGGTTTCCACCACCAGCTGTGTGTCATGCAGTTCTTCTTTGTAATTTCAGTACGTAAGTCGTTACTCTCTCGTGTTGCGGCGACGTGTATCTGGGACTCTGATTCAAAACATCATGATATACCACTGTATTACCCATGCCCTTGGGTAAAAATGAGGCTCAGTACCATACCAAATCAGGATTCGAAAGCTGAAGAGACGTCCTCATGTTCTGTCCTTCGCGAACGCGGCACCCCGCTGTGCTAAAGGGATCTAAGCTATGCAGCCTTCGAAATTCCTGTGATAAATCAAGCGGAACCAAGAAATCGTTGTATCCTCGAAGGACTTTTAGTGTCGATCAGTTTCCAAAGAAAACGGGTCTTAGCGGGATTCACGTGCATTCCCACTTTGTTGATTACATTACCCAAAAGGTACCTCTCGAATTCAGAAGCTTCGTTTATCAAGACTTCGTGTGATGCGGCTCCTCCATCAGGACCTCCCAAATAGGATAAAAAGTTGTCCATGTTGTTGCTTTCCCCCCGAAAAGGGTTCAAAATGTCACCAAATAGCACGGTCGGTTCACATGATCTATGAGGCTGCTGGTATGATCGCTCTAAAGGTCTTGGAGTGCAAAGTTGTATTGCCGAATTGCGTCTGGTAAGCTTCTTTAAGAACTTTCTCCCCTTGGGTTTCCATCTGATAATAATGCGCTCGTAAGTTAATCCTTGAATGAAAGCTCGTCTCTTGTAACTAGTCGATCGGTTTTCGATACATGGCCGCGGCAAACGGTTCTCAACTGTCGTCTCGATGGGTGCTCGATAATTGGTACGTACACACAAAAAGGCTTATCTTCACGGATATAACTTGGGCTCCCCGACGCGAAAAGCTAGGTCCGACAAAACTCCTGTTCAACAATTCCTGCAATTGATTAGACAGCTCTTGCAATCCTCCTGGTGCAAAATGGTAAGAGTGCGTGTAGTCAAGGTTGCCTCTGGCGCGAGATTAGACTGAGATTTCGCCTAAAAGTTGTGGAAGTAAACCCGAAAGTTCCTTGGGTAGCACATCGAAAGGAATCACGAATGATTGGTGGATCCTCGATCCTCTGTTTCCTTAGCCCTAACATCAGTAACTGTTGCTAGTATAGCGGAGTAATCCCTCCGTAGACACTTCTGGCCTTCATAGCTGAAATGGCGCTAACCTTTGCACCACTCTGACGCTTTAGAACAAATAACGATTCTCCACACAAAATTTTCTCCTCACTGGTGTCTCTGCGCGATCTCTGGATAACCAATCCACACTATCTGTATTGCAACCATCAAGGGTAGTAGAAGGAAGGTTGATGTCGAACACTTATCCCACTAGGTCGAGTTTACATCCCAGCGGACATATGAGGTTTCATTTGACTTGCCATCCATTGCTGCCACAACAAGTTCGGTTTCAAGAAACATCAGAGCAAACAGATCGGAGACGAAGCGAATAGCTACCCATCCAAGCTATCGTGTTGCTATTACGTCTGGTATAGCCTATGCCAATACTAAATGTCCTTCCATAAGCTTCATTTCCAGTGTTGTTTTCATCACGAGAATTTCTAGTACTGTCGTCGTTCCCTTGGTTGTCGTCACCTTAACTTAACACAGTCAATCGTCATCGATTTTGTCCCGATTGGTTCGTAAGAGTCGACTCCCTTGAGTCGCTGGCTGGGGTTAAGGATTCGATTAGAGTCAAATCGTTGTTGTTCGTTGCCGATAACTAGGGCCGTTCAAATGCTGAAGTCGGTAGGGTACTATATTTACCCGTATGCCCATCGTTCTTACGTTGACTGGGTAAAACACGGTAGGTTTCCAGAGTGTTGCAGGTGTGACCGCCCTTCAGGGTCTGAGATGTGAGTATATTGAGTTCCAACAACAAAGAGGAGTGAGGGGGAAAGAAAAGGGGTATAAACCACTCATGGACGCTGCAACATCCACTCAGGGACGTTCGTACAAGCACCTAGCATTCCACTCAGTTCGCTAGACGTTCAAAGGGACGTTCAAGTAATACTCGATAGCATTGCGATTTCAAAAGGATTCAAAGAGAGGTGAGAAAGTCACATTTGAGTAGGAGACGATCACTGTTATGACTCCTATTAGTTTGTTACGTTTCGCACTGATCAATTAACAGAGCGGAACCCCTCCTTCACTTGTTAAGCCTCACTGGGACTCGCATGCACCCCACACTATTATTATGTGTGCACCCACAATAATATTGTGATTTGCATGCTCATCTCAGCTCCTCTTAACCCATGTCGAATGGTTCCCCCAACTTGAATAGCCAACAAAGAGCATCACATAACTTAAGTCACGAATGTTTAGGGAATTACCACCCTATCAGTCATATAATACGTGCAAGGGATACGTAAGTTCATATTATCGTGTTTAACGTGCACCAGCATGCAATATATGTAAGTGTCCACTAGTTACGTAGTACAATGAGTATACAAAAGACTAACCTTGCAATCTGGAGCTGAGTGTCATGATCGATTTTCGAAGGTGTTCGGTTATAGTCTGGTTTTACAAAACGTTTTAAAACCTAGTTCACTATAACCAGTGGCTCTGATACCAACTGTAACACCCCCAAAATTCCACCAGCGGAAACCCCGTGAGGCGTGTTACGCATCAGAGTTCGAGCCACCAATCACATTGAACCAATAGTAAATACTTAATGAAACATGCCATTAATTACCAATAGAAATTGTTAAACATGATATCAATTCTCAAGATGTTGTGTAGCGGAAGCATGTAATAAACCGTTTAGTAATAGTTTCATGATAATAATCAAAATCAATGTATCGTTTATAAGTCAATCCAAGAGTCTCGATCCATGACCACTCCAGCACTCCCAGATAGCAAGTCCATGTTCCAAAGTTAACGACCAACAAGCATGCAAACAAGTGTGTCAGACTACGCTGGTGAGTTCAAAGTTTTGTTACCGAGTTTAGTTACCAGATACATGTATGAAACAGTTTAACAATTTGATTTGATGTTGTTATTAACTCGATTACCGTATGTGGCGACTAGATGTGAATGCCCAACCCCAATGCCTCCATTTAGACATTGGTCATGATGTCAAGGTATCAAACAACCTTGAATAGATGTAAGGGGTCTTATATGTACACGATGTGAATGCCCAACCCCAATGCCTCTAACTAGGCATTGGTCATGAAGTCCAGGTAATTAGTTCACGCCCGTCCTTTCGGCCCGGTGTGAGGGTGCCAAACCTAATAGCGCTATCAACTAAATACCTCGTTGCTTCTTCAGCAACACGGTAGATGTAGGGGGTCTTACATGATAGATACTGTGTTCAATAACCAACATCCCAATTAAATAGTTTACCCAGCATTCCCTTCAGGAACGTTTACCAGATGTCCCAAACCACCGGGACGCATGCTTAGAAAAGTGCAGTGAACTCACCTTAGGTTTGCTCGGTTCAATTTGTTATGCGTTTACTGTTGATCGACCAACCCTAGAATAGTTATCATTAATCATCAGTTTTGTATTCACATTGCAACACGTAACTTGTCACATAACTCACAAGCAACGAATGAGCACGACACATAACTCTACAGTTTATCATAGCAAGTGTACGAACTCCAATATTATACAACCAAACAGCCGGGTTCACAAACCGGACCACACATTACACAATAGCTATTCAGGTCACACGTTACTTCGTTTTACAAACATAAGCGACTAACAAAATATAACAGTTTATTTCATCGACCCACTTAATGTGCGGCCCACTGGGCCCGACCGAGATAGGTGCGTGTGCAACCCGGGTCAACTAGACCATAATCATCTCACGGTCTCGAACCCAACCCAATCCGGCCCAACTGTGACGTCTAACAACTTGACACAACCCAAACCAATAACTCAATTTATATGTATGTGTGTATCCAGTATTTGCATACGGCCCAACCCATAAATCATCCACTAACTTTATGGTTCATTCACTCAATTAGTAATCCAATAGATACATACATGATCTGTTAAGTGTTCGATCCAAACTAAAAGGCCTAGATCATGTGTACAATAATCATACAGTGATCCAAAACTAACTATATCATGTAATCAAACATATCCCAATTATGTGTGTATGACAAAAGGTTTCAAATAAAGAGAGTGTAATGTCAGTTTGTTTAGTGTGTGATCGGTCAAACAATTCATTCCTTTCATCTTACATAATTAACAGAATAAGACAAGGAACATATAACAAATTCGGCCTAATCACATTGCACAGCTCACATATCACAATCATCATATCAGTTCAGAAATCATGTGCTATATTCAGACTAGGTTAACTTTCATTAATTTTTATCAATAGTGTCATACAAACCTAACTCACACCAACTTTTCGTCCTATTGCATGAACATGAATTGTTAACAACAGTTAACATAATCATCAATTATCATCATCAATTTAATCAATCATCATCTCATTATTATTAAAGGATCAACACATGGCCGCCATTTTGACTATCATCTCCACCTTACATCACATGGGATGCACATGCAAACTAACACAATTCTCAATACATATGCAATCAGATCATATAACCTTGAATTGAGATAATATCATGTGATATCAAAGTTGCTTTTAGTTTCTAATTGGACCGATCAAATTAGTGGACTTTTAAAGTATCACTTGAAGTTATAATGAATTTGACAATAGATATTCGTGCGACCTGATTTGATTCAAGCTAAATGGTTCAAGTTCAATTTTACATCGGGTAATACAATGACTTTTCCCGAAATCTAAGAATCAGATTATTTATAACAAACATAAAGCTATCACTATCACCTTTGATTAACAACATAATCACCACCTAGCATTCTCCAATTGCACTAATCTATGCACTAGAATATCATGTTATTCATTATTCATGCAACACGTTCATATGATCAAAACACACCCAATTAATCTACAACCATTACATCAAACATACCTGAACACGAGGGAGAATAAGGGTTTCGGGTGATGATGATTTGGGACCTGCCGACATTCGCAAGGGGGGTTTCTAGGGTTTGCAATATATTTGTGGTTATGTGATAATAAAAGGGATTACACAAGTTATGCACGTATAAATTCTACAATCGTAGTCGGGTCCAACTTCAGCTTGATTTGGGCCGAGAGTAAATTAAACAAGGGTAACCAAATTCTAAGTCCACAAATGTACCAAGTCCATAAGTATGTGGGCCGACCAAGTTCATAAGTGTGTGGGCCGAGATTACTTAGTAATGGTTGCGGCCCAATCATAACAATTTTCAACACCGAGAATGGCCCAACAACACACTCAACCATATTCCAAAACGTTTAAATTTAACAGTGACCGCAACAAGGAATGAGAGATCAAAATTACAAGACTAACCTTGACAGTTCGGGTTGTTACACGCCTAAGTATGTCTTGATAAGTCGTATGCATCATCTCCTGAAAACACATGTGAAAGTAGGTACGTCAGCATAAAAATGCCTGTGAGATACATTGGTTTTGTGAAAACGGGATTCATGACTTATGTTTGAAAAAAATGTTTAGTCATGAACCTTATAATTTGCTTTATCTTGTAAATCATTTGAAAAACGATTAGATCAGATGATATGTATAAATAAGAGAACACTGTATGGTTAAACGGATAACCATGTAAAATGAGTTTGTAAAACAATGTCTCATGAAAAGTGTGTTATTTGTATAAAATGTCATATGTCTCAAATTGAAATGATTCAAATAACGCTACGATATGTAATACCATACAAACACTTATATATAGGAAGTACCAGCGGCGTATCCACCATGCTTGTATCATATTACACACGCCTCGTTACTTAATCACTTACTCAAACCAAACCATCAAGATGAAATGTTTAACAACGGTAGAAATGTTTATGTATAGTCAAATGTCTATTGTCAAATATAAATCATGTCAATGGATACAATTGGTTCACACGGTTCAATGGTTGCAAACGGTTCATATAATCAAACGGGTTTAGACGGTTCACATAGTCAAATGGTCACAACAGTTCAAAATGTAGCATAATGTGTTCATATGCTGGATGAGCATATGCAACAGAAATGCAATGTAAAACAATGTACTAAGTACGCACACAATGGGCATACATAGCATGAAATGTAAAGCGATGTACTAAGTACGCACACAATGGGCATACATAGCATAAAATGTAATGTAAAGTGTTGTGCTAAGTATGCACACGATGGACATACATAGCATAAACACAATGAAATCATGTACTATATATGTACTATCGAACATAGCAAGTATATGATGTGAAAACAGGAAAGCATGAAAGTAACAGATAGGCACATGTGTTTCACCCCAAAACAGTTTGGAAAACAGTAAAAGAGGGGTTCAATGTACTCACCTGAGATCGCTTTGAATTCCTTGTATAATAACCAGATAATGCTAAAGATCACGGGATATCAAACGGCACCTAATAGGTAGCTATGTTAATATACCGGACCTAAAGTCGGAGGAACGGATAGTATGCGGGTTCGTAAACCAAACGAGTATGGAGACTCGTGTAATATGGTTTAACAAAGCCTACATACTAAAATGAAACCTAACCTAAGTGCTTGCGCCCCTTTACGACCCGTTTAGGTAGCTTATGCTACCTTACGCGTCGTTCGCGTAGAACGCGTCTGGAACGCCTAACATCGTGACCACAAGGTATAACCTCGGAAGGTTATAGCTATGGTCACCTAATGTGTTTCGTCGGATCCTATTGATCGACCAAATGGGTCGGGTTCGAAAGTATAAGCGATGGTTTAGATCGCTTACCTTACGACCCTATATAAGCACTAAACTAAAAGTGACGAGCTAAGCATGTCAGAACATGCTTAACTAAGTTTAGAAAACAAGTTTGGCATCAAAACAAACGGCTTTGATGCTCACGAGTAGTTTGGTTACAAAATATGCAAGAATGCACATTTTGGCCGAAACTACGACTCGTCACTGAGCCTAGATAACGTGGTGATCAGTAGGTATAGTCACTACGGACTATAACCATCGTGATCACGCTCACGTTATGAAGTTCCATGAACTTCGTGTTGACCATAGGCTGGTCAATGCAGAAAGTCAACAAAACATTGACTTTCAGACTCGAAAAGCGATTAAAAGAGCGAAAGAATACTTACGGAGGGTCCCCGAATGCTAATCTAGATCAAAATAGCTCAGGTATGAAACAAAGGTTCCAACTTAGAGCTTAGATCAGATTCTTGTGGGTTTTAACCAAAAGAGGGGGGGGTATTTATAGGAAAAGCATAACCGTTAGGATCGTTTATCGAATATCGTGCCACGATCTTGTGCGTACACTTGTCAAAATATTGTGGTAAGTCAGAACTTGGCCCTTGGCTCTTGATTGGGTGAAAGGGCATTGCCCCTTGATCGAACGAAAGGCCAACTGCATTGAATGGAAGCATTGAGTCTGGTCTGATAGTCCCACGCGGCCCGCCTCAATATGCAGGCCAAACTCACGTGGGCCGCCTGGCCCCGTCTGATCTGCACATATTTTCAGAATTGGCAGTTTTGGTCCCTGTTGCGTTTTTAAGCCATTTCCGACACTTCTAAGGCCCGTAAAGCCAACTTTAAAGCCCTAAAATGATGCCTAAACATTGTGGACATGAAACACGCTCAGAAATATGTCGGATGTTGGCTCGTTTGGCCGTACGATCGCGATGTTCGGTTAATTACGACGGAATGCGCATAAGCGCGAAAAATGATCTGAATGATGCGACGAATGGATTTTTCTTATGCCAAACACTAAGGAATAATATAAGGATGCTTACATAAATTTTTGGGTGTCCGGATGTATTCAGAACGTAAGTTATGCGCGAAAGTGCAAACTTGTGCACTTTTTGACACTTTTAGTCCCTGAATGATCCAAAAGTTTGTTTTAGCATACCAAACCCTTCAAAGCCTATTTCTAAGCTATGTAAAGGATATTTATGGTATGTTTAACTTATGGACATGTTCCGTAATGTTCGTTACAGTTCAAATTGGCATACTTTCGCAGTTTGTCAAGTTTAGTCCCTGTAAGCGAATTAACTTGTTTTTGCCATACCAAAGCCTTCACAACTTATTTCTAAGTTATGTAAAGGTTATTTAAGGTATGTTGAGTATATGTTGATGTTCCGGAGTATTTGTCGCATTAAACTGAGTACGTTTACGCACCAGTTTGCGTATAACTCTCCAGAAAGCGATCTAGAGTTTGAAATTGAACAATAATTGATATGTGCAAAAGATACACATATTTATACAAGATCCCAAGTATGAAATACAATATTTCATCAGCTTGGTATTTGTTTGATGGTCGCGGTGACACAGGTGTCACAGTCTCCCCTACTTTAGGAAATTTCGTCCCGAAATTTATTCGTAGGAGTCTATTTGTGACTTTGTGTCAAATAACCACCAAAGATATGCAAGGCAATATCCTGTCATTTCCTTAACGGAGACTTTTCAGAAATGGAAATGAAGGAAAAATTCAAGGATATTCATTTTCCCTTTGATGGAAAATTTTCAGAAACGAAAATGCACAGAATGAGCCATTTTCCTTAATGGGTATCCTTTAGAAACGAAAATGCACGGAATGAGTCATTTTCCTTAATGGGTATTCTTTAGAAACGAAAATGAACGGAATGAGTTATTTTCCACAATTTCTTCATAAACGAAAATAAACGGAATGAGTTATTTTCCACAATTTCTTTAGAAACGAAAATGAACGGAGTGAGTCATTTTCCACAGTTTCTTCAGAAACAAAAATGAACGGAATGAGTCATTTTCCACAGTTTCTTCAGAAACGAAAATGAACGGAATGAGTCATTTTCCACAATTTCTTTAGAAACGAAAATGAACGGAATGAGTCATTTTCCACAGTTTCTTCAGAAATGAAAATGAACGGAATGAGTCATTTTCCACCATTTCTTTAGAAACGAAAATGAACGGAATGAGTCATTTTCCACAGTTTCTTCAGAAATGACAATGAACGGAATGAGTCATTTTCCACAATTTCTTCAGAAATGAAAATGAACGGAATGAGTCATTTTCCAAAATTTGTTCAGAAATGAAAATGAACAGAATGAGTCATTTTCCACAGTTTCTTCAGAAACGAAAATGAACGGAATGAGTCATTTTCCACAGTTTCTTTAGAAACGAAAATGAACGGAATGAGTCATTTTCCACAGTTTCTTCAAAAACGAAAATGAACGGAATGAGTCATTTTCCACAGTTTCTTCATAAACGAAAATGAACGGAATGAGTCATTTTCCACAATTTCTTTAGAAACGAAAATGAATGGAATGAGTCATTTTCCACAATTTCTTCAGAAACGAAAATGAACGGAATGAGTCATTTTCCACAATTTCTTCAGAAACGAAAATGAACGGAACGAGTCATTTTCCACAATTTCTTCCGAAACTAAAATGAATAGGGTTAACTCTAGATACACGACAAAACTTGCTGTGATTTCTGTGCACTAAATTCCATAATTATGTATGCATCCATAATTACGTAATCCCTTGCACAGTCTGCACAGTTTGTTTTGTAATGTTTTGGGGAAGGATATCATACTTGTGATGAGGGTGACTAGACTTCCACCAGGTCCCTTTAATTAGATCGACAGGGGATCTTCTTAGTTAGGCCACCAAGGAGTCCTTTCAGCTATATCATCACATGATATTCCTAGCCAGATTTTTGGATTAATTTGCTTAACTAGACCACTCAAGGGTCTAATTATGAAGTAGTACTTTATAATCCAAGGAACTTAACTGTAACGTAGAAGTCCATTGAGGATTTTAAGTAACACCCTTGGGTATCCTACGATAAATCTCTTGTACAAGGATATGTAAGATTCTACGAGGATTTGGATAGCATAATTTGGATCGCACAACAACACATAAGGGAACACATAAGCACAAGGTCACATAATTGTTTAACTTGATTATAATTTGTTATTAACTTGTTATTGATTGAATACGGATATGGAAACCAATCGACGGGTCTCAATGTTCACTGGAATCTATCTGGGAAGATAGAAAGATCTCCCAAAATTCGGTTTTTGATTATAAGGAATCACCACATTCGAATGAAGGTATACAACAATTAAGGACTTACGGGAAATCCTTAGGTACCCTATTAAGGATTTATAGTGGTACCTTGGGTATTCGTCTCATGTTGTAACTCGCGCTTTGTACTTCGTTTCCTTAGAATAAACGGGTTCTTAGGAATTTTGTGGAAGACGCAAGAGGTCATAGAATGGGAGAATTTTGGGGGTAGTTTGTTCTTCAAGGAATACGGTTCTTTGATTGTCAGTATTGTAAGGGATATGTCGTTTATACATGCAATCACAGAAATACATTGCAATGTAAATAAAAGATTTATTTACAAACAACGATAACAACTGTTTCTTGGATCTTGACAACAAAAGAAAATAATACATAAGACGTGATTATTTCTAAATGATGTTGTCTTCTAGTCAGTCAGATGATCATCCCTGTGCTGGATTAGCATTAGCAAGCTTTGGGCAATTTCTTCGGAAATGACCCATCTCGCCACAATTGTAGCAAGAACCTGGTGGAAAGCGAGCTTGAGCAGGATTGTTGTCAGCTTGATTTGGTGCAACTGCAGCTCGGCAAACCTTTGATGTGTGACCTTTAAGTCCACAAATTTGGCATTCGCAGCACTTCACCCTAGCATGATGATGAAGGTTACATTGGTTGCACAAGGGTGAAGTTCCATTGTATGGCTTTCTAGCAGGGGGTTGAGCTGGTTGGTTGGGGATAGTTTGATCATTGTGAGTAACCATGGCGAAGTTCTGAGAAGCCTTTCGCTTCTTTGACTTCTTAGGGGATCCAGTCTGTTCATCCATGGTCTTTGATTCCTCGATTGGTTTCGATTCCTCGACCGGTTTCTTGTCACCCTTTCGGAAAAGCTTATGTTTCCTGATCTGAGATTCAGTCAAGGTTGCAGATAGCTCAATGGCATGCCTAACCGTAGTGGGGTTACTACCAATAACAATGTCCTGAACTGAGTCAGGGAGGCCATCAATGTATTTTTCGATCGCCTTATCCAAAGGCGTAACCATGGAAGGACACAACAAGCTCAGCTCCTCATATCGATCAGTGTATGCTCGATGTTCGCAGCTGTCTTGCTTAAGATCGTCGAAATCCCTTTCTAAGGCCCTGATCTCGTGACGAGGACAGAATTCTTTCATCATCAGTGCTCGAAGCTCTTCCCACGTTTGAGCCAGTGCCACTTCGGCACCCCTATCTCTCATCACACCGTTCCACCATGTTAAAGCTCGTTTCTCAAAGACACTAGATGCAAAATCTACCTTTCGCTCGTTTGGACATTGAACATGTCTGAAGGTGCTCTCTAAACTCTCGAACCATTGCAGAAGTGCAGTCGCTCCTTGAGACCCAGAAAACTTTGATGGCTTAGCCGAGTTGAACGTCTTGAAGCTGCAGGGGGCATTATTGTTGTTGAGGGCTTGGTTACATTGGGCAACGATGTTCGGGATTGCAGCAGTTATTTGCTGTGTAATGACAGCTGCCAGATCTTCAATAGATACCGGATTTTCGCGTCGTGGAGGCATTCTAAAAAGGGGAAACAAGAGAGAAAATAAATGAAATGGCATGGGTAAGAATAGGATGTTATAATTACCGGCCATAATCATGGTTGATGGTCATTTTTTTGAATCCACGAAGCAAACAAACAGCACCAAGGCTGAATCATAGTAAATAGATCCTCATAGTGTATCGCGAAGACATGCTCGCCTATAAGTGGACACTCACCCCAAGAGTTCCCAGGTAAGAGTGACTCGTCCGATTATGTGGATTTGTACGAACACTCTAACCTTAGACAGAAAACCCAGGGTACAAGCATTCACTCTTCCAGTTTGCACGTGTTCACACTATTTAGGACCCAAAACTTTGATGAGAGTTTTGAAAATTCAAAGGGGTTCAAAATCTTATAACAGAGGGTTCAAAACCTAGTAATCAATCATCCTAGAACAGATGATTAGTTTTCAAGGAGGTTTTGAATTTTATGTTCTTGTTGTGGTCGTCGCCTAAGGATAGGTGACGGTATTGTTTTGTGACTAAACGCAAGTAAACTCGCGTTAGGGTCCTAAGAAGGTTATAGTCTAGGTCAAAGCATTATTAATAACCTAATTCTCTATAACCATTGGCTCTGATACCAACTTTTCTGTCACACCCCGACCACGTAGAACATACAAAACGTGGCGGAAACGTCGGGGAGTGTTGTAACAGAATCAATTGTTTCAAATCCATGGCAATTGAAGTTTCGTTTTATTAATCAAACATGAATGTTTACATTGTTTAAACAAGAACCAAAGAGTACATAACATCAATTATCTAGTTCTTGTCTCGTTTTAAGGCACTAAGGCACAGGTCCGCCTAAGTATGTCTTGATAAGTGTCACACCCCGACCACGTAAAACATCAAATCGTGGCGGAAACGTCGGGGAGTGTTGTAACAGAATTATTGTTCCACAACTAAGTTAATCAAAATAATATTTTATTCATAACCAAAGGGTGGAATACATTGTTTGAAACAAGAACCAACACGTTACATTGTCTTAAAAAGAAAACAAAAGTACATCACATAGCTAATCTAAGTCTAGATCTGTTTTATGTCACTAAGGCCCGAGTCCACCCTAGCGTGTCACGATCAACATCCTAAGAAACAGCTCCGGAAAACACATGTGAAAATAGGTACGTCAGCATAAAAATGCCTGTGAGATACATAGGTTTTTTGAAAATAGGATTCATGACTTAGGTTTAAGAAAATGTTTAATGAAAACTTGTCATGAATCCAGTTTAAGTGTTTGCTTATAAAATGTTTGAAAAGCGATAACAAATCAGTTAATATGTATGTATAAAAGAATGATGTATGGTTAAAAGAATAACCAAGTAAAAATAAGTTGTATGAAATAAATTGTTCTGTAAAACAAAGTCTTGTGACAAAGATATTATTTGCAAAAATGTATAAGTCCAAAATTGAATGATTTAAATAACGGTATGTCATGTAATATAATACAAGCACTTATATATAGGAAGTACCAGCGGCGTATCCACCATGCTTATAGCATACTACACACATATCGTTACTTAAGTCACTAAATCAAACCACCAAAGTATATAGTCATGTTCAAACCAATCATCAAATGTTCTTGTTTAAATCATTGTCATATGATTAAAACCTAAAATGTAGTCATGTAGTTAAGTGTAACCAAACGTTATGTATGGTAAGTAACAAAATGAGAATACTTAACCATAAGTAAAAAGGAACAAAACAAAGTATTTTGAATAAATCTTGTATGCCAAGTAAAAGCTTGTTTTATTGATACAAACATTTATGTGGTAAGTTAACGCATTACATTCAAGCCTTGAGACAACAGGATAACCTTAGAGTAAAGGTTATCAAAGTAAAATGTTCACGGATTCAGTCATTCCTTTCATCCAAACCAACCCAGGATGTTAGGAACGGGATTTGTCAAGTCCTATGGTACCATTACTTACTACCGAGCGGCGTAGCTAATGTTAATGAATGTAGTAAGGAACTGTTTATGCAAACCAAATGTCATACCAAATGTAAACAAGTTATGTGAAAACAATGTACTAAGTATGCTAAGTAAACATACAAAGCAGAAAAGTCATGTAAATCAATGTGCTAGTATGCTCAGTCAACATACATAGCAGAAAATGTAATGTAAAACAATGTGCTAATATGCCAAGTAAACATATGCAGCAAAGCAATGTAATGTAAATCAGTGTGCTAGCATGCTAAGTAAACATACATAGCAAAACATAATGAAATCATGTACTAATAGTGTACTCAAGAACATAGCAAGCATATGATGTGAAAACAAGAAAGCACGAAAGTAACAAGTAGGCACATGTGTTTCACCCCAAAACGTTGAAAAACAGTAAAAGAGGGGTCTATGTACTCACTTGAGATTGCTTAGAAGTCGTAGGATAACCACCAAGCAATGCTAGTAGATCACGGAATCAAACGACACCTATATAGGTATCTACATTAATAAACGGACCTATCGGAGGATCGGGTAGTACGAGGGTTCGTAAACCAAATAAGTAGGGGAACTTATGTAACATGGTTTAACAAAGCCTACGTACTAAAACGAAACCTATCCTAAGTGCTTTTGACCCGTTACGACCCGTTTAGGTAGCTTATGCTACTTTAACGCGTCGCTCGCGTAAAACGCGTTCGGAATGCTTAACTAGTCCTATGACAAGCAACTTATGCCTTAACATGCTTAATATTGTTGCTAAATCAGTTTAGATGTCAAAATTTATGTTACATAGGCTTAAAATGAATTTTGGCGCAAAAAGGGTATTTTGGTAATTTACCTAAGGCATAAGAACTACTTATCATACAACTACTTAAACGTCGTGACCATAAGGTATAACCTCGGAAGGTTATTCCCCACACAACTATGGTCACCTAAAATGTTTGGTCGGATCCTAATGATCGACCAAATGGGTCGGGTTCGTAAGCATAAGCGATTGATTAGATCGCTTACCTTTACGACCCTAAACAAGCACAAATCTAAAAGCGACGAGCTAAACATGCTAGAACATGTTTAGTAAAGTTAGAAAACAGGTTTGGTATTAAAACAAACGGTTTTAATACCCTAGTGTAGTTTGGTTACAAAATACGCGAGAAAACGCATTTTGGCCGAAAATACGACTCGTCACTGAGCCTAGATAACGTGGTAATCAGTAGGTATAGTCGCTAGGGACTATAACCATCGTGATTACGCTCACATTATGAAGTTCAAACGAACTTCACATTGACCATAAACTGGTCAATGCAGAAAGTCAAACGCAATTTGACTTTAACGCTAAAACGAACGAAAAACGCGAAAGAATACTCCAGAAGGTCCCCGCAAGATTGATTTCCGAGTATTTCTCAGGTATGAAGTGTTTATAACTCCAACTTAGAGAAAATCTCAGAATCAAGTGGGTTTGAATGAAGTTGGGGTTGGGTATTTATAGGAAACATGGAACCGTTAAGATCGTTTCTTGTTCCCCAAGCGTTAAATCTGAGCCGTACACCTCGTACCCACTGATTTACAAAACCATTGGCACCCAAAACCAGCCCATAGTTTAGGAGAAACCATGTGCATAAGTGTGTAATAGCTGGGAATAGCTGGAAAACATTTCTGCTGATCTGGGAGGGGCTTACGGACCGTAAGCAACCCCATACGGTCCGTAAGGGACCTGCAGACCAGCTATGTTTTCATTTTAACAGTTTTGGCCCCTGTGCGCGCATGGTCGAGTTTTGGCACTTTAAACACCCTTCAAACCCATTTTAAGGCTCTAAAATGAAGTTAAAGTATAGGGAACTTGAATCATGCTCAAAAATATGCCGGATGTCGGTTCGTTTGGCCGTACGATTGCGTTGTTCGGTTAATTACGACGGAAGTCGTAATGGACGCAAAAACGGTCCAACTTGCGCGACGAATGAATTTTTGACAAGCCAAACACTAAAACATAATATTTTAATGCTTACATAAATTTTTGGATGTCCGGATGTATTCAGAACGTAAGTTATGCGCGAAAATGCAAACTTATGCACTTTTTGACGCTTTTAGTCCCTGAATGAGCATAAAGTTTATTTTAGCACACCGAACCCCTCAAAGCCTATTTCTAAGCTATGTAAAGGATATTTAAGGTGTGTTTAACTTATGATCATGTTCCGGAATGTTCGATATAGTTCAAATCGGCATACTTTCGCAGTTTGTCAATTTTAGTCCCTATAAGCGAATTAACTGGATTTTGCCATACCAAAGCCTTCAAAACTTATTTCTAAGTTATGTAAAGGTTATTTAAGGTATGTTAAGCATAAATTGATGTTCCGGAGTATTTGTCGAGTTTAACTGATTACGTTTACGCACCAGTTTGTGTATAATTCTCAAGAAAGCGATATAGAGTTTGAATAAAAGTCAAAACATGAAAAACATCAAACATAAACAAACAAACATAGGGATCAAATAACTTTATTTCATTGATAACTGAACTGTTTACAATGATTACAAGCACAGATGTCACAGTCTCCCCTACTTGTGGAAATTTCGTCCCGAAATTTGTTTAGAGGAAACTCGTGAGAATAGATGTGGATACTTCGCCTTCATTTGATCTTCACGTTCCCAAGTAAACTCAGGTCCACGTTTAGATTCCCAGCGAACTTTAACCAACGGAATGCGCTTGCGTTTAAGCCATTTGACTTCACGATCCATAATTTCCACAGGTTTCTCAACAAAATGTAGTGTTTTATCAACACGGATTTCGTCAAGTGGTATGTGGAGGTTCTCATCAGCTAAACACTTTTTGAGATTGGATACGTGGAAAGTTGGATGAACATTTCCAAGTTCGGGAGGTAATGCAAGTCTGTAGGCTACCTTACCGATTCTTTCGACGATCTTGAATGGTCCAACGTATCTAGGTGCAAGTTTTCCTTTCTTTCCAAATCTGATCACACCTTTCCAAGGTGAGACCTTAAGTAATACACGATCACCGACTTGGAATTCTAAGGGCTTGCGTCGTCGGTCCGCGTAACTCTTTTGACGGCTTCGAGCTGCTTGGAAGTTATCACGAACTTTCTTAACCTTGTCAGTCGTCTTTAGAATGAGGTCAGGTCCAGTAAGCTGAGCCTCACCGATCTCATTCCAGCAGACTGGTGAACGACATTTTCGACCATAGAGAGCCTCGAAAGGAGCCATGTTGATGCTGGAGTGATAACTATTGTTGTAGGAGAATTCAATCAATGGAAGATGTGAATCCCAACTACCACCAAAATCGATCACACAAGCTCTAAGCATATCCTCCAAAGTCTGGATTGTTCTTTCAGTTTGGCCATCTGTTTGTGGGTGATAAGCTGTGCTCAGATTGAGTTGGGTCCCCATAGCAGATTGCATGGTTCTCCAAAATCGAGAAGAGAAGCGAGCATCCCTATCAGAAATAATGTTCAAAGGAACACCATGTCGAGATACAATTTCATCCACGTAGATTTTGGCCAGATCTTCAGCAGATAGATTCTCACGGATCGGCAGGAAATGCGCTGACTTAGTAAGACGATCAACAACTACCCAGATGGCATCATGACCTTTCTTAGTGCGCGGAAGTTTAGTAATGAGATCCATAGCAATGTTTTCCCATTTCCAAACTAGGATCTCAGGTTGCTCCAAAAGACCATAAGGATGTTGGTGTTCAGCCTTAACCTTGAGACACGTAAGGCATTTGGAAACGTACAAGGCAATGTCTTTCTTCATACCAGGCCACCAATACTGAGTACGAAGATCCTTATACATTTTATCTGAGCCAGGATGAATAGAATAACGAGACTTATGGGCCTCATCCATAAGCAAAGTGAGAAGATCATCTTGGCTTGGGACCCACAAACGGTCCATGAAATAATACAATCCATCTTCCTTCAGCACAAGATCAGGCTTAATGTGATAGGGTAATTCCTTACCCATCAAGTCTTGTGAAACACAAGCCTGTTGGGCCTGAGTAATGCGTGCTTGGATATCAGATCGAGCTTGAATAGCAGATTGAACACGAGCACAATGAAGCACAGTACGTTCCTTACGACTTAATGCGTCAGCCACAATATTCGCTTTACCAGGATGGTAGCGAATTTCGCAATCATAGTCGTTTAGGAGTTCGACCCAACGTCTTTGCCTCATGTTGAGTTCTTTCTGGTTGAAGATATGCTGGAGACTTTTGTGGTCAGTGAAAACCACACATTTTGTGCCATACAAATAGTGTCTCCAGATTTTGAGAGCGAAGACAACTGCACCCAACTCAAGATCATGAGTGGTGTAGTTTCTCCCATGTACCTTCAATTGCCTTGATGCGTAGGCTATGACTTTGTTCCTTTGCATCAGAACACAGCCAAGACCCAATTTCGATGCATCACAGTAAACAATAAAATCATCATTGCCCTCAGGCAAAGTTAGAATAGGTGCATCACAAAGCTTCTGCTTCAAGGTCTGAAATGCTTCTTCTTGCTTAAAACCCCATTCAAAGGGTTTATTCTTCTGAGTTAGAGCAGTTAGAGGAACTGCAATCTTTGAGAAGTTCTCGATGAAGCGGCGGTAATAACCCGCAAGACCAAGAAAAGAACGAACCTCAGTAGGAGTAGTAGGCGTATCCCAATCCTTAATCGCACAGATCTTGGAGGGATCTACATGAATACCTTGTTCGTTGACAATATGTCCTAAAAATTGAACTTCCTTAAGCCAAAATTCACACTTGGAGAACTTGGCAAAAAGTTGCTCTTTCTTTAGGAGTTCCAGAGTAAGACGAAGATGGCGCTCGTGATCAGCTCGCGTCTTAGAATAAATCAAGATGTCATCAATAAAAACGATGATGAACTTATCTAAATAAGGCTTGCAGACCATATTCATTAAGTCCATGAAAACAGCAGGAGCAATTGGTCAAACCGAATGGCATGACTGTGAACTCATAATGCCCATATCGAGTGCGGAATGCTGTTTTGGGAATATCCTCTTCATGCACACGAAGTTGATGATACCCAGAACGAAGATCGATCTTCGAAAAGCAAGTAGCACCCTGTAACTGGTCAAAGAGATCATCAATGCGAGGTAGGGGATATCGATTCTTGATGGTAAGCTTATTCAGCTCACGATAATCGATACACATTCTGAAGGATCCATCCTTCTTCTTGACAAAAAGAACGGGAGCACCCCAAGGTGAAAAGCTAGGACGGATAAAACCTTTGTCAGAAAGCTCCTGAAGCTGCTTAGACAACTCTTGCATCTCAGACGGTGCAAGACGATATGGAGCTCTGGCAATAGGATTTGCACCAGGTACAAGATCAATACGGAACTCGACTTAGCGTGTTGGGGGTAGACCAGGCAACTCTTCAGGAAACAGCTCCGGATAATCCCGAACAACAGGGATATCTTGAATAGACTTACCTTGGTCTTTATCTGCCGTAACATGTGCCAAGAAGGCCACATAGTTCTTTCGCAGATACTTCCGAGCTTGAAAACAAGACATAAGCTTGAGGCTACTAGCAGGTTTCTCACCACGAACCTGTAGGATCTCACCTGACGAAAGCGGCACACGAACGATCTTCTCAAAACACACTACCTCTGCGTGATGCTTAGCTAGCCAATCCATACCAACAATAATGTCGAAGCTCCCAAGTTGCATAGGCGTGAGGTCAATAGGAAACAGATGGTCGCTAAGGTTCAATTGGCAGTTGCGAAGAACAAAATCAAGAACAATGGGTTCACCATTCGCAACCTCGACTGTCAAAGGCTTACCTAGTTTCGTTCTAGACACGCGAAGCAAGGGCTCAAAAGATAACGACACAAAACTCTTATCGGCCCCTGAATCAAAAAGAACAGAAGCAGGTTGATTATTGACAAAGAACGTACCGTTCACCACCTCGTTGTCTGCTTGCGCTTCAACAGCATTCATGTTAAAAGCTCGTCCACGAGCCTGAGCTTGAACCGGGTTCGCATTTATCAACCTTGGACACTGGTTACGGTAGTGGGTCAGATCCCCACAGTTGTAACAAGAACCTGGTGGGAAGTGAGGTCGTGCTACTTGACCTTGTTGCTGAGCTAAAGGCTGAGCAACTTGATGAGCCGGGTTCTGAGCTGCCCGATTCAGATTTGCAGGTATGCGGCATGTAGCAGCAAGATGACCAGGTCTTCCGCAGTTGGTGCATTGACGACACTGGTGGTGTGGTTGATGATGTCCGTTACACTTATTGCACAGAGGTGCATTGCCAAAGTATGGTTTCTTGGCAAGAGGTTGCGCAGGCTGATTTTGAGCAGCTTGAGCCTGAGTAGTAACGGCATAATTCTGGGAAGCCTTCCGCTTCCTCGAACCCTTCGAAGAACCCGCATCACTCCCCTTCTTGCGTTTACCTTTCTTGCTATCCTTCTTCTCAGAATCCTGCTTCTTACCCTTCTTGTCACCCTTTCTATGCAACTTACCCTTTCGTATCTGCGACTCAGTCAGCGTTGCAGATAGTTCGATTGCCTGACGAACAGTGGTAGGTTTACTACCGGTAACGATGTCTTGCACAGAGTCAGGTAGACCATCGATGTATCTCTCGATAGCCTTGTCAAGTGGGGTAACCATTGTTGGGCATAACAAACTCAGCTCCTCATACCTATCAGTATACGCCCGGTTCTCACCACTTACTTGTTTCAGATCATCGAACTCCCTTTCCAAAGCTCGCAGTTCATGACGAGGACAAAACTCACTCATCATGAGAGTCCTCAACTCAGCCCATGTCTGTGCTAAAGCAATTTCAGCACCACGATCCCTCATGACCCCGTTCCACCATGTCAACGCCCTCTTCTGAAAAACACTAGAAGCAAACTCGACTTTGCGATTATCAGGACACTGAACATGACAAAAAGTATTCTCAATGCTCTCAAACCATTGAAGGAGCCCAGTTGCCCCCTCAGTACCACTGAACTTGAGTGGTTTAGCCGAATTGAAGCTCTTGAAGTTACAAGGAGCGTTCTGATTGATGTTGGCTTGGTTAAACTGAGCAATAAGATTCGGGAACGCAGCAGCCATAGGCTGTGCGATGATTTCTGCCAGTTCGGCATTCGGTAGCTGATTTTCGCGTCGAGGAGGCATGCTAAAAAGAGGAAAACATGAGAGGAAACGAGTGAGATGATTAGATGAAAAGAATGAGACGAAACAAAATCAACAAAGCAAGGATGGTGGTCATTCGTCCGTATCACAAAGCAAACAAATGACACACAGTGACTAATCAAAGTAAATGGGTCCGTAAATAATGCTTAGCGAAGACATGCTCGCCTATAAGTGAACACTCACCCCAAGAGTTCCCAGGTAAGAGTGACTGGTCCGATTATGTGGATTTGTACGAACACTCTAGCCTTAGACAGAAAACCCAGGGTACAGGCATTCACTCTTCCAGTTTGCACGTGTTCACACTATTTAGAACCCAAAACTTTGACGAGATTTTGAAAACTTGGAAGGCACAAGGCCAAAAATCAAACTAGAAGGGTTCAAAATCATATAATAAATCATTTGAAAACAGAGGATTGTTTTTCAAAAAAATCGTTTTAGAAAACTGGGTTCTTGTTTTGGTGATCACCTAAGGATAGGTGAAGTCCATGTTTTAAGATCTAAACACAGGACAACTTGTGTTGGGGTCCTAGAAAGGTTATAGTCTAGGTCAAAGCATTACTAATAACCTAATTCCCTATAACCATTGGCTCTGATACCAACTCTTCTGTCACACCCCGACCACGTAAAACATCAAATCGTGGCGGAAACGTCGGGGAGTGTTATAACAGAATTATTGTTCCACAACCAAGGTAATCAAAATAATATTTTATTCATAACCAAAGGGTGGAATACATTGTTTGAAACAAGAACCAACACGTTACATTGTCTTAAAAAGAAAACAAAAGTACATCACATAGCTAATCTAAGTCTAGATCTGTTTTATGTCACTAAGGCCCGAGTCCACCCTAGCGTGTCACGATCAACATCCTAAGCAACAGCTCCTGAAAACACATGTGAAAATAGGTACGTCAGCATAAAAATGCCTGTGAGATACATAGGTTTTGTGAAAATAGGTTTCATGACTTAGGTTTAAGAAAATGTTTAATGAAAACTTGTCATGAATCCAGTTTAAGTGTTTGCTTATAAAATGTTTGAAAAGCGATAACAAATCAGTCAATATGTATGTATAAAAGAATGATGTATGGTTAAAAGAATAACCAAGTAAAAATAAGTTGTATGAAATAAATTGTTCTGTAAAACAAAGTCTTGTGACAAAGATATTATTTGCAAAAATGTATAAGTCCAAAATTGAATGATTTAAATAACGGTATGTCATGTAATATAATACAAGCACTTATATATAGGAAGTTGCCTGTGAGATACATAGGTTTTGTGAAAATAGGTTTCATGACTTAGGTTTAAGAAAATGTTTAATGAAAACTTGTCATGAATCCAGTTTAAGTGTTTGCTTATAAAATGTTTGAAAAGCGATAACAAATCAGTCAATATGTATGTATAAAAGAATGATGTATGGTTAAAAGAATAACCAAGTAAAAATAAGTTGTATGAAATAAATTGTTCTGTAAAACAAAGTCTTGTGACAAAGATATTATTTGCAAAAATGTATAAGTCCAAAATTGAATGATTTAAATAACGGTATGTCATGTAATATAATACAAGCACTTATATATAGGAAGTACCAGCTGCGTATCCACCATGCTTGTTGCATACTACACACATATCGTTACTTAAGTCACTAAATCAAACCACCAAAGTATATAGTCATGTTCAAACCAATCATCAAATGTTCTTGTTTAAACCATTGTCATATGATTAAAACCCAAAATGTAGTCATGTAGTTAAGTGTAAGAAAAAGTTATGTATGGTAAGTAACAAAATGAGAATACTTAACCATAAGTAAAAAGGAACAAAACAAAGTATTTTGAATAAATCAAAAAGTTAAGTTTTGCCAAGTAAAAGCTTGTTTTATTGATACAAACATTTATGTGGTAAGTTAACGCATTACATTCAAGCCTTGAGACAGCAGGATAACCTTAGAGTAAAGGTTATCAAAGTAAAATGTTCACGGATTCAGTCATTCCTTTCATCCAAACCAACCCAGGATGTTAGGAACGGGATTTGTCAAGTCCTATGGTACCATTACTTACTACCGAGCGGCGTAGCTAATGTTAATGAATGTAGTAAAGAACCGTTTATGCAAACCAAATGTCATACCAAATGTAAACAAGTTATGTGAAAACAATGTACTAAGTATGCTAAGTAAACATACAAAGCAGAAAAGTCATGTAAATCAATGTGCTATGATGCTCAGTCAACATACATAGCAGAAAATGTAATGTAAAACAATGTGCTAATATGCCAAGTAAACATATGTAGCAAAGCAATGTAATGTAAATCAATGTGCTAGCATGCTAAGTAAACATACATAGCAAAACATAATGAAATCATGTACTAATAGTGTACTCAAGAACATAGCAAGCATATGATGTGAAAACAAGAAAGCACGAAAGTAACAAGTAGGCACATGTGTTTCACCCCAAAACGTTGAAAAACAGTAAAAGAGGGGTCTATGTACTCACTTGAGATTGCTTAGAAGTCGTAGGATAACCACCAAGCAATGCTAGTAGATCACGGAATCAAACGGCACCTATATAGGTATCTACATTAATAAACGGACCTATCGGAGGATCGGGTAGTACGAGGGTTCGTAAACCAAATAAGTAGGGGAACTTATGTAACATGGTTTAGCAAAGCCTACGTACTAAAACGAAACCTATCCTAAGTGCTTTTGACCCGTTACGACCCGTTTAGGTAGCTTATGCTACTTTAACGCGTCGCTCGCGTAAAACGCGTTCGGAATGCTTAACTAGTCCTATGACAAGCAACTTATGCCTTAACATGCTTAATATTGTTGCTAAATCAGTTTAGATGTCAAAATTTATGTTACATAGGCTTAAAATGAATTTTGGCGCAAAAAGGGTATTTTGGTAATTTACCTAAGGCATAAGAACTACTTATCATACAACTACTTAAACGTCGTGACCATAAGGTATAACCTCGGAAGGTTATTCCCCACAGAACTATGGTCACCTAAAATGTTTGGTCAGATCCTAATGATCGACCAAATGGGTCGGGTTCGTAAGCATAAGCGATTGATTAGATCGCTTACCTTTACGACCCTAAACAAGCACAAATCTAAAAGCGACGAGCTAAACATGCTAGAACATGTTTAGTAAAGTTAGAAAACAGGTTTGGTATTAAAACAAACGGTTTTAATACCCTAGAGTAGTTTGGTTACAAAATACGCGAGAAAACGCATTTTGGCCGAAACTACGACTCGTCACCGAGCCTAGATAACGTGGTAATCAGTAGGTATAGTCGCTAGGGACTATAACCATCGTGATTACGCTCACGTTATGAAGTTCAAACGAACTTCGCATTGACTATAAACTGGTCAATGCAGAAAGTCAAACGCAGTTTGAATTTAACGCTAAAACGAACGAAAAACGCGAAAGAATACTTACAGAAGGTCCCCGCAAGATTGATTTCCGAGTATTTCTCAGGTATGAAGTGTTTATAACTCCAACTTAGAGAAAATCTCAGAATCAAGTGGGTTTGAATGAAGTTGGGGTTTGGTATTTATAGGAAACATGGAACCGTTAAGATCGTTTCTTGTTCCCCAAGCGTTAAATCTAAGCCGTACACCTCGTACCCACTGATTTACAAAACCATTGGCACCCAAAACCAGCCCATAGTTTAGGAGAAACCATGTGCATAAGTGTGTAACAGCTGGGAATAGCTGGAAAACATTTCTGCTGATCTGGGAGGGGCTTACGGACCGTAAGCAACCCCATACGGTCCGTAAGGGACCTGCAGACGAGCTATGTTTTCATTTTGACAGTTTTGGCCCCTGTGCGCGCATGGTCGAGTTTTGGCACTTCAAACACCCGTCAAACCCATTTTAAGGCTCTAAAATGAAGTTAAAGTATAGGAAACTTGAAACATGCTCAAAAATATGCCGGATGTCGGTTCGTTTGGCCGTACGATTGCGTTGTTCGGTTAATTACGACGGAAGTCATAATGGACGCAAAAACGGTCCAAATTGCGCGACGAATGAATTTTTGACAAGCCAAACACTAAAACATAATATTTTAATGCTTACATAAATTTTTGGATGAACGGATGTATTCAGAACGTAAGTTATGCGCGAAAATGCAAACTTATGCACTTTTTGACGCTTTTAGTCCCTGAATGAGCATAAAGTTTATTTTAGCACACCGAACCCCTCAAAGCCTATTTCTAAGCTATGTAAAGGGTATTTAAGGTGTGTTTAACTTATGATCATGTTCCGGAATGTTCGATATAGTTCAAATCGGCATACTTTCGCAGTTTGTCAATTTTAGTCCCTGTAAGCGAATTAACTGGATTTTGCCATACCAAAGCCTTCGAAACTTATTTCTAAGTTATGTAAAGGTTATTTAAGGTATGTTAAGCATAAATTGATGTTCCGGAGTATTTGTCGAGTTTAACTGATTACGTTTACGCACCAGTTTGTGTATAATTCTCTAGAAAGCGATATAGAGTTTGAATAAAAGTCAAAACATGAAAAACATCAAACATAAACAAACAAACATAGGGATCAAATAACTTTATTTCATTGATAACTGAACTGTTTACAATGATTACAAGCACAGATGTCACAATAAGTCCTATGCATCATCTCCTGAAAACACATGTGAAAGTAGGTACGTCAGCATAAAAATGCCTATGAGATACATTGGTTTTGTGAAAACGGGATTCATGACTTATGTTTGAAAAAAATGTTTAGTCATGAACCTTGTAATTTGCTTTGTCTTGTAAATCATTTGAAAAACGATAAGATCAGATGATATGTATAAATAAGAGAACACTGTATGGTTAAACGGATAACCATGTAAAATGAGTTTGTAAAACAATGTCTCATGAAAAATGTGTTATTTGTATAAAATGTCATATGTCTCAAATTGAAATGATTCAAATAACGCTACGATATGTAATACCATACAAACACTTATATATAGGAAGTACCAGCGGCGTATCCACCATGCTTGTATCATATTACACACGCCTCGTTACTTAATCACTTACTCAAACCAAACCATCAAGATGAAATGTTTAACAACGGTAGAAATGTTTATGTATAGTCAAATGTCTATTGTCAAATATAAATCATGTCAATGGATACAACTGGTTCACACGGTTCAATGGTTGCAAACGGTTCATATAATCAAACGGGTTTAGACGGTTCACATAGTCAAATGGTCACAACGGTTCAAAATGTAGTATAATGTGTTCATATGCTGGATGAGCATATGCAACAGAAATGCAATGTAAAACAATGTATTAAGTACGCACACAATGGGCATACATAGCATGAAATGTAAAGCGATGTACTAAGTACGCACACAATGGGCATACATAGCATAAAATGTAATGTAAAGTGTTGTGCTAAGTATGCACACGATGGACATACATAGCATAAACACAATGATATCATGTACTATATATGTACTATCGAACATAGCAAGTATATGATGTGAAAACAGGAAAGCATGAAAGTAACAGATAGGCACGTGTGTTTCACCCCAAAACAGTTTGGAAAACAGTAAAAGAGGGGTTCAATGTACTCACCTGAGATTGCTTTGAATTCCTTGTATAATAACCAGATAATGCTAAAGATCACGGGATATCAAACGGCACCTAATAGGTAGCTATGTTAATATACCGGACCTAAAGTCGGAGGAACGGATAGTATGCGGGTTCGTAAACCAAACGAGTATGGAGACTCGTGTAATATGGTTTAACAAAGCCTACATACTAAAATGAAACCTAACCTAAGTGCTTGCGCCCCTTTACGACCCATTTAGGTAGCTTATGCTACCTTACGCGTCGTTCGCGTAGAACGCGTCTGGAACGCCTAACATCGTGACCACAAGGTATAACCTCGGAAGGTTATAGCTATGGTCACCTAATGTGTTTGGTCGGATCCTATTGATCGACCAAATGGGTCGGGTTCGAAAGTATAAGCGATGGTTTAGATCGCTTACCTTACGACCCTATATAAGCACTAAACTAAAAGTGACGAGCTAAGCATGTTAGAACATGCTTAACTAAGTTTAGAAAACAAGTTTGGCATCAAAACAAACGGCTTTGATGCTCACGAGTAGTTTGGTTACAAAATATGCAAGAATGCACATTTTGGCCGAAACTACGACTCGTCACTGAGCCTAGATAACGTGGTGATCAGTAGGTATAGTCACTACGGACTATAACCATCGTGATCACGCTCACGTTATGAAGTTCCATGAACTTCGTGTTGACCATAGGCTGGTCAATGCAGAAAGTCAACAAAACGTTGACTTTCGGACTCGAAAAGTGATTAAAAAAGCGAAAGAATACTTACGGAGGGTCCCCGAATGCTAATCTAGATCAAAATAGCTCAGGTATGAAACAAAGGTTCCAACTTAGAGCTTAGATCAGATTCTTGTGGGTTTTAACCAAAAGGGGGGGGGGTATTTATAGGAAAAGCATAACCGTTAGGATCGTTTATCGAATATCGTGCCACGATCTTGTGCGTACACTTGTCAAAATATTGTGGTAAGTCAGAACTTGGCCCTTGGCTCTTGATTGGGTGAAAGGGCATTGCCCCTTGATCGAACGAAAGGCCAACTGCATTGAATGCAAGCATTGAATCTGGTATGATAGTCCCACGCGGCCCACCTCAATATGCAGGCCAAACTCACGCGGGCCGCCTGGCCCCGTCTGATCTGCACATATTTTCAGAATTGGCAGTTTTGGTCCCTGTTGCGTTTTTAAGCCATTTCCGACACTTCTAAGGCCCGTAAAGCCAACTTTAAGGCCCTAAAATGATGCCTAAACATTGTGGACATGAAACATGCTCAGAAATATGTCGGATGTTGGCTCGTTTGGCCGTACGATCGCGATGTTCGGTTAATTACGACGGAATGCGCATAAGCGCGAAAAATGATCTGATGACGCGACGAATGGATTTTTATTATGCTAAACACTAAGGCATAATATAAGGATGCTTACATAAATTTTTGGGTGTCCGGATGTATTCAGAACGTAAGTTATGCGCGAAAGTGCAAACTTGTGCACTTTTTGACACTTTTAGTCCCTGAATGATCCAAAAGTTTGTTTTAGCATACCAAACCCTTCAAAGCCTATTTCTAAGCTATGTAAAGGATATTTATGGTATGTTTAAGTTATGGACATGTTCCGGAATGTTCGTTACAGTTCAAATTGGCATACTTTCGTAGTTTGTCAAGTTTAGTCCCTGTAAGCGAATTAACTTGTTTTTGCCATACCAAAGCCTTCACAACTTATTTCTAAGTTATGTAAAGGTTATTTAAGGTATGTTGAGTATATGTTGATGTTCCGGAGTATTTGTCACATTAAACTGAGTACGTTTACGCACCAGTTTGCGCATAACTCTCCAGAAAGCGATGTAGAGTTTGAAATTGAACAATAATTGATATGTGCAAAAGATACACATATTTATACAAGATCCCAAGTATGAAATACAATATTTCATCAGCTTGGTATTTGTTTGATGGTCGCGGTGACACAGGTGTCACATACATAACTTAGAAATAAGTTTTGGAAGGTTTGGTATGCCGAAATCAAGTCTATTCGCTTACCGGGACTAAATATGACAAACTGCGAAGGTATGCCAATTTGAACTGTAACGGACATTCCGGAACTTGACCATAAGTTAAACATACCCTAAATATCCTTTACATAGCTTAGAAATAGGCTTTGAGGGGTTCGGTATGCTAAAATAAACTTTATTGATCAACAGGGACTAAAAGCGTCAAAAAATGCACAAGTTTGCATTTTCGCGCATATTTTACGTTCTGAATATATCCGGACATCCAAAAATGTAATCATTAAAATATTATGTTTTAGTGTGTGGCAAGATAAAATTTCATTCGTCTCTTAATTTGGATCGTTTTTGCGTTCGTTACGACTTCCATCGTAATTAACCAAACAACGCAACCGTACGACCAAACGAACCGACATCCGAGATATTTTTGAGCATGTTTTGAGTTCCCTATACTTTAACTTCATTTTAGAGCCTTGAAATGAGGTTAACGGGGCTTAAACGTGTCAAAAATGAGCCAAAATGCAAGTTTCTGATGTGCAGGGACCTGTTTTGACAATCTGCCAAAGTTGGCCAGGCGACCCGCGTAAGCCAAGCTTAATACTTACGCGGGGCGAGAGAGCCTGTCAGACAGAAACTTTAGATTTTGCAATCTGGGTCGAATTCAGGGGTTTTAATGCAATTTTTGCAATACCATGGGCTAAATTTGATGGTTTTCTTGTGCCCCATTGTTTAGCAATACCATGGGCCCAAGTCGGGGGTCTAGATCGAAGCTCGTTTCCCGATAAACGATCCTAACGGTTCTAGCTCTCCTATAAATACCCACCTTCATTTCATTCATTCCTCACTTGAATTCTGAGATTTTCTATAAGTTGGAGTGATTATCACTTCATACCTGAGAAATACTTGGAATTCAATCTTGCGGGGACCCTCTGTAAGTATTCTTTCGCGTTTTTCATTCGTTTTAGCGTTAAAGTCAAATTACATTTGACTTTCAGCATTGACCAGTTTATGGTCAACGCGAAGTTCGTTTGAACTTCATAACGTGAGCGTAATCACGATGATTATAGTCCCTAGTGACTATACCTACTGATTACCACGTTATCTAGGCTCAGTGACGAGTAGTAGTTTCGGCCAAAATGCGTTTTCTCGCGTATTTTGTAACCAAACTACTCTGGAGTATTAAAACCGTTTGTGTTAATACCAAACCTGTTTTCTAACTTTACTAAACATGTTCTAGCATGTTTAGCTCGTCGCTTTTAGATTTGTGCTTGTATAGGGTCGTAAAGGTAAGCGATCTAAACGATCGCTTATACTTCCGATCCTGACCCATTTGGTCGATCATTAGGATCCGACCAAACACTTTAGGTGACCATAGTTTTATAGGAAATAACCTTCCAAGGTTATTGTCACACCCCCAAAATCCACACGCGGAGTACCACCGCTTGGGAGCGTGACATGACCATGTACTCGCCGGCATTTTTATGCTGATGTACCTATTTTCACATGTGTTTTAGGAGATGATGCATAGGATTGATCAAGATACACATAGGCGGACTTGGGCCTTAGTGACAATAAAAGATGCAAGGCTAGTTAATTTTGTTATACTTCTTTGTTTGTTTAGACATTGTAACTCTTTAATCAATACATCGACATTTCTATTTTCCATGTGTTATGAAACAATGATTCTGTTACAACACTCCCCGACGATTCCGCCACGTATTGTTGTTTTACGTGGTTGGGGTGTGACACATTTTGCACGAATTGAAGAGATTTGGTTCAATTCGCTTGAATTGAATTTTCATTTCGCACGATTTGGCCCCATTTCGCACCAAAAGGTCCATTTCGTACCATGTTCTCCCAACTCGCTTGAAACTTTCCCAGTTCGGTTGAAATGATTTCCATTTCGCACGGATAGGAAATAGTAAACCCCATTTCGCACGATTTGCACTAAGGTTGCATCAAGGAATTATCATTTCGCACGAATTGCACCATTTCGTACCAGATCCAGTTCGTGTGAAATTTTCAGTTCGTTTGGAAACTCCGAGTTTGTGAAATTTTCAAAACCGAATCATGGAAAACGAATTCTACAATGCATTCGCTACCCCGATCACTATGACTCAGAATGCGATGCTAGAAAATGAAACAGGCACCATGCAAAAACCGCCTAAGCTCATGAGTATCGAGGAGTATAGTGGATGGGAAGAACGTTTTGAAAATTGGGTTCAAGCAAATCACTTGGATGCATGGGAATGTATTGAATATCGATATATTAGACCGGTTAAAGATGACAGAGAGAAGGTTGCTATTAAAGATATAAGTGCTGATGAGAAAAAGAAATACAAAAGGGAAAAGATGATGGTTAGTTTTTTACAGCAAGCTATTAAGGAAGAAATCTTGATTTTACTACAACACAACGGAAGTGCATTTTCAATATGGAAATAACTAAAATCGAAGTTTGTTGGAAGTAAAAGGATGATCAAGAACAAAATGTCGCTTTTGAAGAAAGAATTTGATCTATTTCGTGGACTAAAAATTGAAAACACCAAGCAAATTATAGAAAGATATAGCAATTTGGCGATAAACATGAAGAGATTGAACATCAAGAAAGATAATGATAAATTGATTGAAAAATTGGCCGATGCGTTGCCACAAGATGTTTAGGGCACGTATCTTATGATGTTGAAAAATAAAACTGAATTTGACAATCTAACGCTGAGCACGTTTATCGAACAACTCAAAGCCCAAGAGATGCAACAATGAAAGATAGCGAGAATGAAGGATTTTGATGGTGAACAAGACATTGGTTTGTCTTACAAAGGAGGTACTAGTGATAAGACCAACATGGCACCAAAGATTGAAACTGCTTTCAATGAAAAAAGTTCTTCTGGAGGGTTGTCTCAAGGTTCAAACAACAAAACAGGATTCTCTTCATATCCATCATTCGATCCAAATTTTTCAGCAACCAAGAATGGCAAGGTACTACAATGCAACATTGCACTAAATCTTCAGAATGATCAAAATTACTCTGAAGAAGTAGCCAAAAGTCATATGTCTTTGTTGGTGACTGTGTTAGAGTCTTATGGGAGTTTAGTTGCAGGAAGGTTCAAAAATCCAATGTTGACAAAAGAGGATTACGATCAGATTGATGCTGAGGAGATGGAACTTATGGATATTAAGCGGTGTTTGGCTAGTGTGTTGAGGAGAGCTAATAAGTTTAAACAAATCACGGGAAGAGATGATTTCCATGATGCTAATGTTTCTACTTTAGGCTTTGATAAATCTAAAGTTACTTGTTTTCGTTGCAGGGAAAAAGGGCATTTCAAGCGAGAATGCACAAACCGAAAAGCAAGTGGAGCTCAAAATCCTTTTGGAAACAATGATTATTATCGGAAAGCAATTTATCATCAAGTTGCTCAACAGCCATATCAACAACAATCGCCACAAACTTCACATGCTAGGAAGGTGATTGAAGAGACTCATCAAAGAAAGCTTGTTATGGAATAATAGATCAAGATGATGAGAGATTGCCAGAAGGTTTTAGCTGGGACAAATACTGTCCAGATGAAAATTTCCTAAAGCCTAAGGCATTTGTTGCTGAAATCGTTGAAGATACTGTTGATGATTATTATGCAAGCAGAATGAAAGAGTACTTAAAATTACGAGCCCAGAAAGATGACAGCAATGAAGGTGTCCGAGTGATAAAGAAGCAGGTCAAACAAATTCCAGCTTTCAAGATTGAAGAGGAAGCTGATGCAACAAAGATGTTTGAGAAGTGTGAAAATTCTGAAGCTGTAAAAAAGCAAAACAGCACATTGATTCATAAAATGAACAGACTGAAAGAATCTTATGACATTCTGAACAAAGCTATGAATCTATACAACGAATCAAGTAGTGAACAAGCAACAACTATGAAGAC
Source organism: Helianthus annuus (assembly GCF_002127325.2). NCBI lineage: Eukaryota > Viridiplantae > Streptophyta > Magnoliopsida > Asterales > Asteraceae > Helianthus > Helianthus annuus. The sequence goes on from NC_035436.2 coordinate 123,397,887, forward strand.
ACTTCAAGGAATGTTCATGTCGAAACAGCAAGACGTCAATTATTACATTGAGAAATGTGCTGAACTTGAAAAAAAATTGGAAACCCAGAGAATAGAAACTGAAAGGGTTGATAGATTATTGAGAAGTTACTCATGTGCTTCTTATGTGATTGACAGGATATACCCAACAGTCGAAGGCATGAAGGCATTTGTAGAAGAGACATCTGAAGTGAAGGATTCTGGTAAGAAACACAGCACTAACTATACCAAGTGTCCGCCTCCGCTTGAAAATGGATATTCTCCATGAAATCCAAATTCAGAAAGAGTCAAAAAGGCAACCAACTTACAATGGGAATCTGAGTCATCAGATAACTTGCCAGACAACATTGATGTCACTTTCACATCGAATGACACTGATCATGAGTCTGAGTTAATAAAGAAAGTGGTCGATCAGGTGTTGGATAAAGATGAGACGGAGGAGTCAAAGTCTGAGTTCGACACTTCAAGTCCGAAAGTCAAAAAGGGCAAACGAGTTTACAATAAAGAATTTATGTTATCACAAAATAATTTGAATGAAGAAACATTCACAGTTGTATATACTTTGAATGATTCTGACAAATTATATTCTGATGAAGAATTTCCAATAAGAGGCGTTAAAACTGAAATGATCAACAAGGTTTTCAAACTAACAGAAATTAATATTTCTAAAATAAAAGATGTAAATCTTTCTGAAAAACCTAAAAAATACACCTCAAGAGTTCAAAGGTTAAACAAGAAAAAAGGTTACAGTTCTGGTTCGAGTTTCCAAAAGAAACCCAACCATAACGGTAATTACAAAAAGAAAGGATTGGGTTTTATTCCACCAGAAAATCATAAAAATGAGAAAACTTATAAACCAAAAACTGTTTTTGTTTCAGGAGAAAGTTCAGAAGAAGAGGAAAAAAGCTCATTCTAGAAGCAATCGAACAAAGAATTCCTTGCTAAGAAGCAAGAAGGAATGAAGAGTGAAGCTGCTCAGAAGAAGTAGGAGAAAAGAACCTGTTACCAATGCAACAAAGTTGGTCACATTGCCTTAAATTGTCCAAAGGTAACCACCAACCAATCAATTTAAAGTTTTCAAAAATTCAAATTTGAGGTAGTTTTTACAAAAGAAAAGCAAAGCTTAACAACCAAAAGTGGGTTGTTAAGAAATCAGATGATAGTTCTTGCAATGATTTTGATTCGTCAAAATTAGAGGAGCTATTTTCTAGCGATGAATCTGACTCGTCAAAGTCAGAAGAGCAACTAGTTGAGCTAAAAGGTGAAAATCCAGTACCGCCACTGGATGATGAAAACTTTCCACCATTGTGGGCTGAAAATTTAAAATCAAAAATTGGCAAAGTTGAGATTTCAAATCAATTCTTTTCTGAAAAGAAGGAATTTGATGTTGAAAAAGCCTTTAACCCCATAGTTCAAAATATTTTTGGAAAAATGATTGACGGGAAGGTAAAAGGGGTAAAGGAATTTTGTGAAATGAAAAAGAACAAACCAGATGAAGATGGTTCACCCATGTTCGTATCGTCATGGGATAGAACCTATCATGACTAAAAATCTAGACTTGCCGGAGCTCCCAAGTTGGTAATCGTGGAGCAGGAATCGGCATCATTCTTGAATATGTTTGTTTGAAAAACCTACAAGTGGTAAAACTTAAAATTGTCATATTTCAACTTACAAATGGTATTGTTGATAAGTGAACATACAAGTGTTTGTTCCTACAAGTGGTTGAAAAAGAGGTTTTCACCTACAAGTGGTTAATCAAGGTCATTAAGTTGAACTTGATTTAACTTTCATGCAAGTGGTTGAAAAGACAAAGTGATGAACAAAACCCCTATCCTACATGTGGTTTATGAAATCAACAAAACTATTTTTTCGGAAAAACCATTTTGATTAAAACAAACTTAAGTGTTTTGAAATCATAATGGGAAAATAGTTTGTTGTCAGGGGGAGTTCTGATTGTTTAAGCCAAGTGGATGGCGAATTGAAGCAATTCACATTAGTTTGTCAAATTTTCTTTAAATAGTTTTGAATTTTAGGGGGAGTAAGAAATTTCTGAAAATCCAAAAACATTAAAAAATTTGAAAAAGCCAAAAATATGAAAAAATGAAAAACGAGTTTTGTTGTAAAAAAAAGAGGAGATGATAGTACATCAGTGGACTATCATAAACGCTAAAGAATTGAAAAGTCAAATGTGATAAACGATCTCAATGATGATGTGCCAGTAGGTTTTTATACATTGAGTAGATTGTTTTCGAGATATAAACCTAAATATCATAACATACTTATTTCGTGGGGAACATCTCTCGGATATATAGGTAACCCCTGAAATCTTGTTTGAAGGGCTTTCTATTTCTGACATACTAGGTCTTTGTTCGTGATGATATCTGGGGTATTATACCGGGACTTCTGATTTTGCGGAAGCAATAGCCTAGTCCTCATATAATGCTCTGCACTGCTTTAATCTTAAAGCTCACCCTCAGCATAAAAAATGACGAAACATTGAAAAATGATAATCATGTGCTGTTGAAGAAAAGATCCCCAAACGGGACACACAAAAAGACGAGCCATCATCTCTTTGTCTGAACGGAAGTTCTAACCTGAGCTCTCATGGTCTCGCATTACCCATTTACAGATATCATTAGTGTACATTCACTTGTAAGACTGAATATAGGAGTCTGGATACGAGAGTATATTCTGAGGTGGTACACTTGAATAAGTTTAAGTTTTTAAAACACTAATTCTTGTATCTCGGAACAATTGAACTTTGTGTGAATATTTAAGTGGACCAGTATACTGACAATCTAAGTGAATCGTTTAGAACTTAAAATGTTTAAAGCTTAACAGTGTTAGTGATTTGTCTCAAAAACTGATATGATCCTCTTACACAAACTCACAAAAATATTGTATGTAAATATTTCTTTACTGCTTTCCGTTAAAAACAAAAATCCAAAAAGATTTTAGTGTGTTTTAGCATAAAATTTTTAAAAAAAAATCAAAAAGATTTTATTTGATCTTATTTTCGACAACTGATGTTGGAAAGCAGATTTTCAAAATTTCAAGTGCTAAACATTATGAACAACAGGGTTGGGAGATGTGTATTTTGAAAGAATTAGAATGATATTTTTACAAGTGATGATTTGAAATTGATTTTACAAGTGGTTAATCAGAAATTATAAATGTTTAATCATTTTTTGAACAATATCCACAAGTTGGTTTGTAAGTTTGTGCAGGTTAGAGCCAGGTTCCTAATTCTGATCACTACAAAGAGCCAGGTTACGATCTTAGAACCTATGAAATTTATAAGAGCCAGGTTTCCGATTCAAAGCATGTAGATAGTGAATTCCAAATTGCGATCCCAGCTTATCGAAAGGGGGAGTCTGAAGTTATTGAAGCCAGGTTCGATCCAAGAGGAAGTTTGAAGATGTGAGAGCCAAATTCTGATTCTGAAACTGTGTTTAAAGATTGCAGCTGCTGATGCTGAAGAACTTAAGGAATCAAGAGATCTGATCAAGAGAAGATAAAGTCAGGTTGAGGATGCTTACAATGTCAGATACTTTGAAAGAGCGAGAAGACTGATAAAGACTGAAAACTTTGAAGACTCGACACTGAAGACTTCGTCAACATCCAAGGGGAAGTCTGTTGGTGCATATGTCTGTCGACTTCATCTTGTATCGAGTTTTGTGATAGGATAGATAGATCAGGGCACGTTATACGAGAAAATAGCATTTTAGGGGATGTTGTCCATTTTGCACGAAATGGAACATGTCCATTTCGTACGAAATGGCACTGGCCAATTCGTGTGAGTCTATTTCGCACGAAATGGATCCTCTATATATAGTGGGCTTGATCTTTTCATTTGAAACGATTGGTTTCAAGTAGCGAAGCTCTGCCGAAGTGTCTTCAGCCTGTAAAACATTGTGGAATCAATACAAGAGACAGTTTAAGTGATTCTGTGTGCATATCAGCTGAAATAACTCCGATACGTTTGTTTCCACCTCTCGTATTGGACGAGATCTCTTCTGAACGACTCATTTGGTCGTGCAAACGATCCTACACGAAGTGACCATAAGGTATAACCTCGGAAGGTTATTCCCTATACAACTATGGTCACATTAAATGTTTGATCGGATCCTAATGATCGACCAAACGGGTCAGGTTTGTAAGTCTAAGTGATTGATTAGATCGCTTACCTTATGACTCTACACAAGCACTAAACCTAAAGTGACGAGCTAAACATGTTAAAACATGTTTAACGAGGTTAGAAAACAGGTTTGGTATCAAAACAAAGGGTTTTGATACCCAAGAGTAGTTTGGTTACAAAATACGTGCTAAAGCATATTTTGACCGAAACTACGACTCGTCACTACACCTAATCAACGTGGTAATCAGTAGGTATAGTCACAAGGGACTATGACCATCGTGATTACGCTCACGTTGCGAAGTCTAAACGAACTTCGTGTTGACCAGAAACTAGTCAATGCAGAAAGTCAAACAAAGTTTGACTTTCACGCTAAAAACGCGTAAGAGAAGGAAAGAATACTTACAAAGGGTCCAAGAATGGAAATCTAGATCTAACTTGCTCAGGTATGAGGTGCTAAGCCCCAACTTAGAGCAAATAGATCAGAGTGTGTGAAGATTGCAATGAACCATGGTGGGTATTTATAGGAAATGGACCACCGTTAGGATCGTTTATCGGGAAACGTGCTTCAATGTCAACCTTACACTTGCACCCACTGATTTAGAATACCTTGGGCACTTAAAACAAGCCCCTAGTATGAAGAAACCATGGGAAAATTGCTTGAAACCAGCTGCTAAACCAGAAAACAAGTTTCTGATTTGGCAAGACCTCGAGGCCCGCGTAAGCAGACTTACTGGGCTACGCGGCCCGCCTGGGCAAACTTCCCAGAAATGTCAGAGATGGCCCCTGTACTTAATAAACTCAGTTTTTGGCACTTTTAAGCCCCGTTAACCCCATTTCAAGGCTCTAAAATGAAATTAAAGTATAGGGAACTTGAAACGTGCTAAAAAATATCTCGGATGTCAGTTCGTTTGGCCGTACGATCGCGTTGTTCAGTTAATTACGACGAAACACGAACGGAGGCGAAAAACGATCCAAATTATGCGACGAATGAAATTTTATCATGCTAATCACTAAAATAAAGTATTTTAATGATTACATAAATTTTTGGGAGTCTGGATATATTCGGAACGAAAGATATGCGCGAAAATGCAAACTTATGCACTTCTTGACGCTTTTAGTCCCTATTGATCAAGAAAGTTTATTTTTGCGCACTAAACACTTCAAAGCCTATTTCCAAGATATGTAAAGGATATTTAGGGCATGTTTAACTTATGATCAAGTTCCGAAATGTGCGATACTATGTGAATCAGCAGACTTTCACAGATTGACGCAATTAGTCCCTGAGTGTGAATAAACTTGTTTTTTACACACCAAAGCCTTCAAAATTTATTTCTAAGTTATATAAAAGTTATTTAAGATATGTTAAGCCTATGTCACTGTTCCGGAGTGTTTTCCGCATTAAACTGATTACGTTTACGCACCAGTTCGCGTTTAACTTTCCAGAAAATGATTTAAACTTGAAAATGAACTAGAATCAAAATGTGAGATTGTAAAACCAAAATAAACAAATTTTTAAGACCAAAACACATTGTTTCTTTGATAAATGATAGTGTCCTACATTGTGTGTGTTTACGGAGCACAAGTGTCACATTCACTATCCGAGGTTTTTTTATGCCGGAGATCATTCATTGATCAAGGGCTTTTTCCTTGTATAAATCCTTGTGTCCATTGCCATTTTTTTTCAATCATTGTTCTTACATTTGTTCATTTAATCAAGCATCCAACCTCACAAAAATCAGATTTGGTTACATTATCCTTGTGTGATTTTTGACCAAAACAGTTAGGCGCCCACCGTGGGGCAATTAGTGCTTCATCTTTGAAAATTCTGTTCATTTCATTCATTTTTGTTCATTACCTTCAAGCTCATGGCTTCTCAAGGGAAAAACACTTCAACCTCCAAGTCGCCGATCACTTCATTACTTGGCATTCCACCTTTGCCTCCTGTTTCTTCTGGATCTCAGAAGAATGCTGAGTATGCGGTGAAGAAGACAACCCCCGATTTCACAAAAACAACTACTGCTGTTTCTTCTACTCCTACCAACAGTGATCTTTATTCTTTGATTTTGCAGATGAGAGGTTACATGCAATAGCTGGACGAAACCAACGGCAGGATCCTTTGTGAGATTGATGAAATCAAGAAATTGAAGAAATCAGTGGAGGATATGCCTAGGGATTTTGTTATTGATCTAGGTGGAAGTTGGGATGACCATATTCCGTTGATTGAATTTTCGTACAATAATAGCTATCATTCAAGTATCCAAGCCTCGCCTTTTGAGGCCTTGTATGGAAGGAAGTGTAGGACGCAAGTTTGTTGGGCGGAAGTTGGAGATGTCCAACTAACAGGACCTGATATAGTCATGGAGACGACAGATAAGATTGTACAGATCTGTGATCGTCTCAAAGCAGCAAGGGATAGGCAGAAAAGCTACGCAAGTAAAAAGGCGTAAACCTCTGAAATTCGAGGTAGGAGATAAAGTGTTACTTAAAGTATCACCCTGGAAAGGAGTGATGCATTTTGGCAAGAAGGGCAAGCTGAGCCCAAGGTACATAGGACCATTCGAGATCATCGAATGTGTCAGAACTGTAGCTTACAAGCTTAATCTGCCAGAAGAGCTTAGTGGGATTCATAATGTGTTCCACATTTATAACTTGAAGAAGTGTCTAGCCGATGAGTCGCTAGCAATGTCCCATAAGGACGTGCAGATAGATGAGAGCTTGAAGTTCGTTGAAAAACCTTTGTCGATCAACAGGTTAAGAAACTTCGAAGAAAGCATTTGCCGATTGTGAAGGTAAAATGGGACGCCCGTAGAGGCCCAGAATACACATGGGAGGTTGAATCCACAATGAAACAGAAATACTCTCACTTATTTCATTAAATCTCGAGGTCGAGATTTCTTTTAAGGGGGTGAGGATGTAACACCTCGCAAAATCATGTCCAATATAATGAAGACACGTGTCATGAAGGTTAAATGTGTAAGGAATTGATCTGGGGGACTATAATTGTCAAACAATGTAATTATGTAAGTAAAAGGATCCGAAATGTCAACATGCCATTCTTGTGCCTCTAATTGACCTCACACGACGTTCGTATTCTTTAATGAATAATTTATCAAACATAGAAAGTCGTTTGTGCTTAAAATAAGGATCTTATGAAACATAGGGGTTAAAAGTGTCAACATGTTAAATGTTACTTCTGAGTGACCTTTTAACGGTCCCGAAAGCATTGTAATAATTGTATATTTTGCTCTCAAGAATATTGGATAGTAATTTTATGAGTTTCGATGAAAACAACACTTTTCGGGTGATCTTACATCTAACCGGGAGCTTAACGGAGTTAATTTGTGAGCCAAGGCCCTTAATAGTTAACTATGGGGGTCATAAGTGTAATAAACGGAAGTTAAATAAACTTAAAATGGACCAGGGACTGAAACTGTCAAAGGTAAAAGAGTTTTCACCTGAGCAGACGGTTGTCGCAACCCGCGTAGACTCCCTTTGAGTCTTACGCGGCCCGAGTAAAAAGTGTCAGCGACATTTTTCTGGACGGCTGCATGTTGCAGCTCTTACACTGCCATTGCATGAACTCTGAGCGATACCAGAGGCTTGTACATGGTTTTTACTACCCTAGGGACACCTGTGAACGTCTGGTAACAACATAGGGACAAATGGATTGATCTTGGAGCATCTAATTTCCTATATAAAGGACTTGTTGTTCTTGAGTTCATTTGCACACTTTCAATTTCACTCAAAGCTCACTCTTTAAAGCCTCCTGGAGCTAAAGGAAGCTTTCTCAAGTTCCAAATTCATGCTAACGACTCTAGTAAATGTTCTTAGCTTCTTTAGTTTAAGTTTTATTAGCTTAATGACCGAAAGTCAAAGTCGTCGTAATTAAGCTTTGACTTAGTGATTAATCAGTAACGGTCTAGCCATTATTCGAATTGAAAGTGGCTATGTGTTGGTAATTATGTAGGTAATAAACCCTTAAAAGGGCACCTTCTAATTATCATATTATCTAAGTCAATTGTCGGGTCAAACTTATTAATAAAAAGTCAAACGGGTCAGTTTTTACAAATTAATTCATAACTGATAATGCAGAGGTTATGGAACATGTTTTAACACTTAAACAACTTGGTAAATAATATAAGAACATGTCTAGGCATGTTCAACCCGACAATTCTGAGTTTAGGCTCGGTTCGCAACCGAAAGTCGCAAAAGTAGACTTTTGCTTTGACTTTCAATTCTGACCTGATTTAGCTTAGTTTAGATATCCCTTAGGGTTCCTTTAGGACCATATTGTATATTAGTATAACCCTCTGAGGTTATACAACTTGGTTCCACAGAAATCCTAGTTTATTGCATGTTTCCGTTAAATGCTTAAAATGGACCATTATGCCCTTTTATCATTAAAACGAAATTTTTGAAATGTGAGAGGACAAAAACCTTTACTACTAATTTATAAGCATGTCCTAAAAATTTAACATCAGTTCATGGTCTAAAATAGAAGTTATGCGCGATATTGTAAAATGAAAGCTTTTTATTAATTAAATGGCATTTTTAGTATAAATCATATTTAAACCTAAATTTTGGCACCAAACTTTCTACCCACTGATATAATATAATATTTAGGTATTTTTGTAAATTTTTGTCAAATTTTATACTGATTAAATTATAGAGTTCTAGTCTAAATTCGGTATTTACAAAATTGCCCTTTTCTTTGATAAAATGAGTTTTACATAACATTTTGATACCAAACCTTTTCCTACTAATTTCATATATTAAATAAAATATTTTAAACAGTTGAGACTGATCAAAATCTCAGATTTCCTTAAATAACTCAAAAATCTTCAAATACCGACTTTTACGCTTTTTAAACGCATAGTATGGAGTAATACTATATTTGACACCTAAAACTTATTACCTACTGATATTATAAGCAAATTTTTTATATTTTAACAGTAAGTAAAAGTTTTGAACTCAGATTTCCAAATTTAACCTTTATAGCATATGTGAAATGACCAAAATGCCCCTACGGTGCATAGTTTGGCCATAAATGATAAATTTCACACATATATATGATATCTTACTGATGTAACTTATTAAAATAAATGTTTTTACTGATTATTTTAGACCAGAACCTCAGATTACTATTTAACCTCTTTTATAAACTCTAAAATGACCAAAATTCCCCTCCGGGGCATAAATTAATTTTAAATTCGTTTTGGGCATAACGGAAGATATCCTACTGATATCATAACGTATTTTAAGCATATTAACTTGTGGAACCTGTACATGACTCTTTTGGCTACCCATTATGCATATTCGCGTTCGGTACGATTTATGTAACTAGTTTGCATAAATTAACCGAAACGTGTCAAACCTTGTCATTTTTCACTTAAAAATCCAGAGTGTGTTTGTTTACCCATATTCTACAATTCTTCATACTTGTCGGGTCTAAATCACATTCTAATCCGGTCTTCGCTTAATCTTGCGTTTTGAACCATAAGCCTTTCATTAAAACTAACCGGTCTAAGTTAAGACTTAAATAAGACCCGTTAGGAATCTAATAGGTTGTTAAAACCTTCGTTCTAGATTAGGAGCCCAGTAAGAGATACTTGTACTTGCTGATTGATATATGGCTGAGGATAAAATTATATTTTTGCTCAGGTAAATCCTTTTAACTTATTTTCCGTTATACGGGCTTGGGATACGGTATTATAATACCGCTTGGTCGGGTATTGAATGTTTAATCGATTAGTGGTTAAACCGTTGAAATAACCCGTTTTAATCTGTCTTGTTTGATGCAATGCCTTGGGGGGGGGGGGTTAATGACTATGTCCTGGATACCCTCGGCTCATTTATTAGAAATGGCCACGGCTTAAGCACGGGGTATAGGGATACACCTGACAGGTGCGTATGTATAAACGGTATCTCACTCTCTTGTGGGCTTAGGGATGGCAAAAAAGCCCAAGCCCGATGGGTATACCCGAAACCCGAAACATATGGGCCGGGTATACCCGAAGCCCAATGGGTATGGGCCGGGTACGGGCTTAAAAATAGAAAAAAAAATTGGGTATGGGTACGGGTATGGGATTTAGTAATACCCGCCCGATACCCGGCCCATTTACCCGAATAATACCCGGAAGTATCATATTATATATTTCCATATATCTAAACTTAGTACATGTACTTATTATCTTCTCTATAGTCATATGTGGAATTGTATTTTGCAAGTGTTTAGTGAACATATAACTTATTTTTGAGCATGTATATTGGTTATGGAAGCTATCACCGTTTATTATATGGATGTTTTATGCAATCAGGTGGTCATGATACAATTACTTAATTAAGTAATCGTTTTAATTTAGTTTAGTATTTATGCTCTGAATATGATATGTAAGTTATTAATCATATATTCATTTGTTATAGTCATTAAAATAGTAAATTATATAAACATCAAAGTAAAAAACTGCAGATTTGTCCCAACGGGTATTTTTAAGAAATTAACAGGTATTCCCGATACCCGCGGGTATGCCCAATACCCAACGGGTAATTACCCGAAAAATACCCGATGGGTAACGGGCCGGGTATGGGACAAAGAATTACAACCGGGTACGGGCTTGGGATTACCAATACCCGGCCCAAGCCCGGCCCATTGCCATTCCTATGTGGGCCTATACTTGTGGTGTGTCTATTAATCTAATCCGGCTCTTCTAACCGGGTCCCGAACGGATGACAAACATGTAAAAACTGTATACAAGATTATTTTAAATAATTGTCCCAAGTTATAAAAGAATATTTGTGCCTTGTGCATTTGAATCAATTTTCTCAAATGTTTTCAAAATGAGTCAGTTAATTGTATTTACCAGTGTAAACTGACGTATTTTTCAAAAAGGTTAAGTGCAGGTACTAAGCATAATGGGCTGGAACTCCTGAGTGATTAAATAAAGAGTCTTGCAAGCTTTTATCACTTTAAGTCTGTTGAACAATATTTCTTTTGTTTTGATCTGCCTGTGGATTCATTTATAACCCGTTGTGTAATATTTTATTATACTTTCGAATCGGTTTGTATTACTATTACTTTAGACTTCCGTTGTGCATTGAACTGTGATTATTTGACTATGATGATATCAACTACGTCACGATACTCCCTACCGGGCCCACCGGTAATACGTGGAAATATCGGGGTGTGACAGGTTGGTATCAGAGCCAACATTGAGTGAATTAAACACTAGCCTTTTGTGTTTAATCTCAATGACACAGTTGGACATTCCTTGACTTCTGAGTCTAGGCAAAGGACTTAGGATTAATCCTAATCTTAATTGTTTTTGTCTCTGTTGTTTTTCTTTTGTTTTGACAGGATCAAAGAAAATGCCTCCACGTGTAAGAGGAAGAGGTGGCAGAGGAAAGGCTCCAGTACTAACAAGAAATGATCACGAAGCTGGGCCATCACACATGCGTACCCCATCCGCATCAATCGGATCGAGTCCTCATGAAGACTGGAGGACCTACATAGAGCCTGCGAGACGCTCTGTCTTGCTTAGCTCTTCACCATCATACCACAATTCATTCGGGCTCCTCCAGAACAACGAGGTCGACCACTCGCACCACTCCTTCCTCCCGTTGCAGCGTTCGGGTTCTCACCGTGCCTTTCAGGACCCGACCCCATACTTCTAAAGCCAGTTCAATCCGGTGAACCAGGTGCAAGAACCAGAGGGTCCAAACCCTTTGGGACCAGTTGATCACTTTCCTGAGATGCAGGATATGGAGATGGACGAAGATCCAGATCCCGAGATGCCACCGAGTGGGACGCCGACACAACCCATTGAGATTTCCAGCGGATCATCATTTCATGGTTCGCCTTACATGGGTCCAGACAGTTTTGCTGAAAGATGGACCACATACAACTGGGAGTACACTCCCCCTTTCAACCCACAACATCAGCAGCAGCAGGATCCCTCTGAGGATTCGCGTTTCCAGGCGGTCACGCCACCGCCACAGCCAGAACAACAACCGCCTCCAGAACCACCGAGGCGAAGAAGATCAGGTGCACAGATGTCCGTGCGAGGGGGTTTCCACTTCAGCACCCCCAACACTCAAGCAACAGCCACTACCCGCCGTTGTACGAAGACCTGTAAATGGGTGGGCCTTCAAACCCAATTTCTGAAGTCGACTCTCCGCCGGACGCACCACCACCACCACCGCACATGGGTTATTGTAACCCAATTCCTTCTTACGTCGGTACAGCGGCGTATAACCCGTTTGAGCAACCAACTTACTTGGGTTACAACTACTATAATGCTCCTAATGTCGACCCGTACCTCAAGGCGGCGAACTACAACGCTCTTCACCGTGAAGGGCCCGTTTAAGCTGCGTATCCAACTGGGTATCCAGCATATGGGTATCAATACCCACCACCTCCTCAACCTCAGTCGTAGCAGCAGCCGCAGCCGCCACAGATCCAACCACCGCAGCAGCAGGAAATCTTTCAGAGGTTGAACCATGTGGAATGCGAGGTAGAAGAGGAGCGCAGGTGCCGCCGGGGTCTACTAAAGGGTTTCGCAAACCTAATAAAGGGGAATAAGAAGAGGGATTATTGAAATTCCGTATTTATTTGTTTTGTAATTTTAAATTTCAATTAAGTCCCTGTGTGGACGTTTATTTATGTACTTGGTCCCTGCGTGGACTTGTATTTTCTTTTTTTTAGCCCCTGCGTGGGCAAGTTATTTATGTAAAAGTCCCGTTTAGGGCATCCATGTACTTCTCCAATTTAATGGAATGTTTTAATTTAAAATTTTCATTTGTCATTATATGTAAGAATATATTATATGAAATAAATCAAAATAACATTTCATTTTATAAATGATCTGCCAATAAATATTGAAAGAAAATCTTGAAAGAATAACCTAGCCTATATGTCATTTTAGACATGGCCCAGATGGTAAAACCTTTTTAAGATTTAAATCCTTGTTAACATCTGAAAACATGTTAGCACTCCTGGTAAATGTGATTCGATAAAATCACACAAGTCATCCTTATATTAGGTTCTTCCAATTCCTTTTCTCTATCTAATTTAAACCTCCATTAGTGATAAAGTGCCTACGGGCCATACTTATTGTCCTATAAGACAAAAGACAGTTGTAGTCCACGACTCCCTGTCAAGAAAAGGTGATGAACTATGTTCAAGCCTTAATGCCTCGATCCTATAAGATCATGGCTTATAATTTTAAACTGTCCTTGTGACTAGGCCTTTTGTGCCACTCTAATATTTTAATGATTTACAAGTAAGGATAAATTATAATCAAAATCCTAAATAAATATGACTAACAAATTAACCGGTATGGTTTATTGTTACCATGGTTAATGAATCGTCAAAAAATGACCATTCCATAATAGACTTTTGAATAAATCATTGTCATCATTTTTTTTATGTAGCAATCAAGCTACATGGCTGAATCAGAAGAGGTTAACAGTCACCCTCGAGAAAGAAATGATACCACCAAAATTAACGTAGTTGGTGCAGATTTACAAGCTATGATTGATAATGCTGTCACTCGAGCCATGGACAGACAGTTCAAAGAATCAAGTGGTACTCGTAGCAAGACCCTATCTGTACCTCATACAAAACCACCCTCTAAGACTCATGTATCTCATAAGGACGAATCTCAGCATTCATCAAATCAGAGGAGCGTTCCATCCAAACGAATTGTGCTCAATCAGGAGCCACGTGTTAAGACCTGTTCTTATAAATATTTCGTCTCCTGCAAGCCTAGAGACATCACAGGGGAGAAAGGAGCCGTTGATTGTATAACTTGGCTCGATGAGATGGATACAGTGGTTGATATTAGTGGTTGTGCAGAACAGGACATTGTGAAGTTTGTTTCACAATCTTTCAAAGGTGAAGCTTTAGCTTGGTGGAGGTCCCTAATCCAAGCTACATGAAATATTCCATTGTATAACTTAACTTGGGATCAGTTTGTTGCTCTAATCAAAGAAAATTTCTGTCCTCAACATGAAATTGAGAAAATTGAGACTGACTTCTTGACCTTGGTCATGAAAAACTCAGATTGTCAGGCATATCTTACGAGCATCAACACCATGTCTCGATTGGTTCCTGATCTGGTCACACCGGAATCAAAGCGCATAGCTCGTTTTATTGGAGGTTTAGCTCCAGAAATTAAGGGGAATGTGAAAGCATCCAGACCTACCACATTCAGGTCAGTGGCAGATCTATCTCTATCTCTCACATTGGATGCTATCAGAAACAAATCTGCTAAAGTTTCTGATGAAGGTAAATGAAAGCGGGAGGATGAGAGTTCTCATCGCTCCGACAAAAAGAGAAAAGGGAACTCAGATCATAGGACGAGTTCTGGGTCTAAAAAGGATAACCAACAATCGGGTGAGAAACCCAAATGTAAGACCTGTCAGAAGCATCATTTTGGGAAGTGCAGGTTTGAATCAAAATCACAATCGCAGTCACAGTCAAAGACTTTTGGATGTGGGATCTGCAAGTCCAAAGAACATAAGACTTTAGATTGCAAGAAATTGAAAGATGCAACTTGTTATGGTTGCAACGAAAAGGGGCACATCAAGACCAATTGCCCTAGGAATCAGAAGAAGCCTGAAGAGGCTAAAAAGACCAATGCTCGGGTCTTTCAAATGAATGCTCAGGAGGCCATTCAGACAATGTGATAACAGGTACTTTTCTTATCAATGATGTTTATGCTAGAGTATTGTTTGATTCTGGTGCAGGCAAGTCATTTATAGAAAACAAATTTTGTAAACTGTTAAATCTGCCTGTTAAAACTCTAAGCATAAAGTATGAAGTAGAATTGGCCGATGGTATGATAGAGACTGCTTCAACTGTATTAGATGGATGTTTTATATCCATTAGGAACCACTCTTTTCCACTGTCTTTGCTTCCATTGAAATTGGTAGGTTTCGACATAGTGATAGCCATGGATTGGTTGTCTCACAACCAAGCCCAGATTGTATGTGATAAGAAGCAAGTGTTTATCAAGACTCCGTATGGTGAGCCACTTACAATACAAGGAGATACTCAGTACGGATTGCCTAAGCAAGTGTTTATGCTTAAGGCATTAAAATGTTTGAAGAAAGGTTGTGTCATTTACATGGCACATGTAACCATTGATGAAGCAAAGCCAAAGATTGAAGACATCCCTATTATTTTTGAATATCCAGACGTATTCCCTGAAGAACTACCTGGTTTACCTCCAGATAGGTAAGTGGAATTCAGAATCGATATTATCCATGGAGCAGCACCAGTTGCTAGAGCACCCTATCGATTGGCACCAACTGAGATGAAGGAATTGAGAGCTCAGTTGGATGACTTATTGGCAAAAGGTTTTATTCGACCTAGCTCATCTCCTTGGGGAGCGCCAATTCTGTTTGTGAAGAAGAAGGATGGATCGATGTGTCTATGCATCGATTATCGCGAGCTGAACAAAGTTACTATCAAGAACAGATATCCTTTACCCAGGATCGACGATCTGTTCGATCAACTTCAAGGAGCAAGCTACTTTTCAAAGATCGATCTCAGGTCAGGCTACCATCAGCTGAAAGTCAGAAACGAAGATGTGCATAAGACTGGATTCAGAACTCGATATGGCCACTACGAATTCTTAGTGATGCCTTTCGGGCTCACTAATGCACCTGCAGCGTTCATGGATCTCATGAATCACGTTTGCAAGCCATATTTGGACAAGTCTGTCATTGTTTTTGTTGATGACATACTTATTTACTCAAAGAATCAAGCCGAACATGAAAGACATCTCTTGTTGGTGCACTACGTCTATCGACTACGTCTTATATCGAGTCTAGTAGAGTATAGGTTAGACAGGACACGAAATCCAAGAAATATGTATTAGATAGAGGTTTCGCTTATGTGTCCTTGACTAGTTTCGCTCATATGTCACTGAGTAGTTTCGCTTATATGGAAAAGGTGAGGTTTCGCTCATGTGTCACGTCCATTGGAGCGAAACCTGTTCACCTATATATAGTATGTAAGAGCGAAACTAGATAGAGAGTTCTAGGTGTTGTCTTCCGGTAAGCCACGAAGTGCTGCCGAAGTGTTGTCAGGACTTGTAACTGCATTCAAGATCAATACAACAACAATTAAAGTGAATACGGCTGTATTTGCACCAGAACATTAGTTTCCGCCTCTTGTTTTGGATAGGAATTCTTCTGATCGGCTCGTTAAGGCTCGAAAACGATCCTACAAGTGGTATCAGAACTCAGGAGGGAGAGTTCTTGCCATTTCAGCTGCATTCATTCTGATCTTTTACACTTTCTTCAAAATTTTAAAATTTTTCACGGTAAAATCAGCTCAATTTCACACACAGCACTCGGAATCATGCATTAACAAACCCTTGAAAGTTTCAAATCTAAAATCGATCTAGAACTTAGGATTTTAGAGGTTTCGCTTTTACGGACTCGTTCAAAAATTGACGTCATCAGGTAGTTCTGCTCCAAGGATCAAGTAGTTTCGCTTTTGTGGACATAAGATTTCAGTAGTTTCGCTTCAAGGATCAAATAAGTGGTTTCACTCATCTGGTCAGACCTAGTTTCGCTCATCTGTTCATTTAAGGTTTCGATCCAAGGGATATTAGTTGGTTTCGCTTCAAGGAACAACTTGTAGTTTTGCTTATTTGACAACTTAAGGTTCCGCTCTTAGTGACACTTGAAGTTTCGCTCATAGTTACATTCAGGATTACGCTCAAAGGAATAATTTGCCTAAGCTTGGAAATTTGTGAACTTGTGAACTTGAAACAATGGACAACGAATTCTATAACGCCTTTGCTAGCCCGATTACAATCACTCAGAATGCGTTACTTGAAAATGAAATCGGAACATCTTAAAAACCGCCTAAACTCATGGATATTGACGATTATAATGCGTGGTCTGAACGGTTTGGAAACTGGGTTGAAGCATATCATTTGGACGCGTGGGAACACACTGAGGAACCATATACTAGACCCATAACAAATGGTGTGCAGTTAACAATTCGAGATCTGAGTACGGAAGATAAAAAGAAATATCGAGATGAGAAATTGATGGTGAGTCTGCTTCAGCAAGCAATAAAAGAAGACATTCTGATACTGCTTCAACATGATGGAACTGCTTATTCTATCTGGAAAGAATTGGAAGCAAAATTTGTTGGAAGTGCTGATATGCTCAAAAACAAAATATCTCTCATGAAGAAAGAGTTTAATCTGTTTAAGGAATTAAAATCTGAAAACACCAAGCAAATAATTGATAGATATTGTAACTTGGTGAGAAATATGATAAAACTTGGTATTAAGAAAGATACCGATGAATTGATTGAAAAACTTGCAGATGCGCTACCACATGAAACATGGGGAACGTTTCTGATGATGCTGAGATCCAACAGAAAAGATTACAAAAATATAACACTGGGAGATTTCATCAAACACCTGGAAGCTCAAGAGATGGAGCAAAGAAAGATTGCCAGGATGAAGAATTATGTGGAGAACAGGACGTCAGCTTATACTACAAGAGTGGTGTTACTGGAATGACAAATCATTCTCCGAAAATTGAAACTGCTTTCAGTGTGAAAGATTCTTCTGAAAAGAAATCATCCCAGGGATCAAGCAGCACAAGATTTTCATCATTTGATCCAAACATTTCTGCAACAAAGAATGGAAGAAGACTTCAATGCAATATTGTATTAAATCTTGAAAGTGATCAAGATTATTCTGAAGAAGTTGCCAAAAATCAAATGTCTTTGATGGGAATGGTTCTTGAATCCTATAGTAGTTTTGTGGCCGGAAAGATCGGTAATCCAATGCTCACGAAAGAGGATTACGATCAAATTGATGCCGAGGAGATGGAATTAATGGACATTAAATGGTGCATGGCTAGCGTGATGAGATGAGCTGAGAAGTTTAAACAAATTACGGGAAGAGATGATTTCTGTGATGCAAATGTTTCAACTTTAGGTTTTGATAAATCTAAAGTCACGTGTTTTCGTTGCAGGGAGAAGGGGCATTTCAAGAGGGAGTGCAAAAATCGTGAAGCTACTGGAGCCCAGAATCCTTTTGGAAACAACGATTATCACAAAAACGCGATTTATCATCAAGTCACACCACCAGCACAGCATCAGGCACAAACTGCACATGGAAGAGATGTGATTGACGGGTCAAAAAGAGCATGTCTAGGAAAATATGATAATTTTACCTGGGATAAATATCTTCCAACAAATAGCAAAGTGTGTTTGGCAGAACAAGATGATGAAAAATTGGCTGAAGGTTTCAGTTGGGATAATTTTTGCCCAGATCAAGAACGTATGGCCAAAGAGATGTCCAAAAACACTTCAAATGTTAACGCTTTCATTGCAAATGCTTACGATTTGAAATGTGCTGAAAAATGCAGGAAAGTCATGGAAGCTGCTGAAGCAAGACGAAGAAAGCTTGAAGAAGAAGAAGAAGAGGAAGAGAGATTAAAAGCCGAAGCTGAAGCTGAGAGAAAAAGAAGAGCTGAATTCTTACGATCAAACAGAACAGTCAAAAAGGTTCCTGAATTTGAAGTCAAAGTTGATGCAGAACCAGTCAAAGTTCCTGAAAAGTGCATGAATTGTGATTCTTTAATCAAACAAAACAATGAGTTGCTGCACAATATAAACAGATTGAAAGAATCCTATGATACAATGAACAGAGAAATCAATAAATATACGGATTCAAACGGTGAACAAGCTATGGCAATGAATACACTGAAGATAGCATATCTAAGACAACTTGATGATGCCAATTTTCATAAAAAAAATGTGCTGATCTGGAGTTGAAGTAAGCAACACAAAAGATAGAAACTGAGAAAGTTAGAAAGTTATTAGAAAGTTACTCATGTTCTACTTTTGTTGTTGACAGGATTTATCCGGTTGTGGAGAATTTGAAGACTTTTGAAGAAATAAAGATTTCAGAAGAGAAGAAATCTGTGACAAAAGATGAAGATAAAGTGAAGATTTCTGGTAAGAAACCAAGTGTGGTCTACAATAGATGTCCGCCCCCGGTCGAAAATGGATATTCACCCCGAAATCCAAATTTCGAAAGAGTCGAAAAGGCAATAAACTTACAATGGGAGTCTGGGCCATCGGATAACTTGCCAGAACATATTGATGTCACATACACGTCATCCGACACTGATCATGAGTCAAAGTTGATAAAAAGTGTGGTCGATCAGGTGTTAGATAAAGATGACAGTGAGGAGTCAAACATGGAGTCCAAAACCGAGTCAAAGTCTGAGTTTGATACGTCAAAGCCAACAATCAAAGAGGACAAACGGGTTTATGACAAACAATTTTTGCTATCAAAATCTAATTTGAATGATGAATCATTCAAAGTGGCGTATACTTTGAAAGATTCTGACAAATTATATTCTGATGATGCTTTTCCAATAAGAAGTGTCAGATTTGAAATGATTCAAAAGGTTTTCAAAATTACATAAATTAATATTTCTGAAATAAAAGATTTAAATCTTATCGGAAAATCTAAACAATACACTTCAAGAGATCAACAAAGAATTAACAAGAAAATGGGTTACAATTGTGGTTATATTTTCCAAAAGAAACCAAACCATAATCGTAATTTCAAAAAGAAAGGATTAGGTTTTATTCAACCGAAAAACTATAAAAATGAAAAAATTTATAAACCAAAAACTGTGTTTTGTTTCAGGAACAACGACAGAAGCCGAGAAAGAACAATCATTTAGAAAGCAGAAAAATCAGGAATTCCTTGCCAAGAGGCAAGAAGAGTTTATGAAGAATGTTGTTCAGGAAAAGATTGAAAAGAGAACCTGTTTTCAGTGTAAAACTGTTGGTCATGTTGCTAGGAAGTGTCCGAAGACATTCAAACCAAAACAGAAAGTCTCTGGTAAATTGAAAGAGAAAGTTGTGGATAACACTGCACTGAAAACCCGAAAGTACAGGCTTTGAAAATTCAACTTTTGAAAAAGGAGAATGTTCAAAGAATGTTTTGAAAAGAAAAGAAAATATAACAAATCAAAAATGAATTGTGAAAGGTTCAGGTAACAGTTCTGGTAATGAATCTGATTCCACAAAATCAGAGGAGCCACGTGTTGAGAAAAAGGTTGAAAAATCAGTTCCAACTATGAACGATGAAAATTTTCCACCGTTGCGTGCTGAAAATTTTATGAAGAAAGTTGGAAAAGTTGAAATTTCAAATCAATTTTATTCTGATAAGAAGAAATTTGATGTTGAAAAGACTTTCAACGAAAATGTGAAACGTATCTTTGGTAAAATGGTTAATGGTAAAGCCAATGGTGTTAAAGAATTTTATGCTGCCAAAAGAGGAATTCACAAATCCGTTAAAAGTAAAGATGAAGAGGTTGTTGTTACACCCAAGGAAGGTCAGGCTTGGGTGGATATATTTTTCAAAGAGTAAAAACTTGACTTGCCAGAGATCCCAAGTTGGTAATCGTGGATCATGAATCGGCATCATTCTTTATCATGTTTGTATAATGTGTTTGAGAAGTTTTGCAGGACTTGTCGGAACTCCCAGGTTTGTAAGCGAGGAGTAGGAATCGACACCTTGAGATTTCAACCAACAGATGGTAATTGGTTGAAAAACAAGTTTGAAGTGCTTAATTATTAATCTTTCAAGTGGTTGTATGATTGTTGTATGTACAAGTGGTTCAGATTGATCCTACAAGTGATCCTACAAGTGGTTAATCAAGGTCATTAAATTGAACTTGAATTAACTATCATTCATTAAAATTGGCGAACAATGTGATGATTTGATCCCCAGTTTTACAAGTGGTAAAATCAACAAAACTTATTTTCCGGAAAAACCATTCTGATTAAAACAAACTTGAGTGTTTTGAAATCATTATGGGAAAATAGTTTGTTGTAAGGGGGAGTTCTGATTGTTTATGCCAAGTGGATGGAGAATTGAAGCGATTCGATATCAGTTGTCCTGTTTTGTAGTCTATTCTCAATTTATTTAAATGTTTTTGAATTTGGGGGGGCGGGCAAGAATTTTAGAAAATCCAAAAACATCAGAAAATTTAAAAAACCAAAAACATGATAAAACTGAAAAATGAGTTTTGGTTGCATATAAGAGGAAATGATAGTACATCAGTGGACTATCATGACATGCTAAAGAAATGTAATGCAAAAATGTGATAAACAATTTTACTGTGGATGTGTCAGTAGGTTTTCGCACATTCAGTAAACTGAGACGAGATATAAACATAAATTTTAAACTTGCTTATTCTGTGGGTTAACAACTTCTTGGATATATAGGTAACCCCGGAAATCTTGTTTGAAAGGTCCCGTATTTTGAGATACTAGGTCTTTATGCTCAGTGATATCTAGGGTATTATTCCGGGACTTCTGCTGTATGGAAATACTGACCTAGTCCCTGAATAATGCTTTCCGTAAATGCTTGAAACATAGCATCGCCCTCAGCAAGCTGATGAAACAATAAAATTGATAGTCGCTGCTGTTGTAATCAAAAGATCCTCTACAGGGGACACACTGAAAGTCGAAGCCGTCATCTCTTTGCGTATATGGAAGTATCGACCTGAGCTCTCACGGCCCTCGCACATAACCCCTTTACAGATATCATCTGTGGTATACTCACCTGTAAGACTGAATATTGGGATCTGGATACGGGAGTATATTCAAGTAGTGGGACACATGAATAAGTTTAAGTAATTAATACACTAATTGTGTGTCTCAAAACAGTTGAAAAATTGTGTGAAAATTTAAGTGGACAAACATACTGACAATCTAAGTAAATTGTTTAGAGCTTAAAATGTAATCAAGCTTAACGGTGTTGTTGATATGTCTCAGTAACTGATATGATCCTCGTGCACGAACTCGCAAAAATATTGTATGTAAATATTTCATTTCTGCATTATTTTGTTTACAAGTGTGTTTTAGAAAAATTCAAAAAGATTTTCGACGACTGATGTTGAAAAGTTGATTTTCGAAGTTCCAAGTGCTAAACAAGAAGAACAGAGTTGGGAGAGAGTATGTGAAGTTGTTAAGTTTGCTTGATAAGAGCTAGGGAAAGATCCTGAATGTAAAATCATTTCTGAAGTTTCTTGCAAAAGTTTCTAAAAGTTTGAAAATTTAATCTTTAAAGAAACTTATGTGTGGATAGAGATTGTGCAGGTTAATGTGTGCCAGGTGATGATCCTGTGCTGGAATAAAGCCAGGTATCGATCTTGAGATGAATCTTGAAGCTGTGAATTCTAGACTACGATCCCAGCAGATTGAGAGGGGGAGTCTGAAGATACCGTGTCAACATCCGAGAGAGAGGAGTTTGTCGATGATGAAGATAGAGATTGAGGATTCTTGAAATGAAAAATATTTCAGTGGAAGATTGAAGACTGATAAAGACTGTAGATTGACAATTAAAGACTCGACACTGAAGACTCCGTCAACATCCGAGGGGCAGTTTGTTGGTGCACTACGTCTGTGGACAACGTCTTATATCGAGTCTAGTAGAGTATAGGTTAGACAGGACACGAAATCCAAGAAATATGTATAAGATAGAGGTTTCGCTTATGTGTCCTTGACTAGTTTCGCTCATATGTCACTGAGTAGTTTCGCTTATATGGCGAAGGTGAGGTTTCGCTCATGTGTCACGTCCATTGGAGCGAAACCTGTTCACCTATATATAGTATGTAAGAGCGAAACTAGATAGAGAGTTGTAGGTGTTGTCTTCCGGTAAGCCACGAAGTGCTACCGAAGTGTTGTCAGGACTTGTAACTGCATTCAAGATCAATACAACAACAATTAAAGTGAATACGGCTGTAATTGCACCAGAACATTAGTTTCCGCCTCTTGTTTTGGATAGGAATTCTTCTGATTGACTCGTTAAGGCTCGAAAATGATCCTACATCTCTGGTGTATCCTTAAACTTCTACAACAAGAAAAGCTTTATGCTAAGTTCTCAAAATGTGAGTTTTGGCTCCGTGAAGTCCAATTTCTTGGGCATGTAGTGAGTGAGCGTGGTATCCAGGTGGATCCCGCTAAGGATGAAGCCATTATGAACTGGCAAGCACCGAAAACACCTACATAGATTTGCAGCTTTTTGGGCCTAGCAGGATATTACAGGCGTTTCATTGAAAAGTTTTCAAGGATTGCTGCACCCCTAACTTCATTGAATCGCAAGAATATAAAGTTCGATTGGGGTCCCAAGCAACAAGAATCTTTTGAGATTCTCAAGCAGAAGCTAAGCAATGCTCTGGTGTTGACATTGCCTAAAGGGATTGAAGAATTTGTTGTATACTACGATGCATCGCACACTGGTATGGGTTGTGTGCTTATGCAAAAAGGCAAGGTCGTTGCCTATGCCTCACGACAATTAAAGGTGCACGAAAAGAACTACACCACCCACGATTTGGAATTGGGTGCCGTTGTGTTTGCACTGAAGCTTTGGAGGCATTATTTGTATGGAACCAAGTGTGTGATTTATTCTGATCATAAAAGTATTCAACACTTATTAAATCAGAAAGATCTTAACATGAGGCAGCGTCGATGGATGGAGACTTTAAACGATTATGATTGCGAAATTCGCTACCATCCAGGCAAAGCGAATGTTGTAGCTGACACTCTAAGCAGGAAGGAAAGGGTTAAGCCTATTAGAATCAATGCCAAAAGCATTAAGCTAAAGAATAACTTGAATGAAAAGTTGTTAGCTGCTCAGAAGGAAGCTATTTTGGACACTAACTATCCGAATGAAAAGTTAGGAGTCACTGCTGATCAGTTGTCATATGGCAAGGATGGGATCCTAAGATTAAGTTGTCGAATCTGGGTCCCTATCCATGGGGGACTTAGAGACGTGATCCTTCAGGAAGCACACAGTTAGAAATATTTAGTCCATCCTGGCAGTGATAAAATGTACCAGGATTTAAAGGCAAATTATTGGTGGATAGGTTTGAAAATCTGTAGCTACTTATGTGGCTAAATGTCTGGCGTGTGCACAGGTTAAAGCCGAACATCAAAAGCCGTCAGGTTTGTTGCAACAGCCTAAACTTCCCACTTGGAAGTGGGAAATGGTAACTATGGATTTTATCACTAAGTTACCAAGGACAAAGCATGGGAATGATACTATTTGGGTTATAGTCGATAGACTGACCAAGTCAGCTCACTTCTTACCTATTAAAGAGACACATAGCTCTGATATGCTAGCTCAGCTGTACCTGGATAAGATTGTATATCTTCACGGAGTGCCGGTATCTATTATCTCCGATAGGGATACTAGATGCACATCTCACTTTTGCAAAAGCTTTCAGCAATCGTTAGGCACTCGCTTAAATTTCAGCACTACTTATCATCCTCAGACAGATGGCCAAAGCGAGCGTACGATTCAAACACCCAAGGATATGCTCAGGGCTTGTGTTATTGATCTAGGTGGAAGTTGGGATGACCATCTTCCATTGATTGAATTTTCGTACAATAATAGCTATCATTCAAGTATCCAAGCTGCGCCTTTTGAGGCCTTGTACGGAAGGAAGTGTAGGACGCCAGTTTGTTGGGCGGAAGTTGGAGATGTCCAACTAACAGGACCTGATATAGTCCGGGAGAGGACAGATAAGATTGTACAGATCCGTGAATGTCTCAAAGCTTCAAGGGATAGGCAGAAAAGCTACGCAGATAAAAGGCGTAAACCTCTGAAATTCGAGGTAGGAGACAAAGTGTTACTTAAAGTATCACCCTGGAAAGGAGTGATGCGTTTTGGCAAGAAGGGCAAGCTGAGCCCAAGGTACATAAGACCATTCGAGATCATTGAATGTGTCGGAACTGTAGCTTACAAGTTTAATCTGCCAGAAGAGCTCAGTAGTATTCATAATGTGTTCCACATTTGCAACATAAAGAAGTGTATAGCCGATGAGTCGCTAGCAATGTCCCATAAGGACGTGCAGATAGATGAGAGCTTGAAGTTCGTTGAAAAACCTTTGTCGATCGAAGATCGATAGGTTAAGAAACTTCGAAGAAAGCATGTGCCGATTGTGAAGGTAAAATGGGATGCCCGTAGAGGCCCAGAATACACATGGGAGGTTGAGTCCACAATGAAACAGAAATACCCTCACTTATTTCAATAAATCTCGAGGTCGAGATTTCTTTTAAGGGGGTGAGGATGTAACACCTCGCAAAATCATGTCTAATATAATGAAGACACGTGTCATAAAGGTTAAATGTGTAAGGAATTGATTTGGAGGGACTATAATTGTCAAACAATGTAATTATGTAAGTAAAAGGATCCAAAATGTCAACATGCCATTCTTGTGCCTCTAATTGACCTCACACGACGTTCGTATTCTTTAATGAATAATTTATCGAACATAGAATGTCGTTTGTGCTTAAAATAAGGATCTTATGAAACATAGGGGTTAAAAGTGTCAACATGTTAAATGTTACCTCTGAGTGACCTTTTAACGGTCCCGAAAGCATTGTAATAATTGTATATTTTGCTCTCAAGAATATTGGATAGTAATTTTATGAAGTTTCGATGAAAATAAGACTTTTCGGGTGATCTTACATCTAACCGGGAGCTTAACGGAGTTAATTTGTGACCCAAGGCCCTTAATAGTTAACTATGGGGGTCATAAGTGCAATAAATGGAAGTTAAATAAACTTAAAGTGGACCAGGGACTGAAACTGTCAAAGTTAAAACAGTTTTCACCTGAGCAGACGGTTGTCGCGACCCGCGTAGACTCCCTTTGAGTCTTACGCGGCCCGCGTAAAAAATACCAGCGACATTTTTCTGGATAGCTGCATGTTGCAGCTCTTACATCGCCATTGCATGAACTCTGAGCGATACTAGGGGCTTGTACATGGTTTTTACTGCCCTAGGGACACCTGTGAACATTTGGTAACAACATAGGGACAAATGGATTGATCTTGGAGCATCTAATTTCCTATATAAAGGACTTGTTGTTCTTGAGTTCATTTGCACACTTTCAATTTCACTCAGAGCTCACTCTTTGAAGCCTCCTTGTGCTAAAGGAAGCTTTCTCAAGTTCCAAATTCGTGCTAAAGACTCTATTAAGTGTTCTTAGCTTCCTTAGTTTAAGTTTTATTAGCTTAATGACCGAAAGTCAAAGTCGTCATAATTAAGCTTTGACTTAGTGATTAATCACTAACGGTCCAGCCATTATTCGAATTGAAAGTGGCTATGTGTTGGTAATTATGTAGGTAATAAACCCTTAAAAGGGCACCTTCTAATTATCACATTATCTCAGTCAATTGTCGGGTCAAACTTATTAATAAAAAGTCAAACGGGTCAGTTTTTACAAATTAATTCATAACTGATAATGCAGAGGTTATGGAACATGCTTTAACACTTAAACAACTTGGTAAATAATATAAGAACATGTCTAGTCATGTTCAACTCGATAATTCTGAGTTTAGGCTCGGTTCGCAACCGAAAGTCGCAAAAGTAGACTTTTGCTTTGGCTTTCAGTTCTGACCCGATTTAGCTTAGTTTAGATATGCCTTAGGGTTCCTTTAGGACCATATTGTATATTAGTATAACCCTCTGAGGTTATACAACTTGATTCCATAGAAATCTTAGTTCATTGCATGTTTCCGTTAAATGCTTAAAATGGACCATTATGCCTTTTTATCATTAAAACGAAATTTTTGAGATGTGAGAGGACAAAAACCTTTATTACTGATTTATAAGCATGTCCTAAAAGTTTGACATCAGTTCATGGTCTAAAATAGAAGTTATGCGCAATATCGTAAAATGAAAGCCTTTTATTAATTAAATGGCATTTTTAGTATAAATAATATTTAAACCCAAATTTTGGCACCAAACTTTCTACCCACTGATATAATATAATATTTAGGGAGTTTTGGAAATTTTTGTCAAATTTTATACTGATTAAATTATAGAGTTCTAGTGTAAATCGGTATTGACAAAATTGCCCTTTTCTTTGATAAAATGAGTTTTACATAACATTTTGATACCAAACCTTTTCCTACTGATTTCATATATTAAATAAAATATTTTAAACAGTTGAGACTGATCAAAATCTCAGATTTCCTTAAATAACCCGAAAATCGTCAGATACCGACTTTTACGCTTTTTAAATGCATAGTATGGAGTAAAACTATATTTGACACCTAAAACTTATTACCTACTTATATTATAAGCAAATACTTTAACAGTAAGTAAAAGTTTTGAACTCAGATTTCCAAATTTAACCTTTATAGCATATGTGAAATGACCAAAATGCCCCTACGGTGCATAGTTTGACCATAAATGATAAATTTCACATATATATATGATATCTTACTGATGTAACTTATTAAAATAAATGTTTTTACTGATTATTTTAGCCTAGAACCTCAGATTACTATTTAACCTCTTTTACAAACTCTAAAACAACCAAAATACCCCTCCGGGGCATAAATTAATTTTAGATTCGTTTTGGGCAAAACAGAAGATATCCTACTGATATCATAACATATTTTAAGCATGTTAACTTGTGGAACCTGTACATGACTCTTTTGGCTACCCGTTATGCATATTCTCGTTCGGTACGGTTTATGTAACTAGTTTGCATAAATTAACCGAAACGGGTCAAACCTTATCATTTTTCACTTCAAAATCCAGAATGTGTTTGGTTTACCCATATTATACAAGTCTTCATACTTGTCGGGTCTAAATCACATTCTAATCCGGTCTTCGCTTAATCTTGCGTTTTGAACCATAAGCCTTTCATTTAAACTAACCGATCTAAGTTAAGACTTAAATAAGACCCGTTAGGAATCTAACAGGTTGTTAAAACCTTCGTTCCAGACTAGGAGCCCAGTAAAAGATACTTGTACTTGCTGATTGATATACGGCTGAGGATAAAATTATATTTTTGCTTAGTTAAATACTTTTAACTTATTTTCCGTTATACGGGCTTGGGATACGGTATTATAATAATACCGCTTGGTCGGGTATTGAATGTTTAATCGATTAGTGGTTAAACCATTGAAATAACCCATTTTAATCTATCTTGTTTGATGCAATGCCTTTGGGGGGTTAATGACCATGTCCTGGATATCCTCGACTCATTTGTTAGAAATGGCCACGGCTTAAGCACGGGGTATAGGCATACACCTGACAGTTGCGTATGTATAAATGGTATCTCACTCTCTTGTGGGCCTATACTTGTGGTGTGTCTATTAATCTAATCCGGCTCTTCTAACCGGGTCCCGAATGGATGACAAACATGTAAAAACTGTATACAAGATTATTTTAAATAATTATCCCAAGTTATAAAAGAATATTTGTGCCTTGTGCATTTAATTCAATTTTCTCAAATGTTTTCAAAAAGAGCCAGTTAATTGTATTTACCAGTGTAAACTGACGTATTTTTCAAAAAGGTTAAGTGCAGGTAAAAGTGTAATGGGCTGGAACTCCTGAGTGATTAAATAAAGAGTTTTGCAAGCTTTTATCACTTTAAGTCTGTTGAACAATATTTCTTTTGTTTTGATCCACCTGTGGATTCATTTACAACCCGTTGTGTAATATTTTATTATACTTTCGAATCGGTTTGTATTACTATTACTTTAGACTTCCGCTGTGCATTGAACTGTGATTATTTGACTATGATGATATTAACTACGTCATGATACTTCCCACCGGGCCCACCCGTAATACGTGGAAATATCGGGGTGTGACACAACAACTATCCAGCATTCCAAAGGATCAGGTGTCTAGTATCATGGAGGATCATCAAGTATGCAGTATGGATCGTTGGCTATGACACAGGCTCAAGGATCCTACTTTGAACCTTCAGGATCCCCTTTTCTGCATCAAGGATCCTCTTTCCAGCATCAAGGATCCTTCTCCAGTTCAAGAGGATACATGGGGATACTGTCAGTTCAAGGATCCTACCCTCAGCATCAAGGATCCTCATCGCAAGTTCAAGGATCCATGGAATATTTTACAAGACCTTCAGCCCCAATGTATCCTGGATCCAACATCATCCAGGATCAAGGATCCTTAGGGAGTCAACAACCCAGAAGCTCTGAGATTCATGTGGGAGACTTCATTCCCATGCAAACTATTGCTTCATCTGGTCCCACAGTTGCACTAGAATTTGGATTCACATCTGGAATCCCAGCCTCAAACCAATCAGGAGGTAACACTTTCAATACATCTTACAATGCTAACCGTGGTCTTGTGCAGGAACCAGGGATCAACCAGGCAATGGCTAGGGAGTTGCAAAAATTTAAGGATATGATATCCAGCGTCCCAAGAGTGGTTAAGCCCATTCCTGAGATCCCGGATGGGAGTCACAAGGTGTCTCGCTTTGCACCACCCATATGTAATGCGGAGATACCGAAGCGAGTCCAAACACCAAATATGAAGCTCTATAATGGTACAACTGATCCAAAAGAGCATGTAGCACAATACAGGGAGAGAATGGAGATCAACCCCGTTCCAGAAAGGTTAAAAGAAGCCTGTCTTTGCAAGGGTTTCGGATCCACATTGACTGGATCAGCTCTGAAATGGCTGCTAAGTCTTCTTCCTTATTCAATTACTTCATTTTCTAATTTGGTTAACTTGTTAAATAGTCAATTTTCATGTAGTAGGAGATTTGAACGGTTAACTAGAGATTTATATAGGGTCACCCAAGGTCATAATGAATCATTAAGGGATTACATAACTAAATTCAGTAGAGAATCCTTAGAAATCCCTAACTTAGATATTGCTACAGCTGTTGAAGCTTTTAAAATGGGTTTGCTTAAGGATTCTCAGTTCTATGATGATCTTGTTATGACTCCTTGCAGGAACCTAGATGAGGTAAGAAACAGGGCCCTTAGGTTCATCCGTTTAGAGGATGACAAAAGGATCCAGGAGAGGCTATCAGGATCCTCAAAGCAAGACAAACAAGAATCCTGTTTCAGGAATAACAAATCCAAGTCATACACTAAGGCTGACAACTAGAATGTGCATGCTATGGAACAAGAGGAAGATGATGAGGATTATCCTCCAATCGCTGAATATTGTTTTTCTGCTGATAATAGTGAACTAATCTTTGCAATGCAGAACTTAGGTGACAAGTCCAGATGGCCGAGGAAAAGTGACAAGCCAGCTGCTATCAAAGACAAATCGAAGTGGTGTGCTTATCATGAAGACTTTGGTCATCTCACAGATGAATGCATAGCACTAAGGAATGAGATTGGTTACCTTATGAGCAAAGGATACTTGAAGGAGTTATTCGGAAGGAAGAAATCAAGGATCCAAGATTCTGAGGAAGTCCCTGAAAAGGCTCCTCCACCAGTCGATGCTCAAATTATTCATTTCATCTCCGTGGCTCTGATATCTGTGGTACTTCATTCTCGGCAGCTAAGAGGCATGAAAAGGAGACAAAGATGGAGAATGGGGACATACATGTTCGAACTTCCATCCTTACCCAGGAGAAAGTCATATCCTTTGATGAGCATGACCGTGTGGATATACAGGACCCTCATCACGATGGTCTAGTTATTACATTAAGCTCAGTGAACATCATCCAGTTAGATGTCCTCAAAAGAATGAACATTCCTGAATCCGATATTGTTCCAAGATCATCTGTCCTTGTGGGATTCAGTGGAGAGATGAAGAATACATTGGGGGACATCAAACTTCCTATTTATATAGAGGGAGTAAATTCTGTTCAAAAATTTTGTGTCATTGATTGCTTATCTTGTTGTAATGTTATCCTTGGCAGGCCATGGATACACGATATGAAAGCAATCCCCTCAACATATCATCAGTGTGTGAAACTCCCTACTCCATGGGGTGTGGTGAAGATCGAAAGTGATCAGCAAGAGGCCAAGAATTGTTACACTTCTTCAATGAAACCAGCCTCAATACCTAGGGAGGCATAGCAATTAAAGTATCCTCCAAGGGATGTCCTGGAGGCAAGAGAGCAAAGACGTCAAGGATGTTCTGATGAACTTGAGGATCCTGAATCCAAGATTTTTATAGGATCCGGGAACCTTGACCCTATCGAGCAGGATTTAATATCCTTCTTAAAAAAGAAGAAAAACAACCTTTGCTTGGAAACATGAAGACATGATAGGTATTTCTAAAGATGTTATTACTCACAAACTTGGTATTGACAGGTCCTTCAAGCCAATACATCAGAAAAGGAGGAAATTTGCACCTGAAAGAAATGCCATTATCCAAGAAGAGGTAGACAAATTGCTCAAGGCAGGTATGATCAAACAGGTAAAGTATCCAAGATGGTTAGCCAATGTGGTTGTTGTTCAAAAAACGAATGGAAAGTGGAGGGTATGCGTTGATTTTACTGATTTAAATAAAGCATGTCCCAAGGATCCTTTCCCTTTACCCCATATTGACTCCATGGTGGACGCTACGGCAGGTCATGAGTTGTTAACTTTTATGGATGCTTCATCTGGATTTCAACAAATTCAGATGGAACCATCTGACCAACAGGATACAACTTTTATGACTCCCACAGGTATCTATTGCTATATTGCTATGCCTTTTGGACTAAGAAATGCAGGTGCTACATACCAAAGGCTAGTGAATATGATGTTTAAGGAACAGATTGGACACACAATAGAAGTCTACATAGATGACATGGTGGTTAAGTCCAAAAAAGCTGAGGATCACCTTAAGGATTTGGAAGAAGCATTTGATATCCTTGATAGATACAACATGAAACTGAATCCTTCAAAATGCCAGTTTGGAGTCAAAGTTGGTAAATTCTTAGGTTACATGGTGACAAAGAGGGGCATAGAGGCAAGTCCAAAACAAATCAAGTCCATTGTGAATATCAAGTATCCTGTCAATGCTAAGGATGTGCAAAGGTTGACAGGAAGAATCGCAGCCTTGAATAGATTCATCTCAAAGTCATCGGAGAAATGCAAAGAGTTCTATGACATCCTGAGAAATAATAAGAAATTTGAATGGACTGAAAAGCATGAGAGTGCCCTCAAAGCCCTCAAGGATTACTTATCCTCAGCTCCAGCTCTAATGAAACCAGAAAATGGGGAAATATTATCCTTATATCTAGCTATTTCCACTAAGGGAGTAAGTGCGGTCCTTGTTAAGGATCATGAAGGTTCTCAACATCCGGTATACTATGTAAGTAAAAGTCTACTCGATGCTGAGTCCAGGTATGCTCATTTAGAGAAACTTATTCTTGCTTTAATCATGGCATCTACTAAATTACGTCACTATGTTGAAACTCATCCCATTATTGTGAAAACTAACATTCCTATCAAGAATGTTCTCAGGAAACCTGAAATGCCAGGGAGGATGGCAAATGGGCAGTCAAACTTAGTGCATATGATATTAAATATGAACCTAGAACTGGCATCAAATCCAAAGCCTTAGTTGACTTTGTGGCTGATTTCAGTAGTGATCTACAAAGGGAAACTGAATTGGAAGTTCAACAACTTAAGGGACTAAGGATCCTTGGATACTCTTCACATATGGGGCATCAAATGTTAAGGGAACTGGACTAGGCATACTACTAAAATCGCCACAGGGGGACATTATACCCTAATTATTGCTTGTGAGTTTCAAACCACTAAAAATGAGGCTGAGTGTGAGGCCTTAATAGCAGGTTTGCAATTAGCCAAGCATATGAGGATCAGGTATCTTGAGGTACATGTATATTCTTTATTAATTACTAACCACTATAACGGTTCCAAACCCCATCTTTTAGGCCTCTTTTGTCACACCCCCAAAATCCACCTGCGGAATATCACCGCTTGGGAGCGTAACTGACCAGGATCAAGCCACCAATCATATTGAACATGTAAATAAATAGTAATAGTTATCCATCAATACGAAAGGTGTTTATCAAACCAACATAATTAAGTATAGCGGAAGCATTTAAGTAAACCCAAACATAAGTATTAATGTGTGAAATATCGTAAGTGTTCAAATAGCATTCATGATCCTTTGCCCACAACGACCGGCTCCTCCCTGTGCAAGCTCCATAAAGTACCTAAGGTCCTGCAAGGCATGCAGCAGAGAGTCAACAACTAGTTGAGCGAGTTCACAGAAAGTAAGTTCAGTAATAGTAATTGTATGTGTCGTATTATGTTCGTTCATTGTTCATGTATAGTATTGGTTTCCATCGCAGCCCTCTAGGCATGTATGCGAAGATTAAGGAAAGTTCTCAAGTATTCTAGACTATGTATATGTGTATCGCTGGCCACCCTGGCATGTGTGCGAAGTTTAGTATGTATAGTTCGCAGCCTCCCTAAGGCATGTGTGCGAAGATCAGTCATAATATCGCAGCCAACCCTTGGCGTGTGTGCGAAGATCAGTTCAAGTAGGTATACTAGTCTAGCCGTATCTTATCATTTACCATCCTCACCCTGAGGACTTATATCATTAGGTTCCATTAACTAGGTACGCACGAAATAATCATCCAATCCCATTCCCACCCTGGGAACCCCATGCCTTGGCTGTGTGAACTCACCTTGGGTTGCTCGGCAGATACACAAAGAAAAGAGTTCTTGAACTAACAGTGATCAATCACGTCCTAACAGGGTTATCATATGAGTCAGGTTTTGACTTCAAGTAATGCACGTATAAATCATACAAGTTAACACGTTAATAATCACGTATTGATCATGGCAACATCTTAGCAGTCAAGAATACAATGAAATCATACTTGTGCGTTTAAATTATTAGCCCAACGTAATCGGCCCAAATATCCTAACATTCGTGAGTGGCTTGTGCGATCCAATGTCTAAGCCCAACGATACCCGACCCACAAATAAGTAATCAGTCCAAACATATACGGCCCAAAGCAAATAAACAACATATTGTGCGGCCCGGTTAACCTTGTGCGACTAAGCTGGGTTGTGCGAGTGACTTTGGGCTTGTTCAGCCCAACTAGCATAACGGCTCAAATTGTACGATCAGTGTGGGCTTGTGCGTTTGTGTCCTGGGCTTCTAAGGCCCAACAGTTAAACGACATTACCCCTTGTGCGACTGGGCAATGCCTTGTGCGACTGGAGACCCCTTGTACGATCAGGGTCTCTTGTGCGACCGGATCAGCTTGTGTGATTGAACCAGCTTGTGCGACCCGGTCTTGTGCGATCCGTAACAAACTTCCGGATGTCATGCAATCGGTTACAAGCTTTTAATAGTTTCCATATTTACAATCAATTAACAACTAATCAGTTTCCAATCATGCCTCTAATCGATCAAACTAGCATATCTAGCATTTCAATTCACATGAACCCTAATTCAAACATAAGCACTAATCTATCAAGAACATAAACAATATATCCATCATCTTATCAAATCGTGTGATATGGTCCGATTACTAACATGCACATCATCCGTATATAAGCACATATCAGGCGATTAACAAACATCCAATCTAAAATCATCATGCCAAAACAATCCGAGAACCAAGCATATCAACATAATCGGATCGGCCCTAGTTTATTATCATGCAACTCTAAAACATGTGAAATCACATAACATAAACCAATCAAATAACCAAACACTAACCGAATGATAGATGATGCAAGAACAATTCCAAATGGTGAGGCTTGGGTGCCGTCGGCTTCGAGAGAGAAAGGGACGAGAGAGAGAGCTCGCGTTCTTGTGTGTGTATTGTGTGTTGTAAAAAGTGTGAGGTAGTTGCCCTACCCTAAATGTATACGAGTAGGGGATGGGCCGGATTCAACCATGGGCCGCCCTAGAGTCCGATTACAAGTGACACGGCCCAAAAGGGCTTGTACGATCGGGTATGTAGTGTTGTGCGTTCACATATGCGTTCACATAATCCATAGCATAATAAATACTCTAATATAACATATAACATTAAATCACACAATGTGGCACACATAAGCATGTAACGTTACAATATAAGTCTAAAGTACGAGTTCTAAAGTACGAGTTGTCACATTATCCCCAACTAAAAAGAAATTTCGTCCCGAAATTTGGTACGCACTCACTGAGGAAGCTAGGTAAGTTCAATCGTTCACTGGTTTTTCCTGGGGTGTCACATCCTCCCCCCGTTGATCTGGAATTTCGTCCCGAAATTCCGAAGTAGTAGCTTCAGCCTCAGTAGTGGTTGCATTGGTTCCGAATAACTGGGGGTACTTTTCTGTCATCCTGTCTTCGCGTTCCCAGGTGTACTCTGGGCCACGTTTGGAGTTCCAACGTACTCGAACAAGAGGGATT
Source organism: Helianthus annuus (assembly GCF_002127325.2). NCBI lineage: Eukaryota > Viridiplantae > Streptophyta > Magnoliopsida > Asterales > Asteraceae > Helianthus > Helianthus annuus. The sequence continues at coordinate 123,433,224 of NC_035436.2, forward strand.
CTCTTGTTTTTGAGGACCTTCACATCCCGGTCCGTGATTTCAACTGGTTCCTCGACGAACTGCAGCCGCTCGTCAATAGTGAGTTCTTTGAAAGGAATGATAAGGGTCTCATCTGATAGGCACTTCTTCAGATTCGACACGTGAAAGACATTGTGAACTGCCCCGAGTTCAGCTGGTAGGTTCAATCTGTAGGCTACCTTGCCGATTTTCTCTACGATCTCGAATGGTCCGACATATCGCGGATTTAATTTGCCCCGTTTGCCAAAACGAACCACACCCTTCCAGGGTGAGACTTTTAGTAAAACCCGGTCCCCGACCTGAAATTCCAATGGCTTTCTACGCTTATCCGCGTAGGCTTTCTGACGGTCGCGTGCTGCCGCCATGCGTTGTCGTATCTGCGCTATCTTTTCTGTGGCGTCCACTACAATCTCTGGACCCGTAATCTGACTATCCCCCACCTCTGCCCAACAGAGAGGTGACCGGCATTTACGTCCGTACAATGCCTCGAATGGTGCGGCTTGTATGCTGGTGTGATAACTGTTATTGTATGAGAACTCCACCAAAGGGAGGTGCTTTTCCCAGCCGTTGCCGAAATCGATAACGCATGCCCTAAGCATGTCTTCAAGAGTTTGGATCGTTCGCTCAGACTGTCCATCCGTCTGAGGGTGATAAGCTGTGCTCATGTCTAACCGTGAGCCGAAAGATTTATGCATCGCTTGCCATAGCTCTGACGTGAATCGTGCGTCGCGATCCGAAATGATGGATGTGGGCACCCCGTGCCTCGAAACAACTTCTTTAAGATAGACGCCTGCGAGAGTGGAGAATTTATCCGTTCCCTTTATAGCCAGAAAGTGTGCAGACTTGGTGAGTCGATCCACGATCACCCATATGGTATCATTCCCACGCTGGGATCTGGGTAAGCCCGTAATGAAATCCATGGAAATTTCTTCCCATTTCCATTTAGGTATCGTGGGTTGCTGAAGTAGGCCCGCTGGTTTCTGGTGTTCGACCTTGACTCTCGCACAGGTCAAGCATTTTCCAACGTACGTAGCGATGTGGGCCTTCATGCTTGGCCACCAATAAGTAGTTCTGATGTCGTGGTACATCTTATCCGACCCTTGATGTACTGAGTAGCGAGACTTGTGAGCTTCATCCATTACAAGTTCGCGTAGACCGCCATAAAGTGGGACCCAAATACGCCCCGTTACATAGTAGGCACCGTCTGCCTTCTGTTCCATTTGCTGCCGTGAGCCGCGTAAGGCTTCAGCCCTGACGTTTTCTGGTTTCAATGCTTCTGCCTTAGCATCTCGTATCTGTGTAGGAAGGCTAGACTGAATCGTAAGCTGTAGCGCTCGCACGCGCCGAGGTAAAGTGTCTTTCCGACTGAGGGCATCAGCCACAACGTTGGCTTTGCCTGGATGGTAATTGATGGCGCATTCGTAGTCGTTAAGTAGTTCAACCCATCTTCGTTGACGCATGTTCAAATCCTTCTGCTTAAGGATATGCTCGAGACTCCTGTGATCGGTATAAATCGTGCACCTGGTACCGTACAGGTAGCGTCGCCATATCTTAAGCGCGAAAACAACAGCTCCCAGTTCTAAATCGTGCGTCGTGTAGTTCCGTTCATGAATCTTAAGTTGGCGTGAAGCGTAACCAATAACCTTATCGTGCTGCATTAACACACATCCAAGTCCCCGAATGGATGCATCACAACAAACCACGAAGTCATCTGTGCCCTCAGGCAAGGAGAGGATAGGTGCACTGCAAAGTCTATCCTTTAGGTGCTGAAAAGCAGTTTCCTGGGGCTCTCCCCAGCGATAGGTGACACCCTTCTGTGTCAGTGACGTAAGCGGCTGAGCAATCTTTGAGAAATCCTTGATAAACCGTCTATAGTAACCCGCCAAACCCAAAAATTGGCGTATCTCCGTTGGTGTACGTGGTGCAGGCCAGTTCCTGATCTAGTCTTTCTTGGATGGATCGACTTGGATCCCATCCTTGTTCACTACGTGGCCTAGAAAGTGGACTTCACGAAGCCAGAAGTCACATTTCGAAAACTTAGCATACAGCTGTTCCTTCCGTAGGAGTTCCAAAATAAGGCGTAGGTGCTGCTCGTGCTCCTCCTGACTCTTGGAGTAAATCAGAATGTCGTCAGTGAATACTATGACGGACTTGTCTAGGTAGGGTTTGCACGCCCTGTTCATAAGGTCCATAAATACGGCAGGTGCGTTCAATAATATTAAACCATCCATCATATCAAACATAAAGTATAGTAGTTAACAATAATTCATAAAACCCAAAACGATTGATGTTCAAGTCAAACTTTGTTTGAGTAACGGAAACATAATAATGAAAACCCAAAATAAGTTATAAGTTCAAATATCGTTCATTGCGTCTCCTCGTCCTAACACGAAAGCTCGACCTCTTGCCTCGTTGCCATTGTTGTTGTTGTTTCCCCCATTGTGGTTGTTGTTCCCGTTGCCCTGGTTATTGTTGTGGTTCTGATTCTGGTTCAACTGAGGGCAATCCCGTTTGTAATGACCTTCTGCCCCACACTGGAAACATCCCCGATTTCCACGCTGTGGTTGCTGTTGCTGTGGGTTTTGAGGAGCTGGTGGTGGAAGTTGCTGGTTCTGATTAGCTGGCCGTGAGCTTCTACAATCTTTGGCTTCGTGCCCTAGCTTGAGACATCTCTGACAACGTTCCTTGCGACACCTCCCACTGTGGTGCCTGTTACACTTGTTACATAGTGGGTGAACTCCCCGGTATCCACCCTGCTCCTGACTGCCAGATGACTGCTGACTCGAATTCTGGTAGTCATTCGTCCTGCGCTGCTGTGCTTGAGACTGAACGGAAACTGATCCCCTGCTGGAATCCCCATCCCATTTTCGTTTGTTGTCGTTGGGTGTAGCAGAAGTAGCAGCTGGAGTAGTAGTTGCACTGACGCGTTTGGGCAGCTTGTTCTGTTCTACTGCCTGATCTGTGAGTCGATGGGCAAGACGCTGAATGTCTTGGATATTGTCGAGGTTAGCCGACGTAACATGGATCTGGATCTCTGGCGCAAGTCCCTTGAGATACAACTCAATGCGCTTCACTGGAGGGTCCACCATAGTTGGACACAGAATGGCCAGTTCGTTTGACCGTTTCGTATAGGCTTCAATCTCTGACCCCGTCATTTTCAAGTGATAAAGCTCGTTCTCCAACTTGTGGATGTCATCACGCATGCAGTATTCCCTCTTAATGAGTTCCTTGAAGTCGTTCCAGGGTGTGGCGCTAGCAGCTCCCAACCCTAAGATCTGAACTTGGGCGTTCCACCAAGTTAGCGCTATTCCTTCTAGCGTGCCAGTGGCGTATTTCACCCTGCGAGCCTCAGGGCATTCACACATCTCGAACACAGACTCGAGCTTTTCAAACCAGTGGAGGAGTCCCACTGCCCCCTCTGTGCCGCTGAAAGTACTTGGACGACAGTCCATGAAGTTCTTAAAGGTGCAAACTTGCTGCTGCGCTGGTGGACCTATTGTGTACGAATAGGGCAATGTTTAAAAACAAGGGCTAGTCTAGGAGTGTAGGATCTAAAGATCCTAGTGTAAGTTATGACTACAGGATATACTACCTGCTTGAGCAGCTGCAAGTGCCGCAGCAACTTGAGCTTGAACGAGAGCCTCTAGCTGGGCTTGAGTCATGTTAATTCGTCCAGACATGATCTTCATTGTAAAAGTAATGTAAGTGAGAGTGGTTCGCGAGTAGGGCGATGACAGAAAAGTGTAAGCACGTAGGTATTCTCATGTAATAAAGTCATGTGTATCTAAGCGTAATACGAGCAAAGTTCTTATATAGTTCTAGCATGCAGGTAATAATCATAAACCTTATTACCTAGGATGTCGAGTCTTGCACGTGGAGCGAAGCGTCGTTGTGGATCGTTGAGAGCACTGTTCTGGTTATAGTCTGGTTTTAATAAAAACGTTTCCCCATATTAAAATCTAGTTCTCTATAACCAATGGATCTGATACCAATCTGTCACACCCCCAAAATCCACCTGCGGAATATCACCGCTTGGGAGCGTAACTGACCAGGATCAAGCCACCAATCATATTGAACATGTAAATAAATAGTAATAGTTATCCATCAATACGAAAGGTGTTTATCAAACCAACATAATTAAGTATAGCGGAAGCATTTAAGTAAACCCAAACATAAGTATTAACGTGTGAAATATCGTAAGTGTTCAAATAGCATTCACGATCCTTTGCCCACAACGACCGGCTCCTCCCTGTGCAAGCTCCATAAAGTACCTAAGGTCCTGCAAGGCATGCAGCAGAGAGTCAACAACTAGTTGAGCGAGTTCACAGAAAGTAAGTTCAGTAATAGTAATTGTATGTGTCGTATTATGTTCGTTCATTGTTCATGTATAGTATTGGTTTCCATCGCAGCCCTCTAGGCATGTATGCGAAGATTAAGGAAAGTTCTCAAGTATTCTAGACTATGTATATGTGTATCGCTGGCCACCCTGGCATGTGTGCGAAGTTTAGTATGTATAGTTCGCAGCCTCCCTAAGGCATGTGTGCGAAGATCAGTCATAATATCGCAGCCAACCCTTGGCGTGTGTGCGAAGATCAGTTCAAGTAGGTATACTAGTCTAGCCGTATCTTATCATTTACCATCCTCACCCTGAGGACTTATATCATTAGGTTCCATTAACTAGGTACGCACGAAATAATCATCCAATCCCATTCCCACCCTGGGAACCCCATGCCTTGGCTGTGTGAACTCACCTTGGGTTGCTCGGCAGATACACAAAGAAAAGAGTTCTTTAACTAACAGTGATCAATCACGTCCTAACAGGGTTATCATATGAGTCAGGTTTTGACTTCAAGTAATGCACGTATAAATCATACAAGTTAACACGTTAATAATCACGTATTGATCATGGCAACATCTTAGCAGTCAAGAATACAATGAAATCATACTTGTGCGTTTAAATTATTAGCCCAACGTAATCGGCCCAAATATCCTAACATTCGTGAGTGGCTTGTGCGATCCAATGTCTAAGCCCAACGTTACCCAACCCACAAATAAGTAATCAGTCCAAACATATACGGCCCAAAGCAAATAAACAACATATTGTGCGGCCCGGTTAACCTTGTGCGACTAAGCTAGGTTGTGCGAGTGACTTTGGGCTTGTTCAGCCCAACTAGCATAACGGCTCAACTTGTACGATCAGTGTGGGCTTGTGCGTTTGTGTCCTGGGCTTCTAAGGCCCAACAGTTAAACGATATTACCCCTTGTGCGACTGGGCAATGCCTTGTGCGACTGGAGACCCCTTGTACGATCAGGGTCTCTTGTGCGACCGGATCAGCTTGTGTGATCGAACCAGCTTGTGCGACCCGGTCTTGTGCGATCCGTAACAAACTTCCGGATGTCATGCAATCGGTTACAAGCTTTTAATAGTTTCCATATTTACAATCAATTAACAACTAATCAGTTTCCAATCATGCCTCTAATCGATCAAACTAGCATATCTAGCATTTCAATTCACATGAACCCTAATTCAAACATAAGCACTAATCTATCAAGAACATAAACAATATATCCATCATCTTATCAAATCGTGTGATATGGTCCGATTACTAACATGCACATCATCCGTGTATAAGCACATATCAGACGATTAACAAACATCCAATCTAAAATCATCATGCCAAAACAATCCAAGAACCAAGCATATCAACATAATCGGATCGGCCCTAGTTTATTATCATGCAACTCTAAAACATGTGAAATCACATAACATAAACCAATCAAATAACCAAACACTAACCGAATGATAGATGATGCAAGAACAATTCCAAACGGTGAGGCTTGGGTGCCGTCGGCTTCGAGAGAGAAAGGGACGAGAGAGAGAGCTCGAGTTCTTGTGTGTGATTTGTGTGTTGTAAAAAGTGTGAGGTAGTTGCCCTACCCTAAATGTATACGAGTAGGGGATGGGCCGGATTCAACCATGGGCCGCCCTAGAGTCCGATTACAAGTGACATGGCCCAAAAGGGCTTGTACGATCGGGTATGTAGTGTTGTGCGTTCACATATGCGTTCACATAATCCATAGCATAATAAATACACTAATATAACATATAACATTAAATCACACAATGTGGCACACATAAGCATGTAACGTTACAAGATAAGTCTAAAGTACGAGTTCTAAAGTACGAGTTGTCACATTATCCCCAACTAAAAAGAAATTTCGTCCCGAAATTTGGTACGCACTCACTGAGGAAGCTAGGTAAGTTCAATCGTTCACTGGTTTTTCCTGGGGTGTCACATCTTTAGACCTTGCGCGACCGCGCACTGGTCCTACAAAGAGTATAGAAGAAAGGAAAGCAGACAACACTTGCGCGCTAAAAGGAAATGCATAAGTCCTTGCGCCAATTCTCCATAATAAAGGGATAAAAATCCCAGTAAATACTCCCGCTCAAAATAATACCCAGACTTGGATATAATTTACTAAGCTGATACCACACAATAAGGAGTCACACTGGATTATGGCAATAATCTTCTAGAAGACTCATTCGTGCACCACCAGACAGTTATAACTGTCTGGGACACGTGTCATCACCCCAGGCCATCCCGAAATCACGATGATGGCATGGAATTGGAGAGAAACCTCCACTTGCCCACTTTCCACGTGGCAACACCCCAGCTGTCGATCAAGATCGCGATCCGTGTGACCTCACAATCCGATCAAGAGAATTAACGGAGGGAAAATAAGCGCTTACGGAGTTAGCATCTTCCGTTAATATTTCAACAACGAGTTTTCCCGCTCGGATTCCCGGCTATAAATATGAGAATAAAGCAGCTATGAACTTTAAGTTACAGTCACTTCGTCAATACTTCTTCTTCTTCATAAACACATACTTATTCTCACGCCGGAGTCGGGTTACGGAGAGAACCTCCCTTCTCCCCGTAACGAGGCTAACGGTGTTCTGTTTTGCAGTATTCACCGGAGAAGAAGATCTGTCCCTTCGAATCAAACGAGAGAGAACCACCCTTTTATGCAGAACCTTACCCCCTGGATAACTTGATTCCGGACATTTATCCAGTGTTTCTTCATTGGCGCCCACCGATTTCCCTGTTTTATCAGTTTTGTCTCGTTTTGATTTGTTTTCTTTCATTCTCTATTTTCATATGGTAGAGAATTCACCACTCCACCCATCAAGTCCTCGATCTGAATTCGAGGGTTTTGCAACCGAAGATACCCAGATCGACGGAATCTTGGGAATTGAAGAAAACAACAGTCATTCAGTAGGAAACGACTCTTCAGATCAACTTCTAGAAAGAACTCCGGAATACTGGTTCGGCAAATTCCAGATCATTATAAACCAAATTTTCACACAAATAACAGATCTGAGTCGTTAAACATCAAATCTGAGGCTCTGAAAGAAAGCGAAAGTAAAATTGACACTGTAGTATTGGACCCACAGATACCTGGTCAGTGGGACATCCAATCTAACAGTCATGCTGAGATAATCCAAAAATCAGAAGATACCAACTGTCAGGAAATCGAACCAAAGCAGATACACATGGTGCAAGGAGGTCCTTCACGAAGGCCAAATAAACGAAACCATAATCAGCATTGGAGGGAACAACAAGTTGTGTTTCTTGTTGTCCCTGGAGGCCCTCAGGAAGAACGACCAGTAATTATTACTGGCATCTTCGGCCACTTCAGAGCGGATTATATGTTCATAGATCTAGGAAGCTCGATGGATATCATATATGAACAGTGTTTCAAACAACTTGATCCAGAGGACAAAGCACGCCTAGAGCCGGTTGATTTCCCTCTCACCGGTTTTTGCAACGAAGCTGTATTTCCATTAGGGCAAATTGCATTTCCTGTGACTCTATCAGATGGTGAGCATTCGCGCACAGTCATAGTAAATTTCATGGTCATGCCAGCAACATCACGCCACGATGTCTTGCTAGGGAGAAGGTCACAAAGAGAATTCAGCATGATCGCTTCTATTCCACATGCTGCGTGCGGGTTTCCAACTGAAACTGGAGTCGCAATTCTGTACTCAAGCAAGGAGGTTATGTACGTCGACGATGAGTCACCAGCAAAAGTGGCCAAGCACTCAGCACCAAATGAGCCGGAGAAATGGGTCCTAGACGAAGAATATCCAGAGCAGACCATCTTACTAGGGCACGCCATCTCACCGGCAACAGGAATACAGTTAAAGGAATTACTTTCAAACAACAAAGACATATTCGCTTGGTGCCCAACAGACATGACTGGAGTTCCATGGGATATAGCGCAAGATTGCTTGAATATCCGACCCTCAGCGGAACCTGTCGCGCAAGGGAGACGCAGCCTCAGCGCAGAAAAAGCGGAAGCAATGAACGAGCAAGTAACAGAGTTACTCAACGCTGGAATCTTGCGCGAAGTACAATACCATACCTGGGTCGCTAACCCAGTAATGGTCCAAAAACACAGTGGCGGGTGGCGAATGTGCGTCGATTTCAAAGACCTCAATAAGGGCTGCCCAAAGGATTGCTACGCGCTGCCAGAAATAAACAAAAAGGTTGACTCTCTAGAATATTTTTGTTGGAAGTGCTTCCTTGACTGTTATAAGAGCTATCATCAAGTCCAAATGAAAGAAGAGGATGAAGATAAGACTGCCTTCCGCGCAGACAAAGGCATCTTCTGTTATACAAAAATGCCCTTTGGTCTCTGTAACACAGGGGCTACGTACCAGCGCTTAATGGATACAGTCTTTGGGAAGACATCGGTTAAACAGTGGAAGTATATATGGATGACCTCGTCATCATGAGCCACGAAGAGGAAACAATGCTCGCAAATATTCAGCGTACGTTCGATTCTTTGCGCAGTGTGAACTTAAAGATTAACCCAACAAAATGTTCCTTCGGAATGGAAGAAGGAAAATTTTTGGGTTTTATAGTAACAAGAGACGGTTTTAAAGTAAACCCGGAAAAAGTGCAAGCTATCCAGCTGATGTCGTCACCTGCAACAGTAAAAGAGATGCAAAGACTCGCAGGACAATTAGCAGCCTTGAACAGATTCTTGGCAAATAACGCTGCAAAGTCTTATCCGTTTATTAGCACACTGTGCAATTGCGCCAAGAAAAGCCACTTCCAGTGGACGCCAGAAGCAGAAAAACCTTCAAACAAATGAAGGAATGTTTAATTCAGCTGCCAACGCTGACAACACCAAGAGAAAAAGAACTGCTGATCTTGTATTTATCCGCCGCAGAAGTAGCGGTTGGTGCAGTGCTAATGGTAGAACGGGAGAATATTCAGACCCCAATATATTTTATCAGCAAGATACTCACCGGCCCGGAGACGCGTTACTCGATGATAGAAAAACTGGTCCTCGCTCTAGTACATGCATCACGACGCCTACGCTGGTATTTCTCTGGTCATGTTATCACAGTTCTCACCAATTACCACTTAGCGTAAATTTTATCTAAACCCGATGTCGCCGGATGATTAGCTAAGTGGGCTATTGAGCTCGGAGGATACAATATCTTATACAGACCGCAACCAGCAATCAAAGGGCAAGTTTTAGCAGACTTCGCTACGAAATCCCCATAGACAAAGTGTAGGAATTTGAAGCAATTCAAAACCCTGTCCCCGTTTTCGACGATAGGGTCTGGACTCTGCATACAGGCGGAGTTTCTAATGACGACGGAGCAGGTTCAGTCCTCCGATTGGTCAGCCCAGACGATCAGGAGCTTACATATGCAATACGCTTAGATTTTTGGAGCACAAACAATGAAGCAGAATACGAAGCGTTCCTAGCAGGCCTCCGTTTAGCACTTAAAATGGGAGAGAAAAATCTTGAAGCTAACGTTGATTTGAAACTGGTGGCTGAGCAAGTTAATGGGCACTACGATGCGAAAGGTGAAGCTATGGCGCTATATCTGGAACAAGCGCGGATGTTAATCAGCCAGTTCCAAACGTTCAAAATAAATCATATAAACAGAAGCGAAAACAAGCATGCGGACACACTAAGCAAACTGGCTGCCACCAGCTTCAGGCACCTAGCAAAAGAGGTGCACATCGAGGTATTGTCCAATCCTTCTGTTCCTCTCAAACAAGTAAACATCATAGAGATCGGCAACCCATCCTGGATGTCCCCGATCATCATGTACCTGCAGCATGGCAAACTTCCGGAAGGAAAGGCAGAAGCGAGGAAAATCCAGAACAAGGCAATAAACTATGAGATGGCAGATGGAATTCTGTACCGAAAATCGTTCATGGGACCACTCCTACGCTGTGTTGACAAAACAGACGCGTAATACTTAGTCAGGGAAATCCATGAAGGCTTATGTGGGATACACGCTGGTCCGCGCATGGTAGTAGCTAAGATCATGAGCGCAGGCTACTATTGGCTAGGGATGCACGTAGACGCGGTAGAATTATTACGGAAGTGCACAGCCTGTCAACGCCACGCACCAAAAACCCTCCGTCCAAAAAATCCACTTGTACCAGTCACATCCGCTTGGCCCTTTCAATAGTGGGGCATCGATCTTGTTGGCCCATTCCCCGACACGCCTGGCGCAGTAAAATTCATTATCGTAGCGGTAGACTATTTCACAAAGTGACGAGACCAAGGCATTAGCTTCAACCACAACAATGGTAATCCGCAAATTTATATGGGAACATATTATTTGCATATTCGGATTACCATTGCGCATCATTTCTGACAACGGCACCAACTTCGCCTCAGAGGATCTTCAGAAGTGGTCCAAAGAAATGAAGATTGAACATAACTTTGCCTCTGTGGCGCATCCACTGGCAAATGGGTAAGTTGAAAGCGTCAACAAGCAAATAGTTGACGGCATAAAGGCGAGACTTGGGACAGCGCGTAGAGGATGGGTCGGTGAGCTCCCCAGCATCTTATGGGCACATCGAACCATGCCAAAGACCAGTACGGGGGAAACCCCATTCAGTCTTGTATACGAATCAGAGGCAGTGATCCCAGCTGAAATTGGCCTCCCATCACCGCGCATGCTTGCCATGGAAAAGCAAAAAAATGAAAAAGAAAGAAGAATGGATTTAGATCTTCTTGAAGAAAGGCGCGAGAACGCCGCCATCGCAGAGGCGAGATACAAGTCCAAACTAGAAAAGTACTACAACGCACGCGTGCGCGTGTGTACTTTCGTTCCAGGGGACTTTGTCTCACGCGACAACGAAGCCTCAAATGCGGAAAAGCCAGGCAAGCTAGTGCCAAAGTGGGAAGGGCCTTACATCATCAACAAGGTCCTGGGCAAACGGGCATACACCCTAAAAAGAATCGACGGAACACCCGTCCCCCGCACCTGGAACGCGCAGCAGCTGCGCAGGTGTTATATATAGCCGAGCTACCCAACAAATCAGATTTATATAGGCAATGCATTTTTCTATTTTACTTTGCATTATTGGCCCTGCGCCCTATTAATACAAAAGTTATCCTTACACATGTTATTGTTTGTTACAAATTGCATATAATTCTTTTGGTTCGCGCGAAAACAATATGGTGAACATTGTACGCCTCATGAACACTCTAAAAAAGCACAACCTCGCGCGCATTTTAGACATACGTTCACCCATGAGCACAATACCATTCTCATTCGCCCTACCTAAACAAAGAAATTAAGCATATGCAACATATTGTAATTCAAACACAACTTATAAACCATCAAAACAGATATGCACAACAGTGCATCAAAAATATCATTAGTGCAACAAAGCACTCTAAACAAACCATTTACTAAGAACACAGTAGTGTTTCTTCAAAAAAAAGTACTAGTTACAAAATAAAACGAACTAAGAAAGCTGATCTAGCACCCCATACGGAGTATGGAGAACCTCACCATACTCAGACAAGGAATGGGGATCAATAATCCAAGGGTTGACATCCTCCTCACCATCTTCAGCAACACCAACCGGAACTTCAACCGGAATGACAACACGGTGACGTCGCTGGTAGACAATTGACGAACTCCCTCTCCGATCAACCGGAAAGGACCGGGTCACAAGGCGTGCAGACAGCCGAGTAACCCCACCATTGTTGTCATCTGCAAGATGAAGACAGATCCGGTTCTCCAAAGCATCCCGACGGTTTGCATCATTAACACCTTCATCCCTAACAATAAGACCAGTCAAAGGATTGGAAAACAGCAGCAAAGCGTCAGCAGCCTCCAGAACCTTCAATACTTAAGAAAGTCTTCTCCACCGAATCGATCGCCTATTCTCCATTTTTTCCAAAATTAGGAAAAGAACATCACACCCAAAGTGAATATATAGACCAAAAAAGAGAAGCGTTAACAACGAGATAAGAATTGTGATGATTGAGGGTCAAATCAATTGCCTTCGCAATGGCGCTCCCACTGCAAGTATCACATCCCATTTAAAAACCCTCTGACAGGGTCCACACGCATTCCCAGAAACTACAGTTAAACCAGAAGATGAAGGGTCAGCACAAGCTATAAGAAATGACGTAAGCTGTCGTCAGCTCATAATTACACAAACTCTTCGCCCAAGATTACAACAGTTCAGAATAAACAAAGGTATAAATATTTTTCCTCACAAACTGTACATCTTACCCAAAGTCAAAGATTTCCAAACGTCAGCATAATAAGCAAAGTGTATCTTCTCATAGAAGATTCCCCACTTTCGCGCTTAAAAAAACTATAAGCATTTCTCTCATATAGTCCAGTGCTCCACTTATTTGCATAAGAGCAACACCAGACTGGGGGACTTGAAGGGGTAAGGTCCCAAAAACCTCATATCATGTATTTGGGACCATAGCACAACCCCGTCTTTTAGCCCTCTTTAGACCTTGCGCGGTCGCGCACTAGTCCTACAAAGAGTATAGAAGAAAGGAAAGCGGACAACACTTGCACGCTAAAAGGAAATGCATAAGTCCTTGTGCCAATTCTCTATAATAAAGGGTTAAAAATCCCAGCAAATACTCCCGCTTAAAATAATACCCAGACTTGGATATAATTTACTAAGCTGATACCACAAAATAAGGAGTCACACTGGATTATGGCAATAATCTTCTAGAAGACTCAATCGTGCACCACCAGACGGTTATAACCGTCTGGGACACGTGTCGTCACCCCAGGCCATCCTGAAATCACGATGATGGCATGGAATTGGAGAGAAACCTCAACTTGCCCACTTTCCACGTGGCAACACCCCAGCTGTCGATCAAGATCACGATCCATGTGACCTCACAATCCGATCAAGAGACTTAACGGAGGGAAAATAACCGCTTACGGAGTTAGCATCTTCCGTTAATATTTCAACAACGAGTTTTCCCGCCCAAATTCGCGGCTATAAATATGAGAATGAATCAGGTATGAACTTTAAGTTACACTCACTTCGTCAATACTTCTTCTTCTTCATAAACACATACTTATTCTCACGCCAGAGTCGGGTTACGGAGAGAACCTCCCTTCTCCCCGTAACGAGGCTAACGGTGTTCTGTTTTGCAGTATTCACCGGAGAAGAAGATCTGTCCCTTCGAATCAAATGAGAGAGAACCACCCATTTAAACAGAACCTAACCCCCTGGATAACTTGATTCCGGTCATTTATCTAGTGTTTCTTCACGGTACATGTATATTCTTTATTAATTACTAACCACTATAACGGTTCTTATGCTGTCAAAGGTGAAAGGCTAATCAAGTATATAGAAATAGTCAAGAAATTGGTAGACTCTTTTGCTTCTTTTAGTTTAACACAGGTACTTGTTAGGGCAGGATTTTTTAATGACCTATGATCCTCATGTGTTATCCTATTAGTGATCCTTACTTCTGTGACAGATAGTGGTCCTCAGAAGTGCTTCAGGATCAGGATCATGGATCACCCTAAGGATCCTTATTCTAACGATTGCTTACTTTGAACTTTGTATTGTTTTGTAGGAGTAACAAGTTGGACTTGGTCTTGGCAACATTACTAAGGAATTTTCCACGGTTATTTCGCACCTGTTTGACTGAAAATGGACGTTGTGGAGAACGTGGGAGCATGGCACGAATTGCGGATAGTTAGTTAGCATAGTTAACTTCAATTTTTAAAAGGGGTAGCGAGCTAGCTTTAGAAACACTTGGCTAATTTTGGCTACCCACACTCGTACAGCAACACTCTTGAGCATACAGCAAAACACTTAGCAATTTTACACATTTTCTGCACTTTACACTATAGTGATCCTTGTACCTAGCTCGCTATTATCCGAAGTTGTAAACAATTATTGATTAATTTTAAGTTGGTGATCGGTAGTTTCCATCACCCGAGGTTTTTTATGCCGGAGATCATTCATTGATCAAGGGCTTTTTCCTCGTACAAATCTTTGTGTCACTTGTGCAATTTACATTTAAGTGATCCTTATCATTGTTCCTCAATTCAAGCATCATACCCCGTAACAAAGAGTTTGGTTGCATTATCCTCATCTGATTTTTGACCAAAACAGTTTGGCGCCCACCGTGGGGCAATTGGTGCTTCGTTCCTGAGAAGTTTTTATGTTTGTGATCATTCCGGTTCATTGCATTCAAGTACATGGCTTCATCATCAAAGAATACTTCTACCGCAATGTCTGCGGTCAATTCATCTCAGGGCATTCCACCTTTGCCTCGACCACCTGCTGGATCTCAGAAAAATGCTGAGAAGAAACCGACTCCCATTTTCTCAAAACCTCCAACTTCTTCTGCTTCTTATACTCCTACTACTGGTGACATGTTTACTTTGATTTTGCAGATGAAAGAGCATATACAGCATCAGGATAAGACCAACGAAAGGATTCTCAAAGAAATCGGAGATCTCAAGAAACAAAAGAGATCGGCAGAGGATCATTCCCCACTGGTGCCCAGATCTTTGGATTTTGATACTCCGGTGATAACTTCTCAGCCTTCAGTGAATCCAGACGTTCAATATGTGGGAGGGCCAAAAGGAGTGCACTACGGATCAACAACAGTGACTCAGGCATCATGTTCATACTTCCAGCCAACAGGATCCCATCCTCAGCATATAGGATCCTTCACGAATTCAGGAGGATACCCATGAGCGCAGCAGATTCAAGGGTTCTGGCCGTTTCAAGGATCATCCCAGGTTCAAGGATCCTCCTTTGTTCCAGGATCATCCTAGGTTCAAGGATCTTCCTTTGTTCCAGGATCATCCCAGGTTCAAGGATCCTCCTTTGTTCCAGGATCCTCCCAGATTCAAGGATCCTCCTTTGTCCCAGGATCATCCCAGGTTCAAGGATCCTCCTTTGTTCCAGGATCATCCCAGTTTCAAGGATCCTTCTAGATGCCGGGATCCTTAAGGAGTTTGCAAAACAGGAAGTTCGGATGTCCATCAGGGAGATTTTATTCCAATGCAGACCATTGCTTCTACTGGTCCTTCGATCATCCCAGAGTCTCAACAATATGGGTTCACATCCGGTGTTCCTAATTTGAACCCGGTGGGAGGTAACACTTTTAATAATTCTCTTACTACTAACCATGGATTCATGCAGGATACAGGTATCAATCATGCCATGGCTAGAGAATTGCAAAAGTTAAAGGATATGATATCAAGTGTTCCAGGAGTGGTCAAACCTATCCCGGAGATTACAGATGGGAGCCATAAGATATCTCGTTTTGCACCACCAATCTGTGATGCTGAGATACCCAAGAGGTTCCACGTGCCAACCATGATGTTGTATGATGGTTCAACGGATCCTGAAGAACACATAGCACAATACAGGGAGAGGATGGAGATCAATCCAATCCCAGAAAGGTTAAAGGAAGCATGTCTGTGCAAGGGATTTGGATCCACTCTTACTGGATCAACTCTCAAATGGCTGCTAAGTCTTCCCCCTACTCTATTACCTCATTTGCTAATCTAGTTAACCTATTTAATAGTCAGTTTTCTTGTAGTAGAAAATTTGAACGTTTAACTAGTGATTTATATAGGATAACCCAGGGTCATAATGAATCATTAAGGGATTATATCACAAAATTTAGTAAAGATTCCTTAGACATTCCCAACTTCGATATAGCCACGGCTGTTGAGGCCTTTAAAATGGGATTGCTCAGGGATTCATTGTTCTATGATGATCTTGTTATGACACCATGCAGGAACCTAGATGAGGTAAGAACCCGGGCACTCAGGTTCATCCGACTAGAGGATGATAGGAGGATCCAGGAGAGATTAGCAGGATCCTCAAAACAAGAAAAGCAAGGATCCTCGTTCAAGAACAACAAGTTCAGATCCTATAACAAAACTGATATCCAGAATGTGCATGCTGTTGATCAAGAAGAGGATGATGAGGATTATCCTCCAATTTCTGAATATTGTTTTTCTGTTGATAACAATGAACTAATCCTTGCGATGCAGAATTTAGGTGATAAAGCTAGATGGCCCAGGAAAAATGACAGTCCAGCTGCAACTAAAGATAAATCAAATTGGTGTGCATACCATGAAGAGTTTGGGCATCTCACAGAAGAATGCATTGCACTGAGAAAAGAAATTGGATACTTGTTGAGCAAGGGGCACCTGAAAGAATTATTGGGGAGAAAAAAGTCAAGGACTCAGGATCCTGAAAGGATCCCTGAGAAAGCTCCGGCCCCTCCAGCAAATGCACAAGAAATAAACTTTATTTCTGGATGATCAGACATTTGTGGCACATCCTTCTCAGCAGCTAAAAGGCATGCAAAGGAAACCAAAATGGATAATGGAGATAGACCCATTCGAACATCAAGTGTCTCTGAAGGAAAAGTCAAAACGTTTGATGAGGATGATCGTGTTGATATCCAGGATCCTCATCACGATGGTTTGGTTATTACTCTCTTTATTTCTAACCATTTTGTTCGCAGGATCCTTATAGATGGCGGGAGCTCTGTGAACATTATCCAGCTTGATGTTCTCAAAAAGATGAATATCCCTGAGTCCGATATTATACCAAGATCATCTGTGCTTGTGGGATTCAGTGGCGAAACTAAGAATACTCTGGGGGACATTAAACTCCCAATATATATCGAAGGCTTACATTCTTATAAAAAATTTTGTGTTATTGACTGTTTATCTTGTTGTAATGTTATCCTTGGCAGGCCTTGGATACACGATATGAAGGCAGTCCCATCCACCTACCATCAATGTGTGAAGCTCCCTAGTCCTTGGGGAATAGTGAAAATTGATAGTGATCAACAGGAGGCTAAAAACTGTTACACTTCATCGATGAAACCAACCTCAAAGTCTAGGGAACAATATCAATCAAAGTATCCTCCAAGGGATGTCTTGGAGGCAAGAGAGCAGGATGTAGTAGAAATCCTCATGGATCCTGGTGATCCTGAATCCAAAATCTATATTGGATCAGGGATCCTTGGCAAAATGAAAGAAGACCTCATATCCTTCCTCAAAAGGAGGAAAACTACCTTTGCATGGAAACATGAGGATATGACAGGTATATCTAAGGATATTATCACTCATAAACTTGGCATTGACAGGTCTTTCAAACCAATCCATTAGAAAAGGAGGAAGTTTGCACCAGAAAGAAATGCCATTATCCAGGAAGAGGTAGAGAAATTGCTCCGAGCAGGTATGATTAGAGAGGTCAAGTATCCAAGATGGTTGGCCAATGTGGTTGTTGTTCAAAAGAAAAATGGAAAGTGGAGGGTATGTGTCGATTTCACAGATTTAAATAAGGCATGTCCCAAGGATCCTTTCCCATTACCCCACATTGACTCCATGGTGGATGCAACGGCGGGTCATGAACTGTTGACTTTTATGGATGCTTCATCTGGATTTCAACAAATTCAGATGGAACCATCTGATCAAGAGGATACGGCCTTTATGACTCCAACCGGTATATATTTTTATATTGCTATGCCGTTTGGACTAAGGAATGCAGGTGCAACTTATCAAAGGCTGGTGAATATGATGTTCAAGGATCAGATTGGACAAACTATGGAGGTTTACATAGATGATATGGTGGTAAAATCCATAAAAGCTGAGGATCACCTAAGGGACTTGGAGGAAGCATTCGATATCCTTGACAAATATAATATGAAACTTAATCCTTCAAAATGTCACTTTGGTGTTAAAGCAGGTAAATTCTTAGGATATATGGTGACAAAGAGAGGTATTGAAGCCGGCCTGGAACAAATCAAAGATTTAGTGAATATCAAATCTCCTGCCAATGCTAAGGATGTCCAAAGGCTAACAGGCAGGATTGCAGCTTTGAACAGATTTATATCCAAATCCTCAGAGAAATGCAAGGAATTCTATGATATCCTAAGGAAGAGTAAGAAATTTGAGTGGACTGAGAAGCATGAAAGTGCCTTTAAAGCTCTCAGGATTACCTATCCTCAGCCCCGGCCTTGATGAAACCAGAAAAAGGAGATGTGCTATCCTTATATCTTGCAGTATCCTTAAAAGCAGTAAGTGCAGTCCTTGTTAAGGATCACGAAGGTACACAACATCCTGTCTATTATGTAAGTAAGAGTTTACTTGATGCCGAATCCAGGTATTCACACCTTGAAAAGCTTATCCTTGCTTTAATTATGGCATCTACTAAATTAAGAGATTATTTTGAAACTCATGCTATTATTGTCAAAACTAATTTTCCAATTAAGAATGTCCTCAGGAAATCTGAAATGTCAGGAAGGATGGCTAAGTGGGCAGTGAAGCTTAGTGCATATGATATAAGATATGAGCCTAGGACAACCATTAAATCCCAAGCATTAGCTGACTTTGTGGCAGATTTCAGTAGTGATTTGCAAAAGGAAGCTGAATTGGAAGTCCAGCACCTAGAAGAGACCAAGGATCCTTGGATACTCTATACTGATGGATCCTCAAATGTCTAAGGCAAAGGGCTTGGAATACTACTAAAATCGCCACAGGGGGACATAATACCCCACTCTATAGCTTGTGAGTTCCAAACCACTAACAATGAGGCTGAATATGAAGCCTTGATAGCTGGTTTGCAAATTGCTAAGCATATGAGGATCAGGTATCTTGAGGTACATGTAGATTCATTGCTAATCACTAATCACTTTAATGGATCCTATGCTGTTAAAGGTGAAAAACTAACCAAATTTTTAGAGATAGTCAAAGAATTGGCACTCTTTTTGGTTTCCTTTAGTTTGACACAGGTACCAAGGGAAGAAAATACAGAAGCTGATGCATTGGCTAATTTAGGATCATCTTTGAAGATCCCGGAGGATATAAGTATCCGCATCATCCATATCCTGGCTCCCGCCATCGAGGATCATGTGGCCATGGAAATATGAGAGGATTCTGCAATTATCCCCGGTGAGGATACTCGATCTCATTCAGGATCAGGATTATGGATCCTGCCAATCATGAGATACATCAACATAGAGAGATTCCTACAGGAGAAAACCTTAGAGCTTTCAAAGTTAAGGTATCTCAATTCACAATTTTAAATAATATGTTGTATAAGCGATCTCTTGCAGGACCATATTTAAGATGCATTGAGGATCCTGAAATCCAAGAAGTTTTAAAAGACTTCCATGAAGGAGATTGTGGAAACCACACCGGGGGCAGGGCCTTATTCTCAAGGATCCTGAGGACAGGATACTACTGGCCAACTATGAAGAAAGATGTTGTGGAGTATGCTAAGAAGTGTGATCCTTGTCAGAGACACAACAATATCCTTCACCAACCAGCTGAATTTTTGCATCCTATATCCTCCTCTTGGCCATTTATGAGATGGGGTATGGATATAGTTGGTAAGCTCCCTAAGGCACCTAGTGGAAAAGTGTTCATGCTTTCTATGACTGAAATGGTTTTAAGGAAAGCATTTCAGAATACCACCAATCCTGCTGATGGAAAATTGGCACCAAAATGGGAAGGCCCTTATTTGATTGAAGCTGAGGCAGGAAAGGGGGCATATCGATTGCTGACCATGGAAGGTGATTTGCTACCAAGAGCTTGGAATGCTGTCTGTTTTGGTCAAAAATCACACAAGGATAATGTAACCAAACTTTATGTAATTGGGGTATGATGCTTGGTTAATTATAAAAGTAAAGGATCACTTTCGTGATAAAGAGGCAAAGACACAATGATTTATACGAGGAAAAAGCCCTTGATCAGTATATGATCTCCGGCATAAAAAACCTCGGGTGACGGCAACTACCGATCACCAAACTTCAATATAAGAACAAAATGATTACAACTTCGGATGATAATGAGCTGAGTACAAGGATCACTATTGTTTCGAGTGTCTAAGTGTGTGAGAGTTGCGGTGTATGTCGTGTGTCTTCTTCCAAATGATGGAGAATGGTATTTATACAAGTGTAGGTGACCTATTTTAGGTAAAAGGACTAATTATCAGCTCATTACCCCTTTAGAAATAAAGACAATCTAGCCTAAATTGCTGCCCATGAATCAAGCCATGTTTCCATATCCTGTGCAACGTCTTTCTTCAATTAAGCTCTTGCCATAATTGTGAAGACGCGTCCCTTGATCATGATGCTTAGAGCGTATCCTGCTAGATATTCCTGCAAAAATAACATTGCATTAAGCGAAGATGATCGTTAGTATGAGGATCCTATAATGTCCCATGATCCTGATCCTGAAGTCCTGCTGAGGATCACTGTCTGCCAAAGAAACAAGGATCACTGGTTAGGATCACGTGTAAGGATCACATATAATAAAAATCCAGCCCTAACAATTGCCCCCAAAATATAAAGAGTTTATTGTAAATAAACGAATTATATTTTGCTCTGATCTTTGTCTCCAACGGATTATTCGGATAACTAGCCGTTATAAGCGGACTAGCCGTTGTGATCATTACGTCACAGATGTGACAATCCCTGCAAATCATGATTATAAATAGGAGATAGGGTTAGGATCACTCTGCATTTAAATTCGAAATATCTTCCCTTTATAATTGCTACCGAGGATTGACCAGGTACTCTCTTCTTCTTTCTTTCCTTTCTTCCTTCTCTTGCTCTGTTTTTTGCTTTTATTCTGTTTCCGTCCCGTCACAAACATGTTGCTCCGGAATTCTCCACACAAGGATCCCAAGAAGGATAGTCCCTTAAAAAGCCAGGGGATTATCAAGGATTCTCCTACGGAGAGGTGTTGCTTTACTGATGTTCACATAGACAGAATTCGTCATTGCTTTCCGGCGAATGCTGTTTTCAAGTCCTTCACACCTACCGCTCTGAGTGACTCTGTTTCGGATACCTGGGTGGCTTTTCCTGCTACTCCATTCACCATAGGGTATTCATATCCTTTTCCATCCTTCACCCAATCCTTCTTTTCTTTAACCGGCATCTCTTATATCCAAGCTATGCCGATGATCTGGAGGGTTCTGTATACCTTCGAGAGGATCATTGAGCAGAAAGGGATTGATCTGGGGATGACGGAGTTGGCCGAGCTTTACGATTTTACCACTTTTGGTTCTTACCGGTATCTGCTGAAACGGAAAGCCGGGGAGGATCACCCTGTTTTGAAAGTTACCAAAAATGACACAAACTGGAAGCGTCGTTTCTTCTTTGTGAGAAGAGATTCCATCCCAGATGGGAAGGGTCTGCCCAAGGAATGGGCCACTCATGGTAGGATAGAGGATCCTCGAAGGATCACTATCAGCCCTGTCTCATATAATGAGGATCACTAACATCTCTTTCTATCTCTTGTGCAGCTATATCCATTGTTCATCTGAAATTAAGCCCTGCTGCAAAAGAGAGAGTCCTAGCTTTTAAAAAGCTTAATCCTGAAATCAGAAGTTTTCAAGTCACCGTCCAAGATTCTCAAGAAGTATCCTCTGCATCTGCCACTATGTCAAGTAAGTATCCTTATAGAAAATAAGTTTTACGTAAGAGCATTTAATTTAATAAGGGAACTTATCTTGTTTTTTAATTGTAGGTGCTGGAAAATCTGCCAGGTCTGCTAAATCTGCCTCCAAATTTGGGATAAGTGATCTTGCCAATGTCACATCTTCAAAGAAGAAGGCTCCTGCTGCCAGTCCTTTAGTATCAGCTCCCAAAGCATCTATTCGAGGCAAGGGGAAGAAGAGGAAGACTACTGAAGATCTACAAGGATTTCCCCTCCTCCGTCAGCAATTTCTTGATTCTGTCAACGAGGTTAGGATCACTGCCCCTGTGGGTTATCCTGATGGTTTTTGAGGATCACCTGTGTCTGATGTCATATCTTGTTGTTTTTGCAGAAACTTACTGAAATAGAGACTTATGTTAACCACGTTGAAGATCAGGATCGCCAAATTGCCGACCTCCACCAGATGGGTGCACTGAAGGATCTCAAGATAGCCGATCTTGAGAAGGAGCTCCGGGCTACCAAGGACGAAGCTGTCAAAGCATTGATCAAGTTTGACTACGAGAAGCATGATATCACCCAGGATGCTAAGGTCTCTGCTGCGATAACCATGTACAAGATCCAGCTGCAGATGGCTGCAGAGGCTCAAGATCCTTCCTTTGACAAAGGTACATGGGACGTGGAAGGTTGGAAGGCAAGGCTGGCAGAGTTGGAGGATGATGATGATGCTGAGGATATCCCTATGCTTGAAGGTGGAGATGCTGGTAAGGATCAGGGTGAAGCAAGTGGAGCTGGTGATGATGGTGCAGCGAGGATTTGAGCTGCAAGATTGGGCGATGATGGATATTTTTGACTAGGCCGGAGCCCAATTTTTTAGGATTGGTAGTGGTTTTTTGTGGTTGTTGATGGTTTGAAACAGTTATGGTCTGTAATCTCTGAACAATAGTTTCTTAGGGTTAAGGATCCTGGATCCTTTGAACAATAGGTAGGATTACAAAAGGTGGAGGGATCCTCTGTTTGGGGGATGAAGCCTTTGTGATCCTGCCGCTTTTACTTTCCTGCACAATGCTAAGACCGCATAGACAATGGACACCCTTTGCCAACCCATGTGGACGGGCCACGTTTTGCTGGTAGAAATGTGGGTTGGCAATTTTGACAACTTTCTTGAAAGGGTTAATGATCCTTTTGTTTAATAATATAACTTTAACTTTTCTGGCTTATCTTGTGTTGTTATCCTTTAATTATCTTCTTTTTTCTCAATTGTCTTTGTAGTATATTTATCAAGAGTTGAAAATAAATTTAGGATATGATCCTAGATCAAATATCCTGATATTGAAAATATTCAAAGTATTTTAGTTCAAGGATCATAGGTTTGGTTGTCAAAGTATAAGGGTCGGTTAGGATAATGAGTATAATCAAAATAGTCAAGGATCATACCTGAGGATCCAAGTTAGGATCCTAACCTTCAATCGGGATAACCATAAGTAAAACTTTTAATGGATATTAAGGATTAAGGATCCTTAATTGTTTAACTTCGAAAACCTGAAAAAACGGAACATAACTTGGGACTAAGCCAATGTAAGAGATAAATTAGCAACTGGGGACATGCCCAAAGGATAACCGAGAATGATCCCGGAGGATCACTGGGGACAAGCCCAAAGGATAACTGGGGACAAGCCCAAAGGATGACTGAGGATGATCCCGGAGGATCACTGGGGACAAGCCCAAAGGATCGTATGTAAACTGGAGTATGGCCCTTACTGGCGACTATCCAAACTTAGTGACATGAAAATGTCAAAACCTTAGCTAACGTGAAAACGTTAGAAACCTTAGGAACGGATGTATGGTACGTCTACCATTATACGGAGGATCCTAAATATAGCCAGTACGATGAGGTTGTCAGCCCCGGAAGTGGGTACTGGTCCCAAAGACGTGAACTATATCCGGATCATCGTGCGCTGCTGGCGGAAACTGGGGATAATCCCAAGGATAACTGGGGTTGGACCCAAGGATCTGTGGTGCTTTTGAAGATCTTTGACGATATGCTGAAGATGCCTGAACTTATCATAACTCAAATGTTTCGTGAGTAGAGGATGAAGGATACATGATCCTTATCCTTAGGTAAAAAGTAAGAATATGCAATAGTTTCTAGGATAAGCATATTACCAGAGTAAGGATCACTGATATCATCGGGATCCTTCAAGGATACTTCAATGTAAGGATCACGTGCATGGAGGATCATGTTCACATGAAGTATTTCTTTAAGTGGACAGCATTCCAGGCTCTTGGCACATGAAATATTTCTTTAAATGGTTAGCTTCAATTAAGTAAGGGCCTTCCCACTTTGGTGCTAACTTTCCGTCAGCAGGATTAATAGTGTTTTGGAATGTTTTTCTCAACACCATGTCTCCGACTTGGAACTTCCTTATTCTGACATTTTTGTTGTAGGCACCAGCCATTCTTTGTTGGTAGCTTGCCATCCTTATCCTAGCTAGATCCCTGGTTTCCTCAATAGTATCCAAATCCTGAGCTAGGATTGTAGCATTTTCTTCAGGATCACGAGCACTTGTTCTAGCAGTTGGGATCACCATTTCTGTTGGGATCACTGCTTCTGCCCCAAATACTAAAGAGAAAGGTGTTTGACCAGTGGCATTCTTGGGAGTTGTCCTATCAGCCCATAGCACATAAGGTAACTCCTCTGCCCATTTCCCCTTCTTGGATCCTAGCTTCTTCTTCAGATTGTTGATGATGATCTTGTTGGATGATTCTGCTTGACCATTGGCTTGTGGGTGAACTGGTGTTGATGTGATCATCTTGATTCCCCAACTGTCACAAAAGTTAGTAGTTCTGCTTCCAATGAATTGGGAACCATTATCACATACAATTTCAGAGGGAATGCCAAATCTAGTTATAATGTTTCTTTTGATAAAGGATATAACTTCTTTTTCTCTGACTTGAGCAAAAGCTTCAGCTTCTATCCATTTAGAGAAGTAGTCAGTCATAGCAAGCATAAATACTTTTCCACCAGGTGCTTTAGGGAGCTTGCCAACTATATCCATCCCCCATCTCATGAATGGCCAAGAGGATGGTATTGGGTGTAAAAATTCAGCTGGCTGATGGAGGATATTGCTATGTCTTTGGCAAGGATCACACTTCTTAGCATACTCTACAGCATCCCTTTTCATGGTTGGCCAGTAGTATCCTGTTCTAAGGATCCTTGAGAATAATGCCCTGCCCCCAGTGTGGTTTCCACAATCTCCTTCGTGGAAGTCTCTCAACACTTCTTCAATTTCAGGATCCTCAATACATCTTAAATATGGTCCTGCAAGGGATCGTTTATATAGCACATTATTTAAGATTGTAAATTGAGATACCTTGATCCTGAAAGCTCTAGGATTTTCTCCCATTGGAATCTCTCCGTTTTGCAAGTATTTCATGATTGGTGGGATCCATGATCCTGAATAAGATTGAGCTTCCTCACTAGGGATTACTGCAGTATCCTCTTCTATTTCCATGGCCACTTGATTTTCAATAGCAGGAGCCAGGATATGGATGATAGGGATACTTATGTCTTCTGGAATTTTTAAGGATGATCCTAAGTTGGCCAATGCATCAGCTTCCGTGTTATCCTCCCTTGGTACCTGTGTTAAGCTAAAAGAAACAAAAGAGAGTGCCAATTCTTTGACTATCTCTAAATATTTGATTAGTTTTTCACTTTTAACAGCATAGGATCCATTAAAGTGATTGGTGATTAATAATGAGTCTACATATACTTTAAGATATTTTACCCCCATATCCTTAACAATTTGCAAGCCAGCAATCAAGGCTTCATACTCAGCCTCATTGTTAGTTGCTTGGAACTCACAGGCTATGGAGTGGGGTATTATGTCCCCCTGTGGCGATTTTAGTAGGATCCCGAGCCCTGTGCCCTTGACATTTGAGGATCCGTCAGTGTGTAGTATCCAAGGATCCTTGGTTTCATCCAGCTGCTGGACCTCCAATTCTGCTTCTTTTTGTAGATCACTACTGAAATCAGCCACAAAGTCGGCTAAGGCTTGTGATTTAATGGCTGTTCTTGGTTCGTATCTTATATCATGGACACTAAGCTTCACTGCCCACTTAGCCATTCTCCCTGACATCTCCGGTTTCCTGAGGACATTCTTAATTGGAAAATTAGTTTTAACAACAATAGTATGGGTTTCAAAATAATGCCTTAACTTAGTGGATGCCATGATTAATGCAAGAATAAGTTTTTCGAGGTGTGAGTACCTGGATTCGGCATCAAGTAGACTTTTACTTACATAGTAGATAGGATATTGTGTACCTTCGTGATCCTTGACAAGGGCAGCACTTACAGCGGTTAAGGATACCGCCAGGTATAAGGATAACACATCTCCTTTTTCCGGTTTTGCTAATGCTGGTGCTGAGGACATATATTCTTTAAGGGCTTGTAAAGCCTTCTCATGCTTCTCAGTCCATTCAAACTTCTTATTCTTCCTTAGGATATCGTAGAATTCTTTGCATTTTTCTGAGGATTTCGATATGAACCTGTTCAAAGCTGCTATCCTACCTGTCAGTCTTTGAACATCCTTGGCATTGGCAGGAGATTTGATATTTATTAATGCTTTGATTTGTTCCGGACTTGCTTCAATGCCCCTCTGGGTTACCATGTATCCTAAGAACTTTCCTGCCTTAACACCAAAATGGCATTTCGAAGGATTAAGTTTCATGTTGTAACTATCAAGGATATCGAATGCTTCTTCCAAATCCCTTAGGTGATCCTTAGCTTTCTTTGACTTGACCACCATGTCATCTATGTACACCTCCATAGTTTTTCCAATTTGATCTTTGAACATCATATTCACCAGCCTTTGATATGTTGCACCTGCATTTCTTAGTCCAAAAGGCATGGCAATATAACAATACAAACCTGTTGGGGTCATAAAGGCTGTATCCTCTTGGTCAGATGGTTCCATCTGAATTTGTTGGAATCCAGATGATGCATCCATAAAGGTCAACAATTCATGCCTTGCCGTTGCATCCACCATGGAGTCAATGTGGGGTAATGGGAAAGGATCCTTGGGACATGCCTTATTCAGATCAGTGAAATCGACACATACCCTCCACTTTCCATTTTTCTTTTGGACAACAACCACATTGGCTAACCATTTTGGATACTTTACCTCTCTGATCATACCTGCTCGAAGTAGTCTCTCTACTTCTTCTTGGATAATGGCATTCCTTTCTGGTGCAAACTTCCTTCTTTTTTGATGGATTGGTTTGATAGACCTGTCAATGCCAAGTTTGTGAGTAATAATATCCTTAGATATACCTGTCATATCTTCATGTTTCCAAGCAAAGGTAGATTTTCTTCTTTTGAGGAAGGATATCATGTCTTCTTTCATCTTGCCAAGGATCCCTGATCCGATATAGATTTTTGATTCAGGATCACTAGGATCCAAGAGGATTTCATCCACATCTTGTTCCCTTGCCTCCAAGACATTCCTCGGAGGATACTGTAATTGCTATTGCTCCCTTGGCTTCGAGGTTGGCTTCATAGATGAGGTATAACAATCCTTAGCCTCCTGCTGATCACTGTCGATCTTGATTATCCCCCATGGGCTAGGGAGCTTCACACATTGATGGTAGGTGGATGGGACTGCTTTCATATCATGTATCCAAGGCCTGCCAAGGATAACGTTGCAACAAGATAAACAGTCAATAACACAAAATTTCTGATAATTATGTAATCCTTCCACGTAGATTGGGAGTTTGATGTCCCCCAGAGTTTTCTTCGTTTCCCCACTGAATCCTACAAGCACGGAGGATCTTGGTGTGATGTCTGATTCTGGGATTCCCATCTTCTTCAGGACATCAAGCTGGATAATGTTCACTGAGCTCCCTCCATCAATAAGGATCCTGCGGACAAAATGGTTAGAGATAAAGAGAGTGATAACTAAACTATCATGGTGAGGATCCTGAATGTTGATGCGATCATCCTCATCAAATGTTATCATCTTCCCTTCTGAGACACTTGATGTTCTAATAGGCCTTTCACCATTATCCATTTTTGATTCTTTTGCATGTCTTTTGGCTGCCGAGAAGGATGTACCACAGATGTCTGATCCTCCGGATATAAAGTTGATCACTTGTGCATTTGCCGGAGGAGCTGGAGCTTTTTCGGGGATCCTTTCAGGATCCTGGGTCCTTTGCTTTTTTCTCCCCAACAATTCTTTTAGATGCCCCTTGCTTAGCAGGTATCCAATTTCTTTTCTTAAGGCTATGCAATCTTCAGTTAGATGCCCGAAATCCTCATGGTATGCACACCATTTTGACTTGTCTTTAGTTCCAGATGGTTTATCATTCTTCCTGGGCCACCTAGCTTTTTCACCTAGATTCTGCATTGCAAGGATTAGTTCATGATTATCAACGGAAAAACAATATTCTGAGATTGGAGGATATTCTTCATCATCCTCTTCTTGGTCAACAGCATGCACATTCTTGTTCTCATTTCTATGGTAGGATTTGAATTTGTTGTTCTTGAAGGAGGATCCTTGCTTCTCCTGTTTTGAGGATCCTACTTGTCTCTCCTGGATCCTCTTGTCATCCTCTAGCCGGATGAACCTGAGTGCTCGAGTTCTTACTTCATCTAGATTCCTGCATGGTGTCATAACAAGATCATCATAGAATAATGAATCCTTAAGCAGTCCCATTTTGAAGGCTTCAACAGCCGTAGCCATATCCAAGTTGGGAATGTCCAAGGATTCTTTACTAAATTTAGTTATATAATCCCTTAATGATTCATTATGATTTTGAGTTATCCTGTATAAATCGCTGGTTAATTTTTCAAATTTTCTGCTACAAGAGAATTGGTTATTGAATAAATTAACTAAATTAGCAAATGAAGTAATAGAGTAGGGGGGAAGACTTAGCAGCCACTTAAGAGCTGATCCAGTAAGAGTAGATCCAAATCCTTTACATAGGCATGCTTCCTTCAACTTTTCTGGGATAGGATTGATCTCCATCCTCTCCCTGTATTGTGCTATATGCTCCTCTGGATCCGTTGTGCCATCATACAGCTTCATGGTAGGGATATGGAACCTTTTGGGTACCTCTGCATCACAAATTGGTGGTGCAAAGCGAGATACCTTCTGGCTTCCATCTGCAATCTCTGGGATAGGCTTGACTACCCCTGGAACACTTGAGATCATATCTTTTAGCTTCTGCAACTCCCTGGCCATAGCATGATTGGTACCTGTATCCTGCATGAACCCATGGTTAGTGGTAGGATAATTATTTAAAGTGTTACCTCCCAATGGGTTCAAGTTAGGGAACTCATATTGCTGGGATCCTGGAACTACGGAGGGACCAGTGGAAGCAATGGTCTGCATTGGAATGAAGTCCCCTTGATGGACATCTAGACTTCCTGTTTGCAAACTTTTTAGGGATCCTGGTATCTGGAAGGATCCTGGTGTCTGGAATGATCCGGGAACGAAGGAGGATCCTTGAACCTGGGATGATCCTGGAACAAAGGAGGATCCTTGGCCCTGGAATGATCCTGGAACAAAGGAGGATCCTTGGCCCTGGAATGATCCTGGAACAAAGTAGGATCCTTGAAACTGCTGTGCCCCCGGATAGGCTCCTGAATTCATGAAGGATCCTATGTAATGAGGATAGGATCCTACTGGCTGAAAATATGAGTCTGATGTCTGAGTCATTGCTGCCGAGTTGAGATGTGATCCTCTTGACTCCCCTATGATTTGCACGTCCGGGATCCCTGATGGCTGGGAAGTGATCATTGGAGTATCGAAGCTCAAGGATTTGGGCATCAGTGGGGAGTGATCCTCTGCCGCTTTCTTTTGTCTTTTGAGGTCTCCAATTTCCCTGAGGATCCTGTCATTAGTCTCATCCTGCCGCTGCATACGATCCTTCATCTGCAAAATTAAAGCAAACACATCACTAGTACTGGGAATAGAAGAATTCATAGCAGAAGAAGATAGAGGTTTAGAGAAAGTGGGAGTTGATCTCTTCTCAGTATTTTTCTGAGATCCCGCCGGTGGAGGAGGCAAAGTGGTCTGTGATGAGGTGACTGCAGACATCGCCGTGGACGTGTTCTTCAATGATGAAGCCATGTAACTCTTTGAAATGATTTCGAACAAAAGATTTTCTTATGAATGAAGCACCAATGGCCCCACGGTGGGCGCCAAACTGTTTTGGTCAAAAATCACACAAGGATAATGTAACCAAACTTTATGTAATTGGGGTATGATGCTTGGTTAATTATAAAAGTAAAGGATCACCTTCGTGATAAAGAGGCAAAGACACAATGATTTATACGAGGAAAAAGCCCTTGATCAGTATATGATCTCCGGCATAAAAAACCTCGGGTGACGGCAACTACCGATCACCAAACTTCAATATAAGAACAAAATGATTACAACTTCGGATGATAATGAGCTGAGTACAAGGATCACTATTGTTTCGAGTGTCTAAGTGTGTGAGAGTTGCGGTGTATGTCGTGTGTCTTCTTCCAAATGATGGAGAATGGTATTTATACAAGTGTAGGTGACCTATTTTAGGTAAAAGGACTAATTATCAGCTCATTACCCCTTTAGGAATAAAGACAATCTAGCCTAAATTGCTGCCCATGAATCAAGCCATGTTTCCATATCCTGTGCAACGTCTTTCTTCAATTAAGCTCTTGCCATAATTGTGAAGACGCGTCCCTTGATCATGATGCTTAGAGCGTATCCTGCTAGATATTCCTGCAAAAATAACATTGCATTAAGCGAAGATGATCGTTAGTATGAGGATCCTATAATGTCCCATGATCCTGATCCTGAAGTCCTGCTGAGGATCACTGTCTGCCAAAGAAACAAGGATCACTGGTTAGGATCACGTGTAAGGATCACATATAATAAAAATCCAGCCCTAACACTGTCCACTTGAAGAAATATTTCATGTGAACAGGATCCTCATAGAACAGATGATCCTTACACTATGGGTATCCTTGAAGGATCCTTAAAGCACCGATGATCCTTACTGTGGTAAACATCCTATTTTTGAACTATTTCATTCCCTTACTTTCTCACCTATAGATAAGGATCCTACATCCTTTATCCGCTTCTCACGTGATTCTGAGTTTTGAAAGTTCAGGTATCCTTAGCAAAATGTTGGTTATCCACAGAAGCAACCAGTCAATTGGATTTGATCCCAGTTATTTGGGCTTGACCCCAGTTCCGCCTGTGGCGCATGATGATCCTGGTATAGTTCATGGCAGTGGGACCAGTACTCGCTTTAGGGGCTGATAATTCCATTGTACTGGCTATAACTAGGATCCTACGTATAATGGTAGACGTACCATACATCCGTTCCTAAGGTTTCTAACGTTTTCACGTTTGCTAAGGTTTTGGCATTTTCATGTCACTAAGTTTGGATAGTCTCCAGTTAGGGCCATACTCCAGTTTACAAACGATTCTTGGGCTTGTCCCCAGTTATCCTTGGGCTTGTCCCCAGTTATCCTTGGGCTTGTCCCCAGTTGCTAACTTTTATCTTATATTGGCTTAGTCCCAAGTTATGCTCTATTTTAGGTCTTTGAAGTTAAACAACTAAGGATCCTTGATCCTTACTTCTCTCTAAGGCTTGTCTTATAGTTATCCTGGTTATGGTATTAAGGGTTAGGATCCTAACTTGGATCCTCAGGTATGATCCTTAACTATTTTAATTTTGTTCATTGTTTATTTGAATAACCCTTGTAATTTGACAATTAAACTTGTGATCCTTAAAATATACTACTTTTTGGGATTTTTCAACTATAGGATATTTGATCCTAGATCATATCCTAAATATTTTCAATCTAACTTATCCAAGATTTCTTATTTAGACAAGTATACATCAAAACAATTGAAAATTAAAAAGACAAACAAGGATAACAACGCAAGATAAGCCAAAAAAGATTATAGTTATTTTATTAACAAAGATTAAACCACCAAAAGTTGTCAAAATTGCCAACCCACGTTTCTGCCAGCAAAACGTGGCCCGTCCACATGGGTTGGCAACGGGTGTCGATTGTTTGTGCGGTCTTAGCATGCAGGAAATAAGAGGCGGCAGGATCACAATGGCTTCATCCTCCAAAAAGAGGATCCCTCCACCATTTGTAATCCTACCCATTGTCTAAAGGATCCTGGATCCTTAACCCTAAAACTATTGTTCAAAGTACAAACCGAAAATTGTTCAAAGTACAAACCGACAATTGTTCAACAAACTACCATCAAAACAAAAAAATTAGGCTCCGGCTATGTCTAGAAATGTCCATCATTGCCCAATCACGCAGCCTAAACCTTCGCTGCATCACCACCACCAGCTCCACTTGCTTCACCCCCATGATCCTTGCCACTGCTTCCAGCCTCGATCGTCAGGATCTCTTCAGCCTCCTCCTCATCATCCAGCTCAGCCAGCCTTGCCTTCCAGCCTTCCACATCCCAGTTGCTCCTGTCAAAATCAGGATCCTGAGCTTCCAAGGCCTCTGCAGTTTGGTCTTGTACATCGCTGTGACAACCCTCTCAAAACCAGGTATCCGTACGACCTAATTAATTATTAATTGTTGCCTAATCACTGTGCTTTACTGAGTTTGCTGATAAACTGCTACTTGATTTCTGATAATTGTACATATCTGCATCATACTTTTATTTCCGTCACGACATTATTCACATGCTGAACCCTAGTGACAAACTTGATGCACAAAAAGCACAGTAGCACTAAACGGATACACAGTGAACATGCTGATATAGCCAGCATCAGGCAAACACTGCCTCTAAAGGCCTGAATGAGCCAGAATTATTTAATACACCCATAGTGTGTGTAAGGATACAAGGGTTGTATGATTACGTCTCTAGGAATAAGATATAGAGATTTGGATGTGCCTAAAACATACTTTAAGCACGAAACACAGCACTTTTATCAACATACTAGCTTCTAGCTAATTAATAAAGTGCCAAAACATGAGAAAATATTCCTGACACTTTGCAGAATAAATTGTGTCGCTAAAAATATTATTTATGACGCTTAAAGGATTACTTAAGCACTTTAACGGATTACTATCCAACCGAACAACCGGACTACACCCGGAACATAAAAATATTGTCAAAAATATTATTAGTATTTTTCTGAGCCAGTTAGGGTCCCTGATTACCCTAACACCCGCATTATAACGCATTAAACAACTAACGGAGTTAACACTTAAAGTTAACCCACTTAACTAAACTAAACTCTAACTGAGCAATCGAGATCGAACCGGATGCCATTTCTTTCTAATGGAATCGGTCACTATGATGTGACATGAGAGTACAACTTTAATTATATTTAATTAGATTACGCGAGTATCTAGGAGCATGGAGAACCGTTGGACGATGGAGCTAAATATCTCTATAAAAACCCTCCACTCTCTCTCACACATAACACACACACACAAGAAAATCTCTCTCTCTCCCTTGCTCCTCCCTCACGGCCGAACATAGCACCCCCCATCCATCCATTTTTCGGTTCAAGTCTTGCCATTCCAAGCTTGTACAAGTGTCGGTGATCGCATACAACGAAGCTCGGAACAAACGGAAGTTGAAGGACCTCTACCGTTAGCTTTTATCCACGCAGTTTTCGACTAGAATCTTCCCTAGCCCCGAGCTAGAGGTATATTGTTTAAAACTCATTGTTAGTTATGTCTAAAGTGGTTAAAAGGATTTTTATCGGTTAAATGTTGGTAACCCGCTTGATGAATCTAAAAAGTCTACTAAAATGCGTATATCGTTGGATAAAAGCTCATAACGCGTGTAAATGTCGTAGTATTTGAATATGTTGGTTATTATGGCCCGATCTATGATGCGGTGGCTCTTATCATCGTTTAACCCGACTTTGTTAAGATCCCGAATCTTGACATACACTTGTTTCTAGCGGTACAAGGGTTAAAAGGTGAAACTCCACCACACGGGAAACATGAACTTGTGTAAAAGTGTTTTGACATGCAAAATAGTATTTAAAACGAGCCGATCTACGTATGTACAAGTGGTATATTCGTAGGACCGGGTGTCGAGAAAATCATGTTTTATAAAAGTGGATAACATGTTAATAAAAGATGTTTTCTATAAACTACAAGTGTAGAAACACTTGTAAAATGAAAGATCCGACAAAATAACAGTTTTTACAAAAAAAAAATTGTCGGGAAGTTGTGAAGAGTGATTTGTTTCTAAAAACGGGGTTTTTGCAAGACTAAGTTATTTTATGAATAGATCCACTAAATATAAAGTGAGCTACAATACGACTTTTGGAAAAATTACCAGTTCATGTGATAATGCGATTTTACATTCTAGTCTACAAGTTTGAAGTGTTGAAACTTGGTTATTATGTTGAAAATTGATTGATTGAAATAAAGAAAGTGTTGAAATGATTTTGTAAAAGAAAATGATACGCTTGAAAGCGTGGCCACCTCCAATTACAGGGGAAACTCTGGCGAAATTTTTCTAAAATCTAACACTTAGAATTTTTTTTACAAGTGTTAGAGCTATTATTGGAAATATTTACAAAATATATTCGCCATGACTTTATTTATTAAATAATCGGAGGTGGGGTTTTCACAAAAATAAACGTGATAAATATATATATTCGGTAAATATATTTTGTCATCACACTGTTTATGATTATTTTGTGAAAATGTATAAATATTATTTTTAGAGTAAAAATAATATTTACAAACCTTGTCGAGCCCGAAATAATACAGACGCTTATACGCCAAGAATATAAGTTACAACGGTAATTATCATTACCACTTAATCGCCAAAACATAACTTACGCTTTATTCGGAAATACTCATAAGCGCGTGTGTTGTCAATATATTATTTTGGGAAATATTATGTGGAAAAGGAAATATATTGTTTTTGAGAAAAATAAATATATTTTGGAATTAGGAATAAAATATATTAAGTGGGACTTAATAAAATGATATAATTACACATGTATTAATTCCCCCATCCTTGGGAAGGAGAATACGTTATCAAGTATACACACGGAGCGGTTGTCTAACCGTTTCCCAAAAATATAAACTATGAAGCTAAAGCACGGCCATCCGTCTAATAGAATTAGCACATGTAGGTCGTTGCGCAGCACCTGGATATTTGGATTACTTGATATTGTGACGCATTCACTGTGAGTTCATGTCCCCCTTTTCTCTTAACTGTTTTCAGTTTTATAAACTGCGGGGGTGAAATACATGTTACAATGATTATGGATATGTTATACATGGTATGGTTAGCGTAAGGAGGGTTACTTAGATCATGTGAATGGGTAGGCGGAAACTTGAGGTCATTAATCCTCAGGGTAGGACCGAGGGGCAGGAGCGGTAGATCTATTTGGGTGTAGCGAGCCCAGTCCCAGGTCCAGCAGAACGGACCTTGGGATGACTTTGTTCCCGACGCATAAATTTGCTAGGTTTGAGCCTTCCTACTTGCATTTACACATATCAATGGCCTTGCAAACCATTGGTGATCTCTTTTTCCTTATTTGCTACATACCAGGGTTTTTGATAAAGATAAAGGTTTATTTACTCATTTTCGCATGAACTCGCTCAACATTATTGTTGATTTTTCAACTTACATGTATTTCAGGAAATTAACGATCTGGCGCGGTATGGCTTGTGTTTCCGCTGCATTAGGCCCGAGGTCATCCAGGGTTCGAGGCTTGTGACTCTTTCCTGGACAAGTCACAGTCCCTGAACCATGTTTACTTTAAGTTTGCATTTGTAATGTCTAGACAAGTTATGGTTGTTGGGTGTTAACCCGTTAAGACAATGTTTAATATTTTTATTATCAATGGATGATCTTGCATATTTTTAAATTCATATAGCTTTGTTATGATTAAGCTATGGTATTAAGAAGTCACACCAAATTAACCACGCTTCCGCAAAGCCAGGGTGTGACAGCTTGGTATCAGAGCTCTGATCATAGCGAACTAGGATTCCTTCTCGAGTCTAGACTATGATCACTAGGGCTCTCACGAAAACATTTTCTGCATACCACTTAAGTCCAGATCCAAAACGTTTTTACAAACAAATGTTGAGCACATTTCATTTATTCATTATTAGGCTCAGTCCTGAAGACTGAGGCTCGGTCTTGGAGGCCGAGGCTCGATCTTAGAGATCGAGGTAGATGTTATTTATGTTAGGCTCAGTCTTGGAGGCTGAGGCTCGGTCTTGGAGGCCGAGGCTCGATCTTAGAGATCGAGGTAGATGTTTGTTGTTTTAGGCTCGGTCTTGGAGGCCGAGGCTCGATCTAAGAGGTCGAGGTGGATGATAGAGCAGTCTAGGAGACTGGGAGGCTAGTGGGACTAGGAGGATTATTTGATTGTTTATTGTTGACTTACATGTTTTTATGAATATATGATTGATTATTATACGTATGTGTGTTTGTCATGCTTTCATCATGTACTAGAAAGATGGACGCTACGAATCCCATGATCATAGTATCAGACGACATAGCTTCATCGGAGCACGAGGTGTACATTTCCGATACTACCGGCACAAACAATGACGACTTTCAGCCCTTTTGCGCTGCCTAAAGTCATAGCAGAACCTACTGATGGCCATCTTGTTGGGAATTTGCCACTCGTGGTGATCCCTGTTCCTGTACCCCTTGCCGCTTATCCTGTAGTTGATATGCCCCCCGACGTGGCCTCTGATGACGATAGCGATCTACTAGTGGAGGACCCATTCGAGGGCGAGGCCCTATTGCTGCTGGTATCAACCTACTGCTTGCGGACGCTCCTGCAGGGGAGACTTATGCCCATTTCCCTGTCCCAGACTCATTTGAGTTCCTGACATTAGCCTACTCCGTGATGGTTGATCCAGCTGATTTTGAGATAGAGTTTGTTGATCCGGAGCCAGCCGTGGCCCCTGAGCCAGGCGTTGCTCCTAACACCGCATTGGAGCATGACCCTGTTCATGCCAATGCACCCGCTGTTGCTCCTTGATTGATCATCTGCTTGGACGAGAGAAAATTTGGGGTAACTGTGCAAGACAATTTATTATTACGGGGGCCCACGTAATAACGACTTGTAGTGCACAGAAATCCTGGTTGACTCTGCGGGTCAAGCTAATGAAAACCAATATAGCAGGAAATAACTCGAACACGAATGACCAAGACGATGAAGCCTCGAATTCATTCTACTTCAAGCAACAAGCCATTGGCGAGCCTGTGTGAAGGCTCAGAATTTATTTCCTCACCTACACATTGAATATATCTTCGTGTGAAATTGGGTGACTACATGATGGCTTATGGTGCTATGTATCTCATAGACAAATGAAATGTTGTCTAACCTGCTTCATACCTCTTCGGCAAAAGAGGATGCCACCCAGGCGTGACACAAACACCAGTACGTTGCAAAGGATAGAAGCCGAGCTGCAAAACGCATCTCCCAGGCAATTGCATGACATAAAGCCCTCCGCTTTTAGCACAGCAATGGCACTAGTGGAAGTAACCTTCCAATTATCTGCACCTATGAGCAACTCCTGAACTGCAGGCCTTGAACTGCGACGGAACAGGAGGCGCCATTGCTTTTGTTCGTTGGTCTGAAAAGATTGACTCCATTCTAAGAATGACTAACGGTTCGCCCCAACAGAGTGTCACCCTTACCTCGGAGTCATTTCTGGATGGCACACTCTCAAGGTAGGACCCTCAGGTTCAGGCCCTTAGCACAGATGCTTATGCACTGAGTTGGGACGAGCTCAAGGGAATGATTGAGAAGAAATGTTGTTCTAGGACTGGAACCCAGAAGCTTAAGGTGAAGTTCTGGAATTTGAAAATGGACAGACCAGAGATTTCTTAAAATGGCCAGCAATCGCACGACTTGCCTAGGGTCGTCCCCTACTAAGTCATTATTGTTGTATGACACAATTATGTACGTGTAAGCTTTACATTGTGGTCTCGATTTGTGGTAATGCAATCGCAGCATTCTCATCATTTGTGATCTCTGATCTATGGTTTATGATCTATGACATGAGATGTTATGTGACTGATTTATTGATAACATGAGATGTTATGTGCTGATTATTGTTGAATACATACGTACATTTTATCTGCTGCGACCTAACCTATGCGAAACATCTTTTAGAAGATGCCGCCAAGACGCGAAATGCGCATGCCCACCTCAGAGGCGGAACTTCAAGAGATAATTGCTGCAGCTATATCACAGCATGAGGCCCTACGCTCCGAACCTAGCAAAGGCACCTTAGAGAATGACGGTTGTTCCTACTGGCACTTCCTCAACTACAAGCCTCCGAAGTTCGACGGCACTGGGGGTGCCATAGCTTTTGTGAAATGGATTGAAAGTATGGAATCCATCTTTCGAATGAGTGGTTGTACGCCAGAACAACAAGTCCCATACGTTACTGAGTTGTTTCAAGATGGAGCTCGATTATGGTGGAATCTTCAGGTTCGAATAATGGGCCTAACTACAGCATACGCGTTAACTTGGGATGAGTTGAAAGGAATAATGCGTAAGAAGTATTGCACCCAAACAGAAACACAATGGATGGAAGGAGAATTCAAGAGTCTGATAATGGAAGGTCCGAAAATGTTGGAATACATGCAAAGACTTCATGATTTGGCACGAGTAGTTCCGTACTTGGTGGAACCAGAATTGAGGAAATTAGGACATTTCATTTGGGATTTGGCACCTCAAGTCCTGAGCTTAATGACAGCATCTACGCCACCAACAACTGTAGCTGCAAGTAAGATGGGCTTGGCACTCGTTACGGAAGCCACTAGACTAGAAAAACTTGCAAACCCTGACAGAGAGACTCAGGTAGAGTCGTCTGGAAAGAACAAAAGGAAGCTTACCGAAGATACCCGAACGAATAATGAGGATCAAAGATCTATTCGAGGTTGTTTTGACTGCGGAGACAAAGGGCATTTCAAGAAAGATTGCCCTAACAACAGAAAGGCCAATGATAAGATTTACTTAGAAACTAAATCAAGACGTGCTGGGTGCAAGTATCACCATGAATGTGGATGTTGGAAGCCTAGGTGCGGGAGAAAAGGGCACAACAAGGATGGTTGTGGGATGAAGAGTCCCAGACAAGGAGAAAACCGTAACAACGCCCAAGGTGGAAGCAGGAACGGAAATGGCCGAGTGTTAGGATGCTTCCATTGTGGGGACAATGGACATCTTAAGAGAGAATGCCCAAAGTTGAAACAAGACCGTGAAAGAACACCCAGCATCGGAGTTTGTGAAGCATGCCAGGATCCAGGCGTGATTACTGGTACGTTCTTTAGCAACCGAAACTTTGGCATCTAGTTTGTTTGATACTAGCGCCGAATATAGCTTTGTATCATTAGAATTTAAGAATATGCTTGGTTTAACCGCTAGTAAATTAAATGTTCCGTACTCGACCGAATTAGCAAATGGAAAGTTAGTAGAAGCTAATGAGGTGATTCGAGGTTGCGTAATCGAGTTGGGAAAGCGCGAGTTCGCTCTAGATCTACCACCAGCCCAGCTGGGAAGCTTCGACGTGGTAGTAGGGATGGATTGGTTATCATGTAACAAGGCCGAGATAGTTTGCCATGAGAAGGCCGTTCGCATTCCGACCGAGGATGGTGAGACCATTGTTGTTCATGGAGAGAAGCGTGAGACGCCGTTAAGAATGATTAGCTGCCTGAAAGCAAGACAGTGTTTGCAGAAAGGATGTGTTGCTTTTCTGGCACACACCGTGGATAAAAAGGTTGCTGAGCCGAAGATCGAAGACATCCCTGTCGTGAGGGAATACCCAGAAGTCTTTCCAGAAGACTTGCCTGGCTTGCCGCCTCAGAGGCAAGTGGAGTTTCGCATCAACCTAGTCCCAGGCGCTGCGCCTGTGGCTAAGGCACCCTATAAACTTGCTCCGTCTGAGATGCAAGAGCTGTCGACACAACTTCAAGAGTTGTTAGACAAGGGTTTTATCCGACCAAGCTTCTCGCCTTGGGGAGCTCCAGTTTTGTTCGTAAAGAAGAAGGACGGTAGTTTCCGTATGTGTATTAACTACAGGGAGTTGAACAAGCTGACGATCAAGAATAGGTATCCTTTGCCAAGAATTGATGATCTGTTCGACCAACTTCAAGGTTCAAGTTTTTACTCCAAGATCGATCTTCGATCTGGATACCATCAGCTACGGATACAAGAGGAGAGTATCCCGAAGACAGCCTTCAGAACTCGTTATGGGCACTACGAGTTTCTGGTTATGCCGTTTGGGTTGACAAACGCACCTGCAGTGTTCATGGATTTGATGAACCGAGTTTGTAAGCCGTACCTGGATAAGTTTGTGATCGTATTCATCGATGATATTCTGATTTACTCAAAGACAAAGGCTGAGCACGAGCAACATCTTAGAGCTATTTTAGAGTTGCTAAAAAAGGAGCAGTTATATGCCAAGTTCTCTAAGTGTGAATTTTGGCTACGTGAGGTGCAATTTCTTGGGCACGTGGTGAATGGAGATGGAATTCACGTGGATCCCACCAAGATCGAAGCGATCAAGAATTGGGAAACGCCAAAAACGCCAACCAAGATTCGGCAATTCTTGGGTTTGGCTGGCTATTATCGAAGGTTCATTGAGGATTTTTTTTTAACACTCCTCACGCAAAAAGATAAAAAGTTTGATTGGGGAATCAAACAGGATGAAGCATTTCAAGTGTTGAAGGATAAGCTTTGTAACGCGCCAATCTTAGCTCTACCGGAAGGTACCGACGATTTCGTGGTATACTGCGACGCATCGCGTCAAGGATTGGGTTGTGTGTCGATGCAACGCCAAAAGGTTATTGCCTACGCATCACGCCAACTGAAGGTGCATGAAAAGAACTATACCACGCATGATTTGGAGCTAGGCGCAGTGGTTTTTGCTTTGAAGATTTGGAGACACTACCTTTACGGTACAAGTGTATAATCTTTACAGATCACAAGAGCCTCCAGCATATATTCAACCAGAAGGAGTTGAATATGAGGCAATGACGATGGGTCGAGTTGTTGAACGACTACGACTGCGAGATCAAGTATCATCCAGGGAAGGCGAATGTAGTCGCCGATGCCCTAAGTCGTAAAGAGAGAATCAAGCCCATAAGGGTTAGGGCTATGGAAACGATTATTCAAACCGATCTTTCCTCGCGCATTCGTGCAGCACAGAAGGAAGCTCTCAAGGAAAGAAACCTTGCAGAAGAATATCTCCGTGGGATGGAGAAGATATTGGTGCCAAACAGGGAAGGAACGTTATGTTTTGAGAAAAGGATTTGGGTTCCTCTGTTTGGTGGTGTAAGAGAAGTTATCTTTGATGAAGCCCACAAGTCACGGTACTTTATCCACCCTGGAGCGGATAAGATGTACCAGGATCTTAAAGATTATTACTGGTGGCCTAGGATGAAGGGCGATGTTGCTATATACGTGAGCAAATCTTTAACTTGCGCCAAGGTCAAGGCAGAATACCAGAAGCCTTCGGGACTTCTGCAGCAACCAAAAATTCCCCAATGGAAGTGGGAAGAAATCTCCATGGATTTTATTACAAAGTTGCCAAGAACGCCAAAAGGCCATGACACTATCTGGGTGATAGTGGATCGATTGACGAAGTCAGCACACTTCTTGCCTATCCGCGAGAAGGATCATACAAGCAAATTGGCTGAAATTTACATGAGAGAAATTGTCACTCGCCATGGAGTACCTCTCTCGATTATTTCTGATAGAGACGGAAGGTTCGTATCGAGGATATGGCAATCCTTCCAGGAAGCTTTTGGTTCAAAGCTGAATATGAGCACCGCGTTTCACCCGCAGACCGACGGCCAAAGTGAGCGGACGATTCAGACGTTGGAAGACATGTTAAGAGCATGTGTGATGGATTTAGGCGGTAGCTGGGATAAGCATTTACCCCTGGTTGAGTTTTCATACAACAACAGCTACCACACCAGTAGTGGTGTCGCGCCTTTTGAAGCCCTATACGGACGCAAGTAACGATCACCACTATGTTGGGCTGACGCAGGTGATAGGCAGCTTGCCGGTCCCGAAATCGTCCAAGAGACGACAGACAAGATTGCGCAGATTCTGAAACGCATCGAAGCCGCTCGCCACAGACAAAAGGCCTACGCGGATCCAAACCGAAAACATGTGGATTTTCAAGTTGGAGAGATGGTGTTACTAAAGGTAGCACCCTGGAAAGGGGTGGCACGCTTTGGGAAGCATGGGAAGTTAAATCCACGCTACGTTGGTCCTTTCAGAATTCTAGAAAGAATTGGAACCGTAGCATACAAGTTGGACCTACCTGCTGAACTAAATGGTGTTCACAATACATTTCATGTATCCAATTTAAAGAAAAGTCCAACTCAAATTGACATTACCATTCCTATCGACGAGATTCATGTTGACGACACGCTCCACTTCGTAGGAGCACCTGTCGAGGTCACAGATTGGAAAGTTAACAGGACCCGCCGGAGCAGTGTCAAACTCGTCAAGGTTCGCTGGAATGCCAGACATGGTCCTGAATACACCTGGGAGCGTGAGGACCGGATGAAAGAGAAATACCCCCACTTATTTTCCTAAGTTCTGCTTGTAACTTAAATTTCGGGACGAAATTTATTTAACGGGGGGAGAATGTGACAACCCTCTCAAAACCAGGTATCCGTACGACCTAATTAATTATTAATTGTTGCCTAATCACTGTGCTTTACTGAGTTTGCTGATAAACTGCTACTTGATTTCTGATAATTGTACATATCTGCATCATACTTTTATTTCCGTCACGACATTATTCACATGCTGAACCCTAGTGACAAACTTGATGCACAAAAAGCACAGTAGCACTAAACGGATACACAGTGAACATGCTGATATAGCCAGCATCAGGCAAACACTGCCTCTAAAGGCCTGAATGAGCCAGAATTATTTTATTACACCCATAGTGTGTGTAAGGATACAAGGGTTGTATGATTACGTCTCTAGGAATAAGATATAGAGATTTGGATGTGCCTAAAACATACTTTAAGCACGAAACACAGCACTTTTATCAACATACTAGCTTCTAGCTAATTAATAAAGTGCCAAAACATGAGAAAATATTCCTGACACTTTGCAGAATAAATTGTGTCGCTAAAAATATTATTTATGACGCTTAAAGGATTACTTAAGCACTTTAACGGATTACTATCCAACCGAACAACCGGACTACACCCGGAACATAAAAATATTGTCAAAAATATTATTAGTATTTTTCTGAGCCAGTTAGGGTCCCTGATTACCCTAACACCCGCATTATAACGCATTAAACAACTAACGGAGTTAACACTTAAAGTTAACCCACTTAACTAAACTAAACTCTAACTGAGCAATCGAGATCGAACCGGATGCCATTTCTTTCTAATGGAATCGGTCACTATGATGTGACATGAGAGTACAACTTTAATTATATTTAATTAGATTACGCGAGTATCTAGGAGCATGGAGAACCGTTGGACGATGGAGCTAAATATCTCTATAAAAACCCTCCACTCTCTCTCACACATAACACACACACACAAGAAAATCTCTCTCTCTCCCTTGCTCCTCCCTCACGGCCGAACATAGCACCCCCCATCCATCCATTTTTCGGTTCAAGTCTTGCCATTCCAAGCTTGTACAAGTGTCGGTGATCGCATACAACGAAGCTCGGAACAAACGGAAGTTGAAGGACCTCTACCGTTAGCTTTTATCCACGCAGTTTTCGACTAGAATCTTCCCTAGCCCCGAGCTAGAGGTATATTGTTTAAAACTCATTGTTAGTTATGTCTAAAGTGGTTAAAAGGATTTTTATCGGTTAAATGTTGGTAACCCGCTTGATGAATCTAAAAAGTCTACTAAAATGCGTATATCGTTGGATAAAAGCTCATAACGCGTGTAAATGTCGTAGTATTTGAATATGTTGGTTATTATGGCCCGATCTATGATGTGGTGGCTCTTATCATCGTTTAACCCGACTTTGTTAAGATCCCGAATCTTGACATACACTTGTTTCTAGCGGTACAAGGGTTAAAAGGTGAAACTCCACCACACGGGAAACATGAACTTGTGTAAAAGTGTTTTGACATGCAAAATAGTATTTAAAACGAGCCGATCTACGTATGTACAAGTGGTATATTCGTAGGACCGGGTGTCGAGAAAATCATGTTTTATAAAAGTGGATAACATGTTAATAAAAGATGTTTTCTATAAACTACAAGTGTAGAAACACTTGTAAAATGAAAGATCCGACAAAATAACAGTTTTTACAAAAAAAAAATTGTCGGGAAGTTGTGAAGAGTGATTTGTTTCTAAAAACGGGGTTTTTGCAAGACTAAGTTATTTTATGAATAGATCCACTAAATATAAAGTGAGCTACAATACGACTTTTGGAAAAATTACCAGTTCATGTGATAATGCGATTTTACATTCTAGTCTACAAGTTTGAAGTGTTGAAACTTGGTTATTATGTTGAAAATTGATTGATTGAAATAAAGAAAGTGTTGAAATGATTTTGTAAAAGAAAATGATACGCTTGAAAGCGTGGCCACCTCCAATTACAGGGGAAACTCTGGCGAAATTTTTCTAAAATCTAACACTTAGAATTTTTTTTACAAGTGTTAGAGCTATTATTGGAAATATTTACAAAATATATTCGCCATGACTTTATTTATTAAATAATCGGAGGTGGGGTTTTCACAAAAATAAACGTGATAAATATATATATTCGGTAAATATATTTTGTCATCACACTGTTTATGATTATTTTGTGAAAATGTATAAATATTATTTTTAGAGTAAAAATAATATTTACAAACCT
This sequence comes from Helianthus annuus, assembly GCF_002127325.2. Classification (NCBI taxonomy): domain Eukaryota; kingdom Viridiplantae; phylum Streptophyta; class Magnoliopsida; order Asterales; family Asteraceae; genus Helianthus; species Helianthus annuus. Next base: position 123,477,842 of record NC_035436.2, read on the forward strand.
TGTCGAGCCCGAAATAATACAGACGCTTATACGCCAAGAATATAAGTTACAACGGTAATTATCATTACCACTTAATCGCCAAAACATAACTTACGCTTTATTCGGAAATACTCATAAGCGCGTGTGTTGTCAATATATTATTTTGGGAAATATTATGTGGAAAAGGAAATATATTGTTTTTGAGAAAAATAAATATATTTTGGAATTAGGAATAAAATATATTAAGTGGGACTTAATAAAATGATATAATTACACATGTATTAATTCCCCCATCCTTGGGAAGGAGAATACGTTATCAAGTATACACACGGAGCGGTTGTCTAACCGTTTCCCAAAAATATAAACTATGAAGCTAAAGCACGGCCATCCGTCTAATAGAATTAGCACATGTAGGTCGTTGCGCAGCACCTGGATATTTGGATTACTTGATATTGTGACGCATTCACTGTGAGTTCATGTCCCCCTTTTCTCTTAACTGTTTTCAGTTTTATAAACTGCGGGGGTGAAATACATGTTACAATGATTATGGATATGTTATACATGGTATGGTTAGCGTAAGGAGGGTTACTTAGATCATGTGAATGGGTAGGCGGAAACTTGAGGTCATTAATCCTCAGGGTAGGACCGAGGGGCAGGAGCGGTAGATCTATTTGGGTGTAGCGAGCCCAGTCCCAGGTCCAGCAGAACGGACCTTGGGATGACTTTGTTCCCGACGCATAAATTTGCTAGGTTTGAGCCTTCCTACTTGCATTTACACATATCAATGGCCTTGCAAACCATTGGTGATCTCTTTTTCCTTATTTGCTACATACCAGGGTTTTTGATAAAGATAAAGGTTTATTTACTCATTTTCGCATGAACTCGCTCAACATTATTGTTGATTTTTCAACTTACATGTACTTCAGGAAATTAACGATCTGGCGCGGTATGGCTTGTGTTTCCGCTGCATTAGGCCCGAGGTCATCCAGGGTTCGAGGCTTGTGACTCTTTCCTGGACAAGTCACAGTCCCTGAACCATGTTTACTTTAAGTTTGCATTTGTAATGTCTAGACAAGTTATGGTTGTTGGGTGTTAACCCGTTAAGACAATGTTTAATATTTTTATTATCAATGGATGATCTTGCATATTTTTAAATTCATATAGCTTTGTTATGATTAAGCTATGGTATTAAGAAGTCACACCAAATTAACCACGCTTCCGCAAAGCCAGGGTGTGACAATCGCTATGGCGGCAGAGACTTTGGCATCCTCGGTGATCTCATGCTTTTCATAGTCAGCATTGATCAACACCTTAGCCGTCTCGTTTTTGGCGTTCTGGAGATCCTTCTGGAGGTCGGAAATCTTGAGGTCCTTAAGCAGTGCAACCTGTTGGAGGTCAGCAATATTCCTATCCTGATCCTCAACGTTGCCCACGTAATCCTCAATCTCAGCAAATTTCTGCAAAGAGGATAAAGGATAGTTCAAGACCAGGTGATCCTCAAACAAGCAGGATAAATAAGCAGGATATACAAGCAGGGACAGTGATCCTTACCTCATTGAAGTACTCAAGGAATTGTTGGCGGATCAAGGGCAGACCTTGCAGATCCTCAGCTTCAGAGGCTTTTCTTTTCTTGCCTCCCCTTCCCTTGGAAGGTGCCTTGGGGATTGAAGCAGTTGGGCTAGCAGGAGTCTTCTTCTTGGAGGATCTAACATTGGCGAGATCAGTGACACTGAATTTGGAGGCAGACTTTGAGGATTTTCCAGCACCTGCACAAACAAAACAAGATAAGTATCCTTATCCTACTTATATTTAACTGTTTATTTGAATTTTTAAACAGGATACTTACTTGACATCGTGACAGAACCTGAGGATACCTCTTGTGAATCCTGGGTGGTTGTCTTGAATGATCTTATTTCAGGATTGAGTCTTCTAAAGGCAGCAAGCCTCTCTTTGGCAGCAGGAGACAGTTTGAGGTGTGAGACGGTAACAGCTGCATAACAAAGAACAAAAGGGTGTTAGTGATCCTCATACAAAAGGAGACTGTCTGGTGATCCTTCTCAGGATCCTCTATCCTACCATGGGTGGCCCATTTTCTCGGTAGATCCTCTCCGTTGGGGATAGTATCTCTTCTGACATAGAAGAAACACCATTTCTACTTGGTGTCGTTCTTGGTGGCTTTAAAGATTGGGTGTTCTTCACCAGGTCTACGTTTGAACAAGTATCGGTGGGATCCAAAGGTAGTGAGATCATACATCTCGCCCAGCTCTGACATTCCTAGGTCAATCCCCTCCTGCTCAATGGTCCTTTCAAGGGTATACAAAACCCTCCAGATCATCGGCATGGCTTGGATATAAGAGATGCCAGTAAGAGAGAAGAAGGACTGGGTAGAGGCCGGGAAAGGATAGGTGTATCCTATGGTGAACGGAGTAACAGGGAAGGCAACCCATGTTTCAGAAATGTGATCGCTTAGGGCAGTGGGATCGAAGGATTTAAATACGGTATCCGTAGGGAAGCAATAGCGGATCCTATCGATCTGAGGATCAGAAAAACAACAGCGTTCCTTTATGGAATCTTTGATGATTCCTTGACCTTTGAGAGGGCTGTTCTTCTTGAGATCCTTGGCAGGAGAATTTCGGAGGATCATATTTGACGGTGGTGAAGAAAGAAAAACAGAGTAAGAGAAAGGAAAAGAAGAAGGAAAGAGGATTACCTGGTTGATCTTCCAATACGAATATAATGGGAGTTCTCTTGAGTTTAAATGCTAATCGATCCCTATCTCTATCTCTTATTTATAATCATGATCTTGCAGGCATGTCACTTCGGTGACGTCAAAAGGGTAACGGCTAGTTCGATATTAACGGCTATAAATCAGTTAGTTAGTTGCAGATAAGATCAACAAAATACAACTCGTATATGTTACATAATTACTCCTTATATTTTGGGGGCAATTGTTAGGGCAGAATTTTTTAATGACCTATGATCCTCATGTGTTATCCTATTAGTGATCCTTACGTCTGTGACAGATAGTGATCCTCAGAAGTGCTTCAGGATCAGGATCATGGATCACCCTAAGGATCCTTATTTTAACGATTGTTTACTTTGAATTTCGTATTGTTTTGCAGGAGTAACAAGTTGGACTTGGTCTTGGCAACGTTACTAAGGAATATTCCACGGTTATTTCGCACCTGTTTGACTGAAAATGGACGTTGTGGAGGACGATGGAGCATGGCACGAATTGCGGATAGTTAGTTAGCATAGTTAACTTCTACTTTTAAAAGGGGTAGCGAGCTAGCTTTAGAAACACTTGGCTAATTTTGGCTACCCACACTCGTACAACAACACTCTTGAGCATACAGCAAAACACTTAGCAATTTTACACATTTTCTTCACTTTACACTATAGTGATCCTTGTACCTAGCTCGCTATTATCCGAAGTTGTAAACAATTATTGATTAATTTGAAGTTGGTGATCGGTAGTTTCCATCACCCGAGGTTTTTTATGCCGGAGATCATTCATTGATCAAGGGCTTTTTCCTCGTACAAATCTTTCTGTCACTTGTGCAATTTACATTTAAGTGATCCTTATCGTTGTTCCTCAATTCAAGCTTCATGCCCCGTAACAAAGAGTTTGTTTGCATTATCCTCATCTGATTTTTGACCAAAACAGTACCCAGGGAAGAAAATGCAGAAGCTGTTGCCCTAGCTAACCTTGGATCATCATTCAAGACTCCAGAGGATGTTAAGATACCCATCATCCACATCTTAACCCCTGCTATTGAGGATAACATAGCCATGGAGATAGTAGAGGATTCTGCAATTGTACCTAGTGATGGTGCACAGTCAAATTCAGGATCCTAGATCTTTCCAATCCTGCGATATATACATAATGGAGAGATTCCTGCTGGAGAAAATCCTAGAGCCTTCAAAATTAAGGTATCTCAATTTACATTACTAAATAACATCTTATATAAACAGTCTCTTGCAGGTCCATATTTAAGATGCACTGAGGATCCAGAAATTCAAGAAGTCTTGAAGGATTTTCATGAAGGAGATTGTGGGAACCACACTGGCCGATAATGAAGAAGGATGTTGTGGAATATGCAAAGAAGTGTGATGCTTGTCAAAGACATAGTAATATCCTTCATCAACCAGCGGAGCTTCTGCATCCTATATCCTCTTCTTGGCCATTCATGAGATGGGGGATGGACATTGTTGGCAAACTTCCGAAGGCACCAGGAGGAAAAGTATTTATGTTGGCCATGACTGATTACTTCTACAAGTGGATAAAAGCTGAAGCCTTTGTAGAAGTTAGAGAGAAAGAAGTTAGGACTCAAACTAGATTTGGCATACATTCTGAAATTGTTTGTGATAATGGATCCCAATTCATTGTTTGTGACAGCTGGGGGATTAGGATGATAACATCAACACCAGTCTACCTACAAGCTAATAGTCAAGCAGAATCATCCAACAAGATCATCATCAACAACTTGAAGGAGAAGCTTGGATCCAAGAAAGGTAAATGCACAGAAGAGCTACCATATGTATTATGGGCTGATAGAACAAATCCTAAGAATGCTACTGGTCAAACTCAATTCTCTTTGGTCTTTGGAGCTGAATCCGTGATCCCTACAGAGATGATAATCCCTACTGCAAAAACAAGCATCCGTGATCCTGAAGGAAATGCTGAATACTTAGTTCAAGATCTGGATACCATAGAAGAACTCAGGGATTTAGCAAGGATAAGGTTGGCTAGCTGTTTTGGTCAAAAATCACACAAGGGTTCTACAACCAAATCTTATTTTGTGAGGTGTGATGCTTGGTTAATTGTATGAACGACAAGTATATGAAATCAATGATGAACACCGAGATTTATACGAGGAAAAAGCCCATGATCTTTAGAAGATCTCCGGCATAAAAAAACTTGGGTGATGGAAACTACCGATCACCAAATATATTGCAAAAACAATAATGATCCTTGTACAACTTTGGAAAAAAACAAGCTCAATACAATGAATTGCTAGTATAAGTGTGTGTTTTTGCTATGTGTTTGTAGAGAATTCGAGTGTTGTGTGTTTTTTCTGTGGTGTGTTCGACTTATGCCTCAAATGAGCTCGTTTTCCCATTAAAAGATAAGAAATATCCGGCAACAAACTTTCCTAAAAAAGTGGAGGTCACCCATGTTCTCCAAAATGGTTATTTCTTCATTAAGCACGTGCCTATGAAGCATATTCCACGAGATTCCAGCAGAGACTAAGCCCCTGTCGTCCATTACCTGCATATAAACATTAAAAACGTGACAATTGTTAGAAATCATAAGTTTTGTTAAGGATCCTGGATCCTCAGACTCTGGATCCTCAGACTCCCTGCATCATCCATTAAGGATCTGTGATCCATGCCCAGTCTCAGGATAAATGATCCTTAGCATAAAATTCATGCCCTAACAATTGCCCCCAATATGGCAGTTGTGATAAGGATTCACAGCTGCCTTATTTCCGTTACAAGCGGACTAGCCGTTGCTGCTGGTAACTAGTCGTTATATTGCCTGTCGTCACTGATAAGATTTGCTATAATCATCATTGCAAAATATAGAGTTGGAGATAACTCCTCAAATGCCTTTACAGACAAGAAGATACTTCTATTTATGGAGAATGAATCCTTCTACACAGTTCGCTATTAACCTTCCTGCACTTTAATTTCTGCATAGACACTTTAACTGTTAGATAGCCTTATCCGGCCTGGGTACGGTTTTGCTGGAAAGTTATTGGAAATCTGATGATACTGTTAAACTTTTAACAGAAAACTTGAAGTGTTCATACAAATGTGGATCAATGATTCTTAACCAAAAAGGATAAGAGACAACTTACAGCTTAGAAAAAGTTAGAATATAACATACCAGAGAATCCAAGTTAGGATTCTATATCCTTCTAAATTATTGCTGAATAAACAAACTGTGAAAGGTAAAGTTTCTAGGATCCAGGATCCTTATTGTCAGAACTTATATAACTTTAGAGCTCCAATATCCTGTAAGAAAAACAAACTTGGGACCAAGCCAAATAATTTGGAATGAACCCATAATAACTGGGGACAAGCCTAATTAAACCGGGGACAAGCCCAACAAACTGGGGACAAGCCCAAATAAACTGGGGACAAGCCCAACAAACTGGTGACAAGCCGAAAAAACTGGGGACAAGCCCAAAGGATCTTATGTAAACTGGAGTATGGCCCAAACTGGCGACTATCCAAACGTGAGAGACATGAAAATGCCGAAACCTTAGCTAACGTGAAAACTTTAGAAACCTTAGGAACGGATGTATGGTACGTCTACCATTATACGTAGGATCATGAATACAGCCAGTACAATGAAATTGTCAGCCCCTAAAGTGGGTACTGGTCGCATTGCCTTGAACTGCACCAGGATCATCGTGCGCTACTGGCGAAGCTGGGGACAGGCCCAAGAACTGGGGACAAGCCCAAATAACTGGGGACAAGCCCAAATAACTGGGACAAGCCCATAAAACTTGGAGAGTTGGCCAACCACTTTGATCTTCTGTAAAATGATAACAACTCTGCAAAAGCTTAAACTTTGTGAAAATAGATGTTAACTGATTAACATCTTTAACTTATGATAAGTAATCAGAATAAAATGAATGAAAATGAAAGTAATGTGTTACCAAAGATAGAATCATATATCCTTTGAGGATCCCGGTGTAACATTTGTGCTTGTAATCATTATGAACAGTTCTATTATCAATAAAACAATGTTATTTGATCCCAATGTTTGTTTGGTTGTGTTTTACATTTTTCATGTTTTGACTTTTGTTCAATTTCAAACTCTACATCGCTTTCTGGAGAATTATACGCAAACTGGTGCGTAAACGTACTCAGTTTAATGCGACAAATACTCCGGAACATCAACATATACTCAACATACCTTAAATAACCTTTACATAACTTAGAAATAAGTTTTGAAGGCTTTGGTATGGCAAAAACAAGTTAATTCGCTTACAGGGACTAAACTTGACAAACTGTGAAAGTATGCCAATTTGAACTGTAACGAACATTACGGAACATGTCCATAAGTTAAACATACCATAAATATCCTTTACATAGCTTAGAAATAGGCTTTGAGGGGTTTGGTATGCTAAAACAAACTTTTGGGTCATTCAGGGACTAAAAGTGTCAAAAAGTGCACAAGTTTGCACTTTTGCGCATAACTTACGTTCTGAATACATCCGGACATCCAAAAATTTATGTAAGCATCCTTATATTATGCCTTAGTGTATGGCATGTGAAAAATCCATTCGTCGCGTCATTTGGATCATTTTTCGCACTTATGCGCATTCCGTCGTAATTAACCGAACATCGCGATCGTACGGCCAAACGAACCAACATCCAGAACATTTTTGAGCATGTTTCATGTCCACAATGTTTAGGCATCATTTTAGGGCCTTAAAGTTGGCTTTACGGGCCTTAGAAGTGTCGGAAATGGCGTAAATACGCAACAGGGACCAAAACTGCCATTTTTGAAAGTATATGCAGATCAGACAGGCCCAGGCGGCCCGCCTGAGTTTCTGCATATCCTGATGCGGGCCGCATGGCACTTCCAGTAACCAAATTTTTGTTTTTTCTTGCAATTTGGCCTTTCAAACACACCAAGGGGCAATGCCCTTTCACCCAATCAAGAGCCAAGGGCCATTTTCAGTAACCACAACATTTTGACAAGTGGACGCTTAGGATCGTGGCACGAAAATCAAGAAACGATCCTAACGGCTCTACTTTTCCTATAAATACCCCCCCCTTGTTGCTAAAAACTCACACAATCTGATCAAAATGCTCTAAGTTGATGCCATTGCTTCATACCTGAGCTCTTTGATCTAGATTAGCATTCGGGGACCCTCCGTAAGTCTTCTTTCGTTCTTTTATTCGCTTTTCGAGTCCAAAAGTCAAAGTTTTGTTTGACTTTCCGTGTGACCAGCCTATGGTCGACACAAAGTTCATAACGTGAGCTTGATCACGATGGTTATATTCCGTAGTGACTCTACCTACTGATTACCACGTTATCTAGGCTCAGTGACGAGTCGTAGTTTCGGCCAAAATGTGCATTCTTGGATATTTTGTAACCAAACTACTCATGAGCATCAAAGCCGTTTGTTTTGATGCCAAACCTGTTTTCTAAACTTAGTTAAGCATGTTCTAACATGCTTAGCTCGTCACTTTTAGTTTAGTGCTTATATAGGGTCGTAAGGTAAGCGATCTAAACCATCGCTTATACTTTCAAACCCGACCCATTTGGTCGATCATTAGGATCCGACCAAACACATTAGGTGACCATAGCTAGAACCTTCCGAGGTTATACCTTGTGGTCGCGATGTTAGGCGTTCCGAACGCGTTCTACGCGAACGACGCGTTAGAGTAGCATAAGCTACCTAAACGGGTCGTAATGGGTCGCAAGCACTTAGGTTAGGTTTCATTTTAGTATGTAGGCTTTGTTAAACCATATTATACGAGTCTCCATACTCGTTTGGTTTACGAACCCGCATACTATCCGATCCTTCCGAATTTGGTCCGGTATATTAACATAGCTACCTATTAGGTGCCGTTTGATATTCCGTGATCTTTAGCATTATCTGGTTATTATACAAGGAATTCAAAGCAATCTCAGGTGAGTACATAGAACCCCATCTTTTACCTGTTTTCGAGGAGTCAATGTGAGTACATTGAACCCCTCTTTTACTGTTTTCTAAACTGTTTTGGGGTGAAACACATGTGCCTATCTGTTACATTCATGCTTTCCATGTTTTCACATCATATGCCTGCTATGTTGTTAGTACATTATAGTACACGATTTCATTACATTTCATGCTATGTATGCCCATTGTGTGCGTACTTAGTACATTGATTTACATTACATTCCTGTTGCATATGTTTACTCAGCATATGGACACATTGATTTACATTACATTCCTGTTGCATATGTTTACTCAGCATATGGACACATTGATTTACATGAACATTTCTGTTGCATATGTTTACTCAGCAAATGGACACATTGATTTACATAAACATTTCTGCTGCATATGTTTACTCAGCATATGGGCACATTGATTTACATGAACATTTCTGCTTCGTATGTTTACTTAGCATACTTAGTAGAATTGTTTACATCACATGCCTTCATTTTGTTTTGACATTTGGTTTGTTTAACATGGGACAATGCATTCATTAACATTGATCACGCCGTTCGTTAGTAGGCAGTGGTACCATAGGAATTGACAACTCCCGTTCCTGAAATCCTGGGTTTGATAGGATTGTAAGGAATGACTGAATTCGATACACATAACTTAGATAAACCTTTAATTTGTTTAAGGGTTTATCGCCATAGTCCCAAGGCTTGGATGTATGCATATTTTACAATACCGCATAAATGTTAATATCAATAGAGCATGCATTTTTCCACAGAACATAACGTTGATTTAAACCACGTTTTACTTCAACGACTTGTTTTGTTCATTTTACATATGGTTTAAGTTGATACATTTCGCTCACCGTACATGATACATTTTGGGATACACATTACATGATTTACATTGAACATAAACACGTTGACATTGACATACACATTTGGTGGTTTACATTGAACATAGACATTTGACATGATTTACACAATAACACTGGGCAATTGAGTTATACAAGAACAATCTTACATGGTGGATGGTTTGGGTAAATGGTTTGAGTAACGTGGAGTATGTAATATGATGCAAACATGGTGGATACGCCGCTGGTACTTCCTATATATAAATGTTTCTATAATATTACATATCTTAGCGTTATCTAAATCATTTCAGTTTAGACATATAACATTTTATACAAATAACATACCTTTCATAAAACATTGTCTTACAAAACAACTTATCTTATTCAACTCATTTTACTTGGTTACTCGTTTAACCTTACACTTATCTATACATATCATCTGATATTATCGTTTTTCAAATGGTTTACAAAGCAAGACAAATTACAAGGTTCATGACTGACTGTTATTAAACATTTCTTTAAAACTCAAGTCATGAATCCCACTTTCACAAAACCTATGTATCTCACAGGCATTTTTATGCTGACGTACCTACTTTCACATGTGTTTTAGGAGCTGTTCCATAAGATGTTGATCACGATACTAGGGCGGACCTGTGCCTTAGAGACTAAAAAAGAAGATAGAACTAGTATAACTATGTTTTGAATTCTTTACTTCCTTTTAAGACAATGTAACACCCGTGTTTGATAAATAAAATGTGACTTTAATTTCCATGGTTGTATAACAATTAATTCTGTCCACAACACTCCCCGACGTTTTCCGCCGTGGTTGCATGTTATACGCGGTCGGGGTGTGACAGAAGAGTTGGTATCAGAGCCATTGGTTATAGGGAATTAGGTTATTAGTAATGCTTTGACCTAGACTATAACTTTCTAGGACCCTAACACAAGTTACCTTGTGTTTAGATTTTAAAACATGCACTTCACCTATCCTTAGGTGATAACCACAACGAGAATTTCGATTCCGAATCCGCTTTAAAAATTAATCATCTGTTCTAGGATGATTGATTACTTGGTTTTGAACCCTCTGTTATAAGGTTTCGAATCCCTTTGGATTTCAAAAATCCCGTCAAAGTTTTGGGTTAATAGTGTGAACACGTGCGAACTGGAAGAGTGAATGCCTGTACCCTGGGTTTTCTATCTAAGGCTAGAGTGTTCGTACAAATCCACATAATCGGACCAGTCACTCTTACCTAGGAACTATTGGGGTGAGTGTTCACTTATAGGCGAGCATGTCTTCGCGATACACTAATTCTGACCCATTTACTTTGACTAGAAATTTCATGTCGCTTGTTTGCTTTGCGATGCATAACCGCCATCTTTGCTTTTGTTGATTTTGCTTCATCTCATTCTCTTCATCCAATCATCTCACTCGTTTCATTTCATGTTTTTATCTTCTAGAATGCCTCCTCGACGCAACAACCAGATAGCTACTGCCGAGCTGGCAGAAATTATTGCGCAGCAGATGGCTGCTCAATTCCCAAATCTCTTTGCTCAATGGAACCAGGCCAACAACAACAACAATGGTACATGCAAATACAAGGATTTTAACTCGGCTAAGCCACTCAAGTTTAGTGGTTCTAAGGGAGCAACTGGGCTTCTTCAGTGGTTCGAGAGCATCGAGAACACTTTCCGTCATGTGCAGTGTCCTGACAATCGCAAGGTCGAGTTTTCTTCGAGTGTGTATCAGAAGAGGGCTCTTACGTGGTGGAACGGGGTTATGAGAGATCAAGGTGCAGAAGTTGCTCTAGCTCAGACATGGGCTGAACTGAGAGCTCTTATGATGAGGGAGTTTTGTCCTCGTCATGAACAACGAGCGTTGGAGAAAGAATTTGATGTTTTGAAGCAAGATAGTGGCGAGCACAGGGCTTATACTGATAGGTTTGAGGAGTTGAGTCTGCTTTGCCCGACTATGGTTACCCCACTCGATAAGGCTATCGAAAGGTACATCGACGGCCTGCCTGACTCGGTACAAGACATCCTTACTGGTAGCAAACCTACCACACTCCGTCAGGCGATCGAGTTATCAGCGACGTTGACTGAGTCGCAGATTCGAAAGAATAAATTACACAGGAAGGGTGACAAGGGCAAGAAGCAGTCGGCTGACAAGGGCAAGAAGCAGCGTAAGGCTTCCCAAAACTATGCTGTCACTGCCCAAGCTAACCATGTAGCTCCCAACCAGCCTCCAGCAAAGAAGCCCTATTCAGGAAGTGCACCTTTGTGCAATCAATGCAACAGTCACCATCAGCCGCAGCATCAGTGCCGTTTCTGTACTAACTGTGGGAAGTCAGGTCATCTTGCCGATGTTTGTCGGTTTGCTCAGAATCGCGCAGTTCAGAACCCTGCTCAACAAGTTGCTCAGCAACAGGGTCAGGCTGCACGACCAAACTACCCACCAGGTGCTTGTTATAACTGTGGGGATCTAACCCACTACAGAAATCGGTGTCCAAGGCTAGCCAACCAGAACCAGAATGCAAACCAAAATCAGGCTCAGGCTCGAGGTCGAGTCTTCAACATGAATGCACAAGAAGCACAAGCAGACAACGAAGTGGTGAACGGTACGTTCTTTATTAATAATTAACCAGCATCTGTTCTTTTTGATTCGGGTGCTGACAAGAGTTTTGTGTCATTGTCTTTTGAGACAATGCTTCGCGTGTCTAGAACAAAACTAAGTAAACTTTTGACAGTAGAGGTTGCCAGTGGTGAACCCGTTGTTCTTAATTCTGTTCTACGCAACTGCCAGTTGAACCTTAACGACCATATTTTTCCTATCGACCTCACGCCAATGCAACTTGGAAGCTTCGACGTTATTGTGGGCATGGATTGGTTATCTAAGCATCGCGTAGAGATAGTTTGTTCTGAGAAGATTGTTCGTGTGCCGCTGTCAACAGGCGAGATCCTACAGGTTCGTGGTGAGAAGCCTGCCGGTGGTCTCAGACTTATGTCTTGTTTTAAAGCACGGAAGTATCTTCGGAAGAAATATGTGGCTTTCTTAGCACATGTTACAGCAGATAAAGGCAAGGGTAAGTCTATTTCAGATATTCCAGTCGTTCGGGATTATTCTGAAGTTTTCCCTGAAGAGTTACCTGGTCTACCTCCAGCACGCCAAGTCGAGTTCCGTATTGATCTCGTACCTGGTGCAAATCCCATTGCCAGAGCTCCATACCGTCTTGCACCATCTGAGATGCAAGAATTATCTAAACAGCTTCAGGAGCTCTCCGACAAAGGTTTTATCCGTCCCAGCTTTTCACCTTGGGGTGCTCCCGTTCTTTTTGTAAAGAAGAAGGATGGATCTTTCAGGATGTGTATCGATTATCGTGAGCTTAACAAGCTCACCATCAAGAATCGATATCCCCTACCTCGCATTGATGATCTCTTTGATCAATTGCAAGGCGCTTCTTATTTTTCAAAGATTGATCTGCGATCTGGATATCATCAACTCCGTGTGCATGAAGAAGGTATTCCTAAGACAGCGTTCCGTACTCGCTATGGACATTATGAGTTCACAGTCATGTCATTTGGTTTGACTAATGCTCCTACTGTTTTCATGGACTTGATGAATAGGGTCTGCAAGCCTTATTTGGATAAGTTCATCATCGTGTTCATTGATGACATCTTGATTTATTCTAAGACACAAGCTGATCATGAGCAACATCTACGTCTTACTTTGGAACTCGTAAAGAAAGAGCAACTTTTTGCCAAATTCTCCAAGTGTGAATTTTGGCTTAAAGAAGTTCAATTTTTAGGACATATTGTCAACGAACAAGGTATTCATGTAGATCCCTCCAAGATCAGTGCGATCAAGGATTGGGATACGCCTACTACCCCTACTGAAGTTCGTTCTTTTCTTGGTCTTGCGGGTTATTACCGCCGCTTCATAGAGAATTTCTCAAAGATTGCAGTTCCTCTAACTGCTCTAACTCAGAAGAACAAGCCCTTTGATTGGGGAGTCAAACAAGAAGAAGCGTTTCTGACTTTGAAACAAAAGCTTTGCGATGCGCTTGTCCGAACATTGCCCGAGGGCAATGATGATTTCGTCGTTTACTCCGACGCATCTAAATTAGGTCTTGGCTGCGTCCTGATGCAAAGAAACAAAGTCATAGCATACGCATCAAGGTAGTTGAAGATTCATGAGAAGAACTACACCACTCATGATCTGGAGTTGGGTGCAGTTGTCTTCGCTCTCAAAATCTGGAGACATTATTTGTACGGTACAAAATGTGTGGTTTTCACGGACCACAAGAGTCTTCAGCATATCTTCAATCAGAAAGAACTCAACATGAGGCAAAGACGTTGGGTTGAACTTCTAAACGACTACGACTGCGAGATTCGCTACCATCCTGGTAAGGCGAATGTCGTAGCCGATGCATTGAGTCGCAAGGAACGTACTAAGCTTCATTGTGTTCGTGTCCAATCTGTTATTCAAACCGATATCCAAGCCTGTATATCTCAGGCTCAACAATCTTGTGTTTCACAAGGTTTGATGGATAAGGAATTTCCTTATCACATAACTCCTGCTCTAGAGCTGAAGGACAATGGATCGTATTACTTCATGGACCGTTTGTGGGTCCCAAGCCAAGATAATCTTCGTACCTTGCTTATGGATGAAGCCCATAAGTCTCGTTATTCTATTCATCCTGGCTCAGATAAGATGTATAAGGATCTTCGTATTCAGTATTGGTGGCCTGGTATGAAGAAAGACATTGCCTTATATGTATCAAAATGCCTTACTTGTCTTAAGGTTAAGGCTGAACATCAGCGTCCTTCTGGTTTATTGGAGTAACCAGAGATCCCAGTTTGGAAATGGGAAAACATTACTATGGATCTCATTACAAAACTCCCGCGCACAAAGAAAGGTCACGATGCCATCTGGGTAGTCGTTGATCGTCTTACAAAGTCAGCGCATTTCTTGCCAATCCGTGAGGATTTTTCGGCTGACAAACTTGCTCAAATCTACGTGGATGAAATTGTAGCTCGACATGGTATTCCTTTGAACATCATTTCGGACAGAGATGCACGTTTCACTTCTCATTTTTGGAGAACCATGCAATCTGCTATGGGGTCCCAACTTAATCTGAGCACAGCTTATCATCCGCAAACGGATGGTCAATCTGAAAGAACAATCCAGACACTGGAGGATATGCTTAGAGCTTGTGTGATCGATTTTGGTGGTAGTTGGGATTCACATCTTCCGTTGATTGAATTCTCCTACAACAACAGTTATCACTCCAGCATCAACATGGCTCCTTTCGAGGCTCTCTATGGTCGAAAATGTCGTTCACCAGTCTGCTGGAATGAGATCGGCGAGGCTCAACTTACTGGACATGCCCTCATTTTAGAGACAACAGATAAGGTTAAGAAAGTTTGTGATAACCTTCAGACAGCTAGAAACCGTCAAAAGAGTTACGCGGACCTAAAACGCAAGCCCTTGGATTTTCAAGTCGGTGATCGTGTATTACTTAAGTTCTCACCTTGGAAAGGTGTGATTAGATTTGGAAAGAAAGGAAAACTTGCACCTAGATACGTTGGACCATTCAAGATCGTCGAAAGAATCGGTAAGGTAGCCTACAGACTTGAGTTACCTCCTGAACTTGGAAATGTTCATCCAACCTTCCACGTGTCCAATCTCAAGAGGTGTTTAGCTGATGAAAACCTCCACATACCGCTTGACGAAATTCGTGTTGATAAAACACTGAAATTTGTTGAGAACCGGTAGAAATCATGGAACGTAAGTCAAGTGGCTTAAACGCAAGCGCATTCCTTTGGTCAAGGTTCGCTGGGAATCTAAACGTGGACCCGAGTTTACTTGGGAACGTGAAGATCAAATGAAGGCGAAATATCCGCATCTTTTTCCACGAGTTTCCTCTAAATAAATTTCGCGACGAAATTTCCACAAGTAGGGGAGACTGTAACATTTGTGCTTGTAATCATTATGAACAGTTCTATTATCAATAAAACAATGTTATTTGATCCCAATGTTTGTTTGGTTGTGTTTTACATTTTTCATGTTTTGACTTTTGTTCAGTTTCAAACTCTACATCGCTTTCTAGAGAATTATACGCAAACTGGTGCGTAAACGTACTCAGTTTAACGCGACAAATACTCCGGAACATCAACATATACTCAACATATCTTAAATAACCTTTACATAACTTAGAAATAAGTTTTGAAGGCTTAGGTATGGCAAAAACAAGTTAATTCGCTTACAGGGACTAAACTTGACAAACTGCGAAAGTATGCCAATTTGAACTGTAACGAACATTCCAGAACATGTCCATAAGTTAAACATACCATAAATATCCTTTACATAGCTTAGAAATAGGCTTTGAGGGGTTTGGTATGCTAAAACAAACTTTTGGGTCATTCAGGGACTAAAAGTGTCAAAAAGTGCACAAGTTTGCACTTTCGCGCATAACTTACGTTCTGAATACATCCGGACATCCAAAAATTTATGTAAGCATCCTTATATTATGCCTTAGTGTATGGCATGAGAAAAATCCATTCGTCGCGTCATTTGGATCATTTTTCGCACTTATGCGCATTCCGTCGTATTTAACCGAACATCGCGATCGTACGGCCAAACGAACCAACATCCGGAACATTTTTGAGCATGTTTCATGTCCACAATGTTTAGGCATCATTTTAGGGCCTTAAAGTTGGCTTTACAGGCCTTAGAAGTGTCGGAAATGGCTTAAATACGCAACAGGGACCAAAACTGCCATTTTTGAAAGTATATGCAGATCAGACAGGCCCAGGCGGCCTGCCTGAGTTTCTGCATATCCTGATGCGGGCTGCATGGCACTTCCAGTAACCAAATTTTTGTTTTTTCTTGCAATTTGGCCTTTCAAACAAACCAAGGGGCAATGCCCTTTCACCCAATCAAGAGCCAAGGGCCATTTTCAGTAACCACAACATTTTGACAAGTGGACGCTTAGGATCGTGCCATGAAAATCAAGAAACGATCCTAACGGCTCTACTTTTCCTATAAATACCCCCCCCCCTGTTGCTAAAAACTCACACAATCTGATCAAAATGCTCTAAGTTGATGCCATTGCTTCATACCTGAGCTCTTTGATCTAGATTAGCATTCGGGGACCCTCCGTAAGTCTTCTTTCGCTCTTTTATTCGCTTTTCGAGTCCGAAAGTCAAAGTTTTGTTTGACTTTCCGTGTGACCAGCCTATGGTCGACACAAAGTTCATAACATGAGCGTGATCACGATGGTTATAGTCCGTAGTGACTATACCTACTGATTACCACGTTATCTAGGCTCAGTGACGAGTCGTAGTTTCGGCCAAAATGTGCATTCTTGCATATTTTGTAACCAAACTACTCGTGAGCATCATAGCCGTTTGTTTTGATGCCAAACCTGTTTTCTAAACTTAGTTAAGCATGTTCTAACATGCTTAGCTCGTCACTTTTAGTTTAGTGCTTATATAGGGTCGTAAGGTAAGCGATCTAAACCATCGCTTATACTTTCGAACCCGACCCATTTGGTCGATCATTAGGATCCGACCAAACACATTAGGTGACCATAGCTATAATCTTCTGAGGTTATCCCTTGTGGTCGCGATGTTAGGCGTTCCGAACGCGTTCTACGCGAACGACGCGTTAGAGTAGCATAAGCTACCTAAACGGGTTGTAATGGGTCGCAAGCACTTAGGTTAGGTTTCATTTTAGTATGTAGGCTTTGTTAAACCATATTATACGAGTCTCCATACTCGTTTGGTTTACGAACCCGCATACTATCCGATCCTTCCGAATTTGGTCTGGTATATTAACATAGCTACCTATTAGGTGCCGTTTGATATTCCATGATCTTTAGCATTATCTGGTTATTATACAAGGAATTCAAAGCAATCTCAGGTGAGTACATAGAACCCCATCTTTTACCTGTTTTCGAGGAGTCAATGTGAGTACATTGAACCCCTCTTTTACTGTTTTCTAAACTGTTTTGGGGTGAAACACATGTGCCTATCTGTTACATTCATGCTTTCCATGTTTTCACATCATATGCCTGCTATGTTGTTAGTACATTATAGTACACGATTTCATTACATTTCATGCTATGTATGCCCATTGTGTGCGTACTTAGTACATTGAATTACATTACATTCCTGTTGCATATGTTTACTCAGCATACGGACACATTGATTTACATTACATTCCTATTGCATATGTTTACTCAGCATATGGACACATTGATTTACATGAACATTTCTGTTGCATATGTTTACTCAGCATATGGACACATTGATGTACATGAACATTTCTGCTGCATATGTTTACTCAGCATATGGGCACATTGATTTACATGAACATTTCTGCTTCGTATGTTTACTTAGTTTACTTAGTAGAATTGTTTACATCACATGCCTTCATTTTGTTATGACATTTGGTTTGTTTAACATGGGACAATGCATTCATTAACATTGATCACGCCGTTCGTTAGTAGGTAGTGGTACCATAGTGTTTTGGTCAAAAATCACTTAAAGATAATGCAACCAAACTTTATGTAAACGGGGAATGATGCTTGGTATGAGGAACAAAGTGAAGGATCACTCAAATGTAAAATGCACAAGTGACACAAGGATTTATACGAGGAAAAAGCCCTTGATCAATGATCTCCAACATAAAAAACCTCGGGTGATGGAAACTACCGATCACCAAACTTCAATATAACAAATAATGGTTACAACTTCGGATGGTAACGAGCTAGGTACAAGGATCACTATAGTATCGTATGCTAAGGTGTGTGAGAAATGTGTTGTGTTTTCTGAATGTTGAAGAGTGCTACTTATACAAGTGTGTGTGGTCGTATTTTAGGTAAATAACCTAACTATTAGCTCGTTACCCCTTCAAGAATAGAAATAAATTTAGCCTAAATTATCGCCCTTAAATTGTGCTGAGTTTCCATATTGTCCACAACGTCCATCTTTGATTATGCATATGCCAAAGTAGCGTGACAGGTTCCTTGTTTACGTTCTTAAGAGCCGTTATAATGGAACTATCCGTTGTTATCTCTAACAGACTTAACGGATATATAGCTGTTATAATGGAACTATCCGTTGTGATCTGACGTCACAGAAGTGACAGCCCTGCACAAATCATCATTATAAATAGAAATAGGGATAGGATCGAATGCATTTAAATTCAAAGCGACTTCCTTTATAACCGTATTCGGAAGATCAACCAGGTATTCTCCTTCTCATCTTCTTCTCTTTTGCTCTGTTTTTCTTCTTCTTTCCATTCTTCTGTAAAGATGTTGCTCCGGAACTCCCCGCATAAGGATCCTAAGAAGAACAGCCCCTTGAAGGGTCAAGGGATCATCAAAGATTCTCCCACCGAGAGGTGCTGTTTTACCGATCCTCAGATCGACAGAATCCGTCAATGCTTTCCGGCGAACACTCTCTTCAAGTCTTTTACCCCCACTGCTTTGAGTGATTTTATTTCTGATACTTGGGTAGCTTTCCCGGTTACTCCGTTCTTGATAGGATATTCGTATCCTTTCCCACAGTTCACTCAATCCTTTTTCTCTCTTACCAGCATCTGCTATATCCAGGCTATGCCCATGATCTGGAGGGTGTTATACACCCTTGAGAGGATCATTGAACAAGAGGGGATTGACCTTGGTATGGCGGAGTTGGGTGAGATGTATGATCTTACAACTTTTGGATCCCACCGATATTTGTTCAAGCGAAAAGCTGGAGAGGATCACCCTGTTTTCAAAGTGACCAAAAACGACACGAACTGGAAGCGACGATTCTTTTTTGTTAGGAGAGATTCCATCCCTAATGGGAAGGATTTGCCCAAGGAGTGGGCTACCCATGGTAGGATAGAGGATCCTGGAAGGATCACCATAGAACTTGTTCCTTAAGATAAGGATCACTAACACTTTCTTGTTTATTGTGCAACTATATCCGTTGCTCATCTTAGGTTGACTCCTGCTGCAAAAGAGAGACTCTTGGCCTTTAGGAAGCTTGATCCGGAGACAAGAACTTTTCAGGTTGCCATCCAGGATTCTCAAGAAGTATCCTCTGCCTCTGTCACAATGTCAAGTAAGTATCCTCATTTGAAAAGTAATTATATGTAGGATTTTCAAGTTTAATTAGAATACTTATCTTATTTTGGTTGTGTAGGTGCTGGAAAATTTTCTAAGTCTGCCTCAAAGTTTGGCATCGATGATCTGACCAACGTGAAATCCTCAAGGAAGAAGAATCTTGCTAGCCCAAGCGCTTCAGCCCCTAAAGCACCTATTAGGGGTAAAGGAAAGAAGAGAAAGGCCTCTGAGGATTTACAAGGTCTGCCCCTGCTCCGCCAACAGTTTCTGGACTACTTCAACGAGGTAAGGATCACTGCCCCTGTTTGTTATCCTGACAGTTTTGAGGATCACTTGTTTCTGACGTTATGCCTTGTTTTCCTTGCAGAAATTTGCTGAAATAGAGACTTATGTTGGCCACGTTGAGGATCAAGACCGCCAAATCGCTGACCTCCAACAAATGGGTGTGCTGAAGGATCTCAAGATTGCAGATCTTGAGAAGGAGCTCCGGGCTACCAAGGATGATGCTGCCAAAATGCTGATCAACTTTGATTATGAGAAGCATGATATCACCAAGGATGCCAAGGTCTCTGCTGCGATAGCCATGTATAAGATCCAGCTGCAGATGGTTGCGGAAGCTCAGGATCCTGCCTTCGACAAAAGCACATGGGACGTGGAGGGCTGGAAGGCGAGGCTGGCAGAGTTGGAGGATGATGAGGAGGCTGAGGAGATCCCGATGCTTGAAGGTGCTGGCAAGGATCATGCTGGGGAGGCAAGTGGAGCCGGTGGTGATGGTGCAGCGAAGGATTGAGCTGCAGGATTGGGCAATGATGGAAACTTCGAGACTTAGCCGGAGCCCAATTTTTTTTTGTGGTTGTTGATGTTTTTTAGAAACAATTATGGTCTGTAACTTTGAACAATAGTTTTAGGATTAAGTATCCAGGATCCTTCAGACAATAGGTAGGATTGCAAATGGTGGAGGGATCCTCTGTTTGGGGGATGAAGCCATTGTGATCCTGCCGCCTTTTATTTACCTGCATGCTATGACCGCACAAACAATGGACACCCTTTGCCAACCCATGTGGACGGGCCACGTTTTGCTGGTAGAAACGTGGGTTGGCAATTTTGACAACTTTGAAGGGTTTTAAACCTTTGTTAATAAAATAACTCTAATCTTTTTGGCTTATCTCGTATTGTTATCCTTTTAATTTCCAATTGTTTTGATATATGTTTGTTTGAGTAAGAAAAGTTAAGCAAACTATGTTTAAGAAATTTAGGATATGATCCTGGATCAAATATCCTATAATCGAAAATTTTCAAAGTAGTTTATTTTAAGGATCATAGGTTCAGTTGTCAAGGTCTAAGGGTTATTCAAATGAATAATGAATGAAATTAAAAATAGTTAAGGATCATACCTGAGGATCCAAGTTAGGATCCTAACCTTTAATCAGGATAACCATAAGTAAAACTTTAATGGAAGCTAAGGATTAAGGATCCTTAATTGTTTAACTTTGAAAACCTGAAAAATGGAATATAACTTGGGACTAAGCCAATATAAAAGATAAGTTAGTAACTGGGGACAAGCCCAAAGGATAACTAGGGACAAGCCCAAGGATAACTGGGGACAAGCCCAAAGGATAACTGGGGACAAGCCCAAGGATCGTATGTAAACTGGAGTATGGCCCTCACTGGCGACTATCTAAACTTAGTGACATGAAAATGCCAAAACCTTAGCTAACGTGAAGACGTTAGAAACCTTAGGAACGGATGTATGGTACATCTACCATTATACGTAGGATCCTAGGTATAGCCAGTGCGATGAGGTTATCAACCCCTAAAGCGAGTACTGGTCCCAAAGACGTGAACTATACCAGGATCATCGTGCGCTACAGGCGAAAACTGGGGACAAGCCCAAGGATAACTGCGGTTGAACCCAAGGATCTGAGATGCTTTTGAAGACTATCAATAACATGCTGAGGATACCTGGACTATCAGAACTCAAATTCTTGTGAGAGGAGGATGAAGGATACATGATCCTTATCCTTAAATAAGAAGATATGTAAATAAGAGTTTAAGCTTAGGACATTACCATAGTAAGGATCATTGATGCTTCAGGGATCCTTGAAGGATCCTATCCAATGTAAGGATCACTCATGCCAGAAGGATCCTGCTTACATGAAATATTTTTTCAAGTGGACAGCATTCCAGGCTCTTGGTAACAGATTACCTTCCATGGTAAGCAATCTATATGCCCCCTTTCCAGCTTCGGCTTCGATCAAATAAGGGCCTTCCAATTTTGGTGCCAATTTCCCATCAGCAGGATTGGTGGTATTTTGGAATGCTTTTCTCAATACCATATCCCCAACTTGGAATTTCCTTATCCTGACATTTTTATTGTAAGCACCAGCCATTCTTTGTTGGTAGCTAGCCATCCTTATCCTAGCCAGATCTCTGATTTCTTCAACAGTATCCAAGTCTTGAGCCAGGTTTGCATCATTCTCCTCAGGATCACGGGTACTTGTTCTAGCAGTTGGAACCACCATTTCTGTTGGGATCACTGATTCTGCCCCAAATACCAAAGAGAAGGGTGTTTGACCAGTAGCATTCTTGGGAGTTGTCCTATCAGCCCAAAGCACATAAGGCAATTCCTCTGCCCATTTCCCCTTCTTGGATCCAAGTTTCTTCTTCAGATTGTTGATGATGATCTTGTTGGATGATTCTGCTTGACCATTGGCTTGTGGGTGGACTGGTGTTCATGTTATCATCTTAATCCCCAACTGTCACAAAAGTTAGTAGTCCTGCTCCCAATAAATTGGGAACCACTGTAACATACAATTTCAGAAGGAATGCCAAATCTAGTTATAATGTTTCTCTTAATAAAGGATATAACTTCTTTCTCTCTGACTTGGGCAAAAGCTTCAGCCTCTATCCACTTGGAGAAGTAGTCAGTCATAGCAAGCATGAATACTTTTCCACCAGGTGCCTTAGGGAGCTTGCCAACTATATCCATCCCCCATCTCATGAATGGCCAAGAGGATGGTATAGGATGTAGAAATTCTGCCGGCTGATGAAGGATATTGCTGTGTCTTTGACAAGGATCACACTTCTTAGCATACTCCACATCATCCCTTTTCATAGTTGGCCAGTAGTATCCTGTCCTTAATGTCACACCCCGACCACGTAGAACATACAAAACGTGGCGGAAAAGTCGGGGAGTGTTGTAACAGAATCAATTGTTTCAAATCCATGGCAAATGAAGTTTCGTTTTATAAATCAAACATGAAAGTTTACATTGTCTAAACAAGAATCAAAGCGTACATAACATAAATTAACTAGTTCTTGTCTCGTTTTAAGTCACTAAGGCACAAGTCCGCCTAAGTATGTCTTGATAAGTCCTATGCATCATCTCCTGAAAACACATGTGAAAATAGGTAAGTCAGCATAAAAATGCCTGTGAGATACATTGGTTTTGTGAAAACGGAATTCATGACTTATGTTTGAGAAAATGTTTAGTCATGAACCTCGTATTTTGCTTTGTCTTGTAAATCATTTGAAAAACGGTAAGATCAAATGATATGTATAAATAAGAAGACACTGTATGGTTAAACGGATAACCATGAAAAATGCATTTGTATAAGATAAGTCGTTTGTAAAGCAATGTCTCGTGAAAAGTGTGTTATTTGTATAAAATGTCATATGTCTCAAATTGAAATGATTCAAATAACGCTACGATATGTTAATACCATACAAACACTTATATATAGGAAGTACCAGCGGCGTATCCACCATGCTTGTATCATATTACACACGCCTCGTTACTTAATCACTTACTCAAACCAAACCATCAAAATGAAATGTTTAACAACGGTAGAAATGTTTATGTATAGTCAAATGTCTATTGTCAAATGTAAATCATGTCAACGGATACAACTGGTTCACACGGTTCAATGGTTATAAACGGTTCATATAATCAAGCGGGTTTAGACGGTTCACATAGTCAAATAGTCACAACGGTACAAAAGGTAGCAAAATGTGTTCATATGCTGGATGAGCATATGCAACAGAAATGCAATGTGAAACAATGTACTACGTATGCACACAATGGGCGTACGTAGCATGAAATGTATTGTAGAGTACAACGGTTCAAAATGTTGTATAATGCGTTCATATGCTGGATGAGCATATGCAACAGAAATGCAATGTGAAACAATGTACTACGTATGCACACAATGGGCGTACGTAGCATGAAATGTATTGTAGAGTACAACGGTTCAAAATGTAGTATAATGTGTTCATATGCTGGATGAGCATATGCAACAGAAATGAAATGTGAAACAATGTACTACGTATGCACATAATGGGCGTACGCAGCATGAAATGTGATGTAAAGCAATGTACTAAGTACGCACACAATGGGCATACATAGCATAAACACAATGAAATCATGTACTATATATGTACTATCGAACATAGCAAGTATATGATGGGAAAACAGGAAAGCATGAAAGTAACAGATAGGCACATGTGTTTCACCCCAAAACAGTTTGGAAAACAGTAAAAGAGTGGTTCAATGTACTCACCTGAGATTGCTTTGAATTCCTTGTATAATAACCAGATAATGCTAGAGGTCACGGGATATCAAACGGCACCTAATAGGTAGCTATATTAATATACCGGACCAAAATCGGAGGGTCGGATAGTATGCGGGTTCGTAAACCAAACGAGTATGGAGACTCGTGTAATATGGTTTAACAAAGCCTACATACTAAAATGAAACCTATCCTAAGTGCTTACGCCCCATCATGACCCGTTTAGGTAGCTTAGGCTACCCTAACGCGTCGTTCGCGTAGAACGCGTCTGGAACGCCTAACATCGTGACCACAAGGTATAACCTCGGAAGGTTATAGCTATGGTCACCTAATGTGTTTGGTCGGATCCTAAAGATCGACCAAATGGGTCGGGTTCGAAAGTATAAGCGATGGTTTAGATCGCTTACCTTACGACCCTGTATAAGCACTAAACTAAAAGTGACGAGCTAAGCATGTTAGAACATGCTTAACTAAGTTTAGAAAACAGGTTTGACATCAAAACAAACGACTTTGATGCTCACGAGTAGTTTGGTTAAAAAATATGCAAGAATGCACATTTTGGCCGAAACTACGACCCGTCACTGAGCCTAGTTAACGTGGTGATCAGTAGGTATAGTCACTACGGACTATAACCATCGTGATCACGCTCACGTTATGAAGTTCCATGAACTTCGCATCGACCATAAGCTGGTCAATGCAGAAAGTCAACAAAATGTTGACTTTCGGACTCGAAAAGCGATAAAAGAGCGAAAGAAGACTTACGGAAGGTCCCCGAGTGCTAATCTAGATCAAATAGCTCAGGTATGAAACAATGGTTCCAACTTAGAGCTTTAGATCTGATTCTTGTGGGTTTTTACACAAAAGGGGGGGGGGTATTTATAGGAAAAGTGGAACCGTTAGGATCGTTTATTGAATATCGTGACGCGATCTCGAGCGTACACTTGTCAAATTCTTGTGGTAAGTCAGAAATTGCCCCTTGGCTCTTGATTGGGTGAAAGGGCATTGCCTCTTGATCGAACGAAAGGCCAACTGCATTAAATAGATACATTGAATCTGTCTGACAGTCTCACGCGCCCCGCGTAAGGATTTGGTAAATCCTTACGCGCCCCGCCTAAGGTTCCCAGATCAGAATTTACAATTTTGGTCCCTGCACTTCAGAAACACGTATTTTGGCCCATTTTTGGCACGTTTAAGCCCGTTAACCTCATTTCAAGGCTCTAAGATGAAGTTAAAGTGTAGGGGACATGAAATATGCTAAAAAATATTCTGGATGTCGGTTCGTTTGGCCGTACGATTGCGATGTTGGCTTAATTACGACGGAATGCGCATAAGCGCGAAAGACGATCCAAATGACGCGACGAATGGATTTTTCTCATGCCCAACACTAAGGCATAATATTATAATGCTTACATAAATTTTTGGATGTCCGGATGTATACAGAACGTAAGTTATGCGCGAAAGTGCAAACTTGTGCACTTTTTGACACTTTTAGTCCCTGAATGATCCAAAAGTTTGTTTTAGCATACCAAACACCTCAAAGCCTATTTCTAAGCTATGTAAAGGATATTTAGGGTATGTTTAACTTACGGACATGTTCCGGAATGTTCGTTACAGTTCAAATTGGCATACTTTCGCAGTTTGTAAAGTTTAGTCCCTGTAAGCGAATTAACTTGTTTTTGCTATACCAAAGCCTTCAAAACTTATTTCTAAGTTATGTAAAGGTTATTTAAGGTATGTTGAGTATATGTTGATGTTCCGGAGTATTTGTCGCATTAAACTAAGTACGTTTACGCACCAGTTTGCGTATAATGCTCTAGAAAGCAATGTAGAGTTTGAAATTGAACAATAATTGATATGTGCAAAACATACACATATTTATACAAGATCCCAAGTATGAAATACAATATTTCATTGGTTTGGTATTTGTTTGATGGTCGCGGTGACACAGGTGTCACAGTCTCCCCTACTTTAGGAAATTTCGTCCCGAAATTTATTCGTAGGAGTCTATTTGTGAATTTGCCAAATAACCACCAATGATATGTAAGGCAATATCTTGTCATTTCCTTAACGGTCATTCTTCCGAAACGAAAATGAACAGACGGGTCATTTTCAATGGTTGCTTCATCAGAATTGGAAATGAAGGATTACATAACGGATATTCATTTCCTCAACGGATAATCTTCAGAAACGAAAATGAACAAACGGGGCCATCTTCAACGGTTGCTTCCTCAGAGTTGGAAATGAAGTATCACACAACGGATATTCATTTCCTCAACGGATAATCTTCAGAAACGAAAATGAACTAACGGAGTCATCTTCAACGGTTGCTTCCTCAGAGTTGGAAATGAAGGATTACACAACGGATATTCATTTCCTCAACGGATAAATCTTCAGAAACGAAAATGAGCTAATGGAGTCATCTTCAACGGTTGCTTCCTCAGAGTTGGAAATGAAGGATTACACAACGGATATTCATTTCCTCAACGGATAATCTTCAGAAACGAAAATGAACAAACGGGGTCATCTTCAACGGGTATTCTTCAAATTTGGAAATGAAGGATAAACGGATATTCATTTCCTCAACGGATAAATCTTCAGAACGAAAATGAACAAACGGAGTCATTTTCCTCGACGGGTATTCTTTAGATTTGGAAATGAAGGATAAACGGATATTCATTTCCTCAACGGATATTCTTCAGAAGTGAAAAATGAATAGCTAGTTCATTTTTCCTCAACGGATGCTTCATCAGAATTGGAAATGAATAGGGTTAACTCTAGACACATGACAGAACTTGCTGTGATTTCTGTGCACTAAATTCCATAATTATGTATGCATCCATAATTACGTAATCCCTTGCACAGTCCGCACAGTTTGTTTTGTAATGTTTTGGGGAAGGATATCAAACTTGTGACAAGGGTGACTAGACTTCCATCGGTTCCTTTTAATTAGATCGACAGGGGATCCTCTTGGTTAGGCCACCAAGGAGTCCTTTCAGCTATATCATCACATTATATCCCTAACCAGATTTTTGGATGAATCTGTTTAGCTAGACCACTCAAGGGGTCTAATTATGAAGTAGTATTTTATAATCCGAGGGACTTAACTATAACATAGAAGTCCATTGAGGATTTTTAAGTAATACCTTTGGGCATCCTACTATGAATCTCTTGTACACGGATATGTAAGATTCTACGAAGATTTGGATAACATAATTTGGATCACACAACAATACATAAGGAAACACATAAGCACATAGTCACATAATTGTTTAACTTGATCATAATTTGTTATTAACTTGTTATCGATTGAATACGGATATGGAAACCTGTCGACGGATCTCAATGTTCACTGGAATCTATCTGAGAAGATAGAAAGATCTCCCAAAATTCAATTTTTGATTACAAGGAATCGCCACATTCGAATGAAGGTATACAACAATTAAAGACTTACAGGAAATTCCTAGGTACCCTATTAAGGATTTATAGTGGTACCTTGGGTATTCGTCTTGTGTTGTAACCTGCGCCTTGTACTTCGTTTCCTTAGAATAAACGGGTACTTAGGAATTCCGTGGAAGACGCAAGCGATTATAGAATGGGAGAATTTTGGGGGTAGTTTGTTCTTCAAGGAATACGGTTCCTTGATTCTCGGTATTGCAAGGGATATGTCGTTTATACATGCAACCATAGAAATACATTGCAATGTAAATGAAAGATTTATTTATAAACAACGATATCAACTGTTCCTTGGATCTTGACAACAAAAGAAACTTAATACATAAGACATGATTATTTCTAAACGATGTTGTCTTCTAGTCAGTCGGGTGATCATCCTTGTGTTGGATTTGCATTAGCAAGCTTTGGGCAATTTCTTCGGAAATGACCCATCTCGCCACAGTTGAAACAAGAACCTGGTAGGAAACGACCTTGAGCGGGATTGTTGCCAGCTTGGTTTGGTGCAGCTGCAGCTGGGCAGATTCTTGTTGTATGGCCTATGAGTCCACAAGTTTGGCATTTGCGGCACTGTACATTGGCGTGATGATGGAGGCTACATTGGTTGCACAAGGGTGCAGTTCCATTGTATGGTTTTCTAACAGGGGGTTGAGCTGGTTGGTTGGGGATGGCTTGACCATTGTGAGCGACCACGGCGAAGTTCTGAGAAGCCTTTCGCTTCCTTGACTTCTTAGGAGATTCAGTCTGTTCATCCATGGTCTTTGATTCCTCGATTGGGTTCGATTCCCCGGCTGATTTCTTGTCACCTTTTCGAAAAAGTTTATGCTTTCTGATCTGCGATTCAGTCAAGGTTGCAGATAGCTCAATGGCCTGACGGAGTGTGGTAGGGTTGCTACCAGTGACAATGTCTTGTACCGAGTCAGGCAGGCCGTCGATGTACCTTTCGATAGCCTTGTCGAGTGGGGCGACCATAGTCGGGCAAAGTAGACTCAACTCCTCAAACCTATCAGTATATGCCCTGTGTTCGCCACTATCTTGTTTCAAATCATCAAACTCCTTCTCCAACGCTCGTTGTTCATGACGAGGACAAAACTCTCTCATCATAAGTGCTCTCAGTTCAGCCCATGTTTGTGCTAGAGCAACATCTGCACCACGGTCTCTCATTACCCCGTTCCACCATGTAAGAGCCCTCTTCTGAAACACACTCGAAGAAAACTCGACCTTGCGATTTTCCGGACACTGCACGTGGCAAAAGGTATTCTCGATGCTCTCGAACCATTGGAGAAGCCCAGTTGCTCCCTCGGAACCACTAAACTTGAGTGGTTTAGCCGAGTTAAAGTTCTTGAAATTGCATGTACCATTGTTGTTGTTGTTGGCTTGGTTCCATTGAGCAAAGAGATTTGGGAATTGAGCAGCCATCTGCTGCGCAATAATTTCTGCCAGCTCGGCAGTTGCTATCTGGTGTTCGCGTCGAGGAGGCATTCTAAAAGAGGAAAAACATGAAAGGAAACAAATAAAATGGTATTGGGTAAGAATAGGATGTTACAATCACCGACCATAATCACGGTTGATGGTTATTTGTTCGAATCATGAAGCAAACAAACAACACCAAGGCTGAATCAAAGCAAATAGATCCTCATAGTGTATCGCGAAGACATGCTCACCTATAAGTGGACACTCACCCCAAGAGTTCCCAGGTAAGAGTGACTGGTTCGATTATGTGGATTTGTACGAACACTCTAACCTTAGACAGAAAACCCAGGGTACAGGCATTCACTCTTCCAGTTCGCACGTGTTCACACTATTTAGGACCCAAAACTTTGACGGGAGTTTTGAAAATTCAAAGGGGTTCAAAACCTTATAACAAAGGGTTCAAAACCTTACAATAGAGGGTTCAAAACCTAGTAATCAATCATCCTAGAACAGATGATTAGCTTTCAAGGCGGTTTTGAAATTTATGTTCTTGTTGTGGTCGTCGCCTAAGGGTAGGTGATGGTATTGTTTTGTGACTAAACGTAAGTAAACTCGCGTTAGGTTCCTAGGAAGGTTATAGACTAGGTCAAAGCATTACTAATAACCTAATTCCCTATAACCATTGGCTCTGATACCATCTTTTCTGTCACACCCCGACCACGTAGAACATACAAAACGTGGCGGAAACGTCGGGGAGTGTTGTAACAGAATCAATTGTTTCAAATCCATGGCAAATGAAGTTTCGTTTTATAAATCAAACATGAAAGTTTACATTGTCTAAACAAGAATCAAAGCGTACATAACATAAATTAACTAGTTCTTGTCTCGTTTTAAGTCACTAAGGCACAAGTCCGCCTAAGTATGTCTTGATAAGTCCTATGCATCATCTCCTGAAAACACATGTGAAAATAGGTACGTCAGCATAAAAATGCCTGTGAGATACATTGGTTTTGTGAAAACGGAATTCATGACTTATGTTTGAGAAAATGTTTAGTCATGAACCTCGTATTTTGCTTTGTCTTGTAAATCATTTGAAAAACGGTAAGATCAAATGATATGTATAAATAAGAAGACACTGTATGGTTAAACGGATAACCATGAAAAATGCATTTGTATAAGATAAGTCGTTTGTAAAGCAATGTCTCGTGAAAAGTGTGTTATTTGTATAAAATGTCATATGTCTCAAATTGAAATGATTCAAATAACGCTACGATATGTTAATACCATACAAACACTTATATATAGGAAGTACCAGCGGCGTATCCACCATGCTTGTATCATATTACACACGCCTCGTTACTTAATCACTTACTCAAACCAAACCATCAAAATGAAATGTTTAACAACGGTAGAAATGTTTATGTATAGTCAAATGTCTATTGTCAAATGTAAATCATGTCAACGGATACAACTGGTTCACACGGTTCAATGGTTATAAACGGTTCATATAATCAAACGGGTTTAGACGGTTCACATAGTCAAATAGTCACAACGGTACAAAAGGTAGCAAAATGTGTTCATATGCTGGATGAGCATATGCAACAGAAATGCAATGTGAAACAATGTACTACGTTTGCACACAATGGGCGTACGTAGCATGAAATGTATTGTAGAGTACAACGGTTCAAAATGTTGTATAATGCGTTCATATGCTGGATGAGCATATGCAACAGAAATGCAATGTGAAACAATGTACTACGTGTGCACACAATGGGCGTACGTAGCATGAAATGTATTGTAGAGTACAACGGTTCAAAATGTAGTATAATGTGTTCATATGCTGGATGAGCATATGCAACAGAAATGAAATGTGAAACAATGTACTACGTATGCACATAATGGGCGTACGCAGCATGAAATGTGATGTAAAGCAATGTACTAAGTACGCACACAATGGGCATACATAGCATAAACACAATGAAATCATGTACTATATATGTACTATCGAACATAGCAAGTATATGATGGGAAAACAGGAAAGCATGAAAGTAACAGATAGGCACATGTGTTTCACCCCAAAACAGTTTGGAAAACAGTAAAAGAGTGGTTCAATGTACTCACCTGAGATTGCTTTGAATTCCTTGTATAATAACCAGATAATGCTAGAGGTCACGGGATATCAAACGGCACCTAATAGGTAGCTATATTAATATACCGGACCAAAATCGGAGGGTCAGATAGTATGCGGGTTCGTAAACCAAACGAGTATGGAGACTCGTGTAATATGGTTTAACAAAGCCTACATACTAAAATGAAACCTATCCTAAGTGCTTACGCCCCATCATGACCCGTTTAGGTAGCTTAGGCTACCCTAACGCGTCGTTCGCGTAGAACGCGTCTGGAACGCCTAACATCGTGACCACAAGGTATAACCTCGGAAGGTTATAGCTATGGTCACCTAATGTGTTTGGTCGGATCCTAAAGATCGACCAAATGGGTCGGGTTCGAAAGTATAAGCGATGGTTTAGATCGCTTACCTTACGACCCTGTATAAGCACTAAACTAAAAGTGACGAGCTAAGCATGTTAGAACATGCTTAACTAAGTTTAGAAAACAGGTTTGACATCAAAACAAACGACTTTGATGCTCACGAGTAGTTTGGTTACAAAATATGCAAGAATGCACATTTTGGCCGAAACTACGACCCGTCACTGAGCCTAGTTAACGTGGTGATCAGTAGGTGTAGTCACTACGGACTATAACCATCGTGATCACGCTCACGTTATGAAGTTCCATGAACTTCGCATCGACCATAAGCTGGTCAATGCAGAAAGTCAACAAAATGTTGACTTTCGGACTCGAAAAGCGATAAAAGAGCGAAAGAAGACTTACGGAAAGTCCCCGAGTGCTAATCTAGATCAAATAGCTCAGGTATGAAACAATGGTTCCAACTTAGAGCTTTAGATCTGATTCTTGTGGGTTTTTACACAAAAGGGGGGGGGTATTTATAGGAAAAGTGGAACCGTTAGGATCGTTTATCGAATATCGTGCCGCGATCTCGAGCGTACACTTGTCAAATTCTTGTGGTAAGTCAGAAATTGCCCCTTGGCTCTTGATTGGGTGAAAGGGCATTGCCTCTTGATCGAACGAAAGGCCAACTGCATTAAATAGATACATTGAATCTGTCTGACAGTCTCACGCGCCCCGCGTAAGGATTTGGTAAATCCTTACGCGCCCCGCCTAAGGTTCCCAGATCAGAATTTACAATTTTGGTCCCTGCACTTCAGAAACACGTATTTTGGCCCATTTTTGGCACGTTTAAGCCCGTTAACCTCATTTCAAGGCTCTAAGATGAAGTTAAAGTGTAGGGGACATGAAATATGCTCAAAAATATTCTGGATGTCGGTTCGTTTGGCCGTACGATTGCGATGTTCGCTTAATTACGACGGAATGCGCATAAGCGCGAAAGACGATCCAAATGACGCGACGAATGGATTTTTCTCATGCCCAACACTAAGGCATAATATTATAATGCTTACATAAATTTTTGGATGTCCGGATGTATTCAGAACGTAAGTTATGCGCGAAAGTGCAAACTTGTGCACTTTTTGACACTTTTAGTCCCTGAATGATCCAAAAGTTTGTTTTAGCATACCAAACACCTCAAAGCCTATTTCTAAGCTATGTAAAGGATATTTAGGGTATGTTTAACTTACGGACATGTTCCGGAATGTTCGTTACAGTTCAAATTGGCATACTTTCGCAGTTTGTCAAGTTTAGTCCCTGTAAGCGAATTAACTTGTTTTTGCTATACCAAAGCCTTCAAAACTTATTTCTAAGTTATGTAAAGGTTATTTAAGGTATGTTGAGTATATGTTGATGTTCCGGAGTATTTGTCGCATTAAACTAAGTACGTTTACGCACCAGTTTGCGTATAATGCTCTAGAAAGCAATGTAGAGTTTGAAATTGAACAATAATTGATATGTGCAAAACATACACATATTTATACAAGATCCCAAGTATGAAATACAATATTTCATTGGTTTGGTATTTGTTTGATGGTCGCGGTGACACAGGTGTCACACTTAAGATCCTTGAGAACAATGCCCTGCCCCCAGTGTGGTTTTCACAATCTCCTTCATGGAAGTCTTTTAACACTTCTTGAGCTTCAGGATCCTTGATACATCTTAAATATGGTCCTGCAAGAGATCGCTTATATAGCACATTATTTAAGATTGTGAATTGAGATACCTTAATCCTGAAAGCCCTAGGATTTTCTCCCATAGGAATTTCCCCGTGTTGTAAGTATCTTATGATTTGTGAGATCCATGATCCTGAATAAGATTGAGTATCCTCACTTGGGATCATTGCAGTACCCTCTTCTATTTCCATGGCCACCTGATTTTCAATAGCAGGAGCCAGGATATGGATGATGGGGATACTTATTTCCTCTGGGATCTTCAAAGATGATCCTAGGTTGGCCAATGCATCAGCTTCTGTATTTTCCTCCCTTGGTACTTGTGTTAAATTGAAAGAAACAAAGGAGAGTGCCAATTCTTTGACTATCTCTAAATATTTGGTTAGTTTTTCACGTTTAACAGCATAGGATCCATTAAAGTGATTAGTGATTAACAATGAATCCACGTATACCTCAAGATACCTGATTCCCATATGCTTAGCAATTTGCAAACCAGCAATCAAGGCCTCATATTCAGCCTGATTGTTAGTGGCTTGGAACTCACAGGCTATGGAGTGGGGTATTATGTCCCCCTGTGGCGATTTTAGTAGTATGCCAAGCCCTGTGCCTTTGACATTTGAGGATCCGTCAGAATGTAGTATCCAAGGATCCTTGGTCTCATCCAGCTGCGGGACTTCCAATTCGGCTTCCTTTTGTAAATCACTACTGAAATCAACCACAAAGTCTGCTAATGCTTGAGATTTGATGGCTGTTCTAGGCTCATATCTTATATCATGGGCACTAAGCTTTACTGCCCACTTAGCCATTCTTCCGGACATCTCTGGTTTCCTGAGGACATTCTTAATTGGGAAATTAGTTCTAACAACAATAACATGGGTTTCAAAATAATGTCTTAGTTTAGTAGATGCCATAATCAGTGCAAGAATAAGTTTTTCAAGGTGTGAATACCTGGATTCGGCATCAAGTAAACTCTTACTTACATAATAGACAGGATATTGGGTACCTTCATGATCCTTAACAAGGACTGCACTTACTGCTTTTGAGGATACCGCCAGATATAAGGATAACACATCTCCTTTTTCTGGTTTCATCAACGCTGGAGCCGAGGACATGTATTCTTTGAGGGCTTGTAAAGCATTCTCATGCTTTTCAGTCCACTCAAATTTCTTGTTCTTTCTTAGGATGTCATAGAATTCCGTACACCTTTCTGAGGATTTGGATATGAATCTGTTTAGAGCTGCTATCCTGCCTGTTAGCCTTTGCACATCCTTAGCGTTGGCAGGGGATTTGATATTCATCAATGCTTTGATTTGTTCCGGGCTTGCTTCAATGCCCCTCTGGGTCACCATATATCCTAGAAATTTACCAGCTTTAACACCAAAGTGACATTTTGAAGGATTAAGCTTCATGTTATAATTATCAAGGATATCAAATGCTTCCTCCAAGTCCCTTAGGTGATCCTCAGCTTTTTTGGATTTCACCACCATATCGTCTATGTACACTTCCATGGTTTGTCCAATTTGATCTTTGAACATCATATTCACCAGCCTTTGATATGTTGCACCTGCATTTCTTAATCCAAAAGGCACAGCAATATAACAATATAAACCGGTTGGGGTCATAAAAGCCGTATCCTCTTGGTCAGATGGTTCCATCTGAATTTGTTGGAATCCAGATGATGCATCCATAAAGGTTAACAATTCATGACCCACCGTTGCATCCACCATGGAGTCAATGTGGGGTAATGGGAAAGGATCCTTGGGACATGCATTATTCAAATCAGTGAAATCGACACATACCCTCCACTTTCCATTTTTCTTTTGAACAACAACCACATTGGCCAGCCATTTTGGATACTTTACCTCTCTAATCATACCTGCTCGAAGTAATCTTTCTACTTCTTCCTGGATAATGGCATTTCTTTCCGGTGCAAACTTCCTCCTTTTTTGATGGATTGGTTTGATTGACCTGTCAATGCCAAGTTTATGAGTGACAATATCCTTAGATATACCTGTCATATCCTCATGTTTCCATGCAAAGGTAGACTTTCTTCTTTTGAGGAAGGATACTATGTCTTCTTTCATCTTGCCAAGGATCCCTGATCCGATATAGATTTTTGATTCAGGATCATTAGGATCCAAAAGGATTTCGTCCACATCCTGTTCTCTCGCCTCCAAGACATTCCTTGGAGGATACTGTAATTGCTATTGCTCCCTTGGTTTCGAGGCTGGTTTCATTGATGAGGTGTAACAATCCTTAGCCTCCTGTTGATCACTATCGATCTTGATTATTCCCCATGGGCTAGGAAGCTTCACACACTGATGGTAGGTGGACGGGACTGCCTTCATATCGTGTATCCAGGGCCTGCCAAGGATAACATTACAACAAGACAAACAGTCAATAACACAAAATTTTTGATAATTATGTAATCCTTCCACATAAATTGGGAGTTTAATGTCCCCCAGGGTTTTCTTAGTTTCGCCACTAAATCCTACAAGCACGGAGGATCTTGGTGTGATATCTGATTCAGGGATACCCATTTTCTTCAGAACATCAAGCTGGATAATGTTTACTGAGCTTCCTCCGTCAATAAGGATCCTGAGGACAAAATGGTTAGAAATAAAAAGAGTAATAACTAAACTATCATGATGAGGATCCTGGATGTTAATTCTATCATCCTCATCAAAGGTTATGATTTTTCCTTCCGAGACACTTGATGTTCGAATAGGTCTTTCTCCGTTATCCATTTTAGCTTCCTTTGCATGCCTTTTAGCTGCTGAGAAGGATGTACCACAGATGTCTGATCCTCCAGATATAAAGTTAATCACTTGTGCATCTGCCGGAGGAGCTGGAGCTTTCTCAGGGATCCTTTCAGGATCCTGAGTCCTTTGCTTTTTTCTTCCCAACAACTCTTTTAGATGCCCCTTGCTTAGCAGATATCCAATTTCCTTTCTTAACGCGATGCATTCTTCGGTTAAATGCCCAAAATCCTCGTGGTATGCACACCACTTCGATTTGTCTTTAGTTCCGGCTGGTTTGTCATTTTTTCTGGGCCATCTGGCCTTTTCTCCTAGATTCTGCATTGCAAGGATTAGTTCATGATTATCAACGGAAAAACAGTATTCAGAAATTGGAGGATAATCTTCATCATCCTCTTCTTGGTCTATAGCATGCACGTTCTGGTTGTCAGTTCTGTTATTGGATTTGAATCTGCTGCTTTTGAAAGAGGATCCTTGCTTTTCTTGTTTTGAGGATCCCACTTGTCTCTCCTGGATCCTCTTGTCATCTTCTAACCGGATGAACCTGAGTGCCCAAGTTCTTACTTCGTCTAGGTTCCTGCATGGTGTCATAACAAGATCATCATAGAACAATGAATCCTTAAGTAAACCCATCTTGAAGGCCTCAACAGCTGTGGCCATATCCAAGTTAGGAATATCCAAGGATTCTTTACTAAACTTGGTTATATAATCCGTTAATGATTCATTATGACCCTGAGTTATCCTATATAAATCGCTAGTCAATCGTTCAAATTTTCTACTACAAGAAAATTGATTATTGAATAAGTTAACTAAATTAGCAAACGAAGTAATAGAGTAAGGGGGAAGACTTAGTAGCCATTTAAGAGCTGATCCAGTAAGAGTGGATCCAAATCCCTTGCACAGGCATGCTTCCTTTAACCTTTCTGGAATAGGATTGATCTCCATCCTCTCCCTGTATTGTGCTATGTGTTCCTCAGGATCCGTTGTACCATCATACAGCTTCATAGTAGGGATATGGAATCTTTTGGGTATCTCAGCATCACAGATTGGTGGTGCAAAACGAGATACCTTATGGCTTCCATCTGCAATCTCCGGGATAGGTTTGACTACCCCTGGAACACTTGATATCATATCCTTCAGTTTTTGCAGTTCTCTGGCCATAGCATGATTGATACCTGTATCATGCATGAAACCATGGTTAGTGGTATAAGAATTATTAAAAGTGTTACATCCCATCGGGTTCAAGTTAGGAACATTGGATGTGAATCCATGATGCTGGGATTCTGGGATGATGGAGGGACCAGTGGAAGCAATGGTTTGCATTGGAATAAAATCTCCTTGATGGACATCTGGACTTCCTGTTTGCAAATTCTTCAAGGATCCTGGTATCTGAAGGGATCCTTGAACCTGGGATGATCCTGGAACAAAGGAGGATTCTTGAACCTGGGATGATCCTGGAACAAAGGAGGATTCTTGAACCTGGGATGATCCTGGAACAAAGGAGGATCCTAAGCTCATGAAGGATCCCGTATGCTGAGTGTAGGATCCTGCCGGTTGGAAATATGATCCTGATGCCTGAGTCATTGCTGCTGGGCCGAAATGCACTCCTCTTAATCCATCAGTATGTTGAACGTTTGGGACCTCTGATGGCTGAGAAGTAATCATTGGAGTATCAAAATTCAAAGATTTGGGCATTAGTGGGGAATGATCCTCTGCCGTTTTCTTTTGCCTTTTGAGATCTCCGATTTCCTTGAGGATCCTGTCATTAGTTTCATCCTGCTGCTGCATACGATCCCTCATCTGCAAAATCAAAGTAAATATATCACTAGTACTGGGAACAGAAGAAGTTAGAGCAGAAGATGATGGTTTAGAGGAGATAGGAGTTGGTCTCTTCTCAGCATTTTTCTGAGACCCAGCTGGTGGTGGAGGCAAAGGTGGAATGCCGTTAGATGAATTGACTGCAGACATCGCTGTGGAAGTATTCTTCAACGATGAAGCCATGCTACACTTCCGGAATGATCACCAATCAGAAAAATTTTCTTATGAATGAAGCACCAATTGCCCCACGGTGGGCGCCAAACTGTTTTGGTCAAAAATCACTTAAAGATAATGCAACCAAACTTTATGTAAACGGGGAATGATGCTTGGTATGATGAACAAAGTGAAGGATCACTCAAATGTAAAATGCACAAGTGACACAAGGATTTATACGAGGAAAAAGCCCTTGATCAATGATCTCCGGCATAAAAAACCTCGGGTGATGGAAACTACCGATCACCAAACTTCAGTATAACAAATAATGGTTACAACTTCGGATGGTAACGAGCTAGGTACAAGGATCACTATAGTATCGTATGCTAAGGTGTGTGAGAAATGTGTTTTGTCTTCCGAATGTTGAAGAGTGCTACTTATACAAGTGTGTGTGGTCGTATTTTAGGTAAATAACCTAACTATTAGCTCGTTACGCCTTCAAGAATAGAAGTAAATTTAGCCTAAATTATCGCCCTTAAATTGTGCTGAGTTTCCATATTGTCCACAACGTCCATCTTTGATTATGCATATGCCAAAGTAGCGTGACAGGTTCCTTGTTTACGTTCTTAAGAACGGATCCTACTCGAAATTCCTGCAAGACAACATTAAATCCAAAGAGAACAATCGTTAGTATGAGGATCCGTAGGGTAGTCTGTGATCCTGATCCTGGAACTCTTCTGAGGATCACTATCTGCCAAAGAAACAAGGATCACTGGTTAGGATCACATGTAAGGATCATAAGTCATAAAAATTCAGCCCTTACACATAGAAATTGACAACTCCCGTTCCTGAAATCCTGGGTTTGATAGGATTGTAAGGAATGACCGAATTCGATATACATAACTTAGATAAACCTTTAATTTGTTTAAGGGTTTATCGCCACAGTCTCAAGGCTTGGATGTATGCATGTTTTACAATACCGCATAAATGTTAATATCAATAGAGCATGCATTTTTCCACAGAACATAACGTTGATTTAAACCACGTTTTACTTCAACGACTTGTTTAGTGCATTTTACATATGGTTTAAGTTGATACATTTCGCTTACCGTACATGATACATTTTGGGATACACATTACATGATTTACATTGAACATAAACACGTTGACATTGACATACACATTTGGTGGTTTACATTGAACATAGACATTTGACATGATTTACACAATAACACTGGGCAATTGAGTTATACAAGAACAATCTTACATGGTGGATGGTTTGGGTAAATGGTTTGAGTAACGTGGAGTATGTAATATGATGCAAACATGGTGGATACGCCGCTGGTACTTCCTATATATAAATGTTTGTATAATATTACATATCTTAGCGTTATCTAAATCATTTCAGTTTAGACATATAACATTTTATACAAATAACATACCTTTCATAAAACATTGTCTTACAAAACAACTTATCTTATTCAACTCATTTTACTTGGTTACTCGTTTAACCTTACACTTATCTATACATATCATCTGATATTATCGTTTTTCAAATGGTTTACAAAGCAAGACAAATTACAAGGTTCATGACTGACTGTTATTAAACATTTCTTTAAAACTCAAGTCATGAATCCCACTTTCACAAAACCTATGTATCTCACATGCATTTTTATGCTGACGTACCTACTTTCACATGTGTTTTCAGGAGTTGTTCCATAAGATGTTGATCACGATACTAGGGCGGACCTGTGCCTTAGAGACTAAAAATGAAGATAGAACTAGTATAACTATGTTTTGAATTATGTACTTCCTTTTAAGACAATGTAGCACCCGTGTTTGATAAATAAAATGTGACTTTAATTTCCATGGTTGTATAACAATTAATTCTGTCCACAACACTCCCCGACGTTTTCCGCCGCGGTTGCATGTTATACGCGGTCGGGGTGTGACACCCGGATCCTTAATCAGAATACTTGTATCGCTGAGAATCCCTGATCCTTCTTATTTAAAGTATTTATTGAGATGAACAACATTCCAAGCTCTTGGTTGGAGATCGTCATCCATTGTTAACAAACGATATGCCCCCTTTCATGCTTCAGCTTCAATTAGATAGGGATCTTCCATTTTGATGCTAAGTTGCCATCAGCCGAATTCGTAGTGTTTTGGAATGCTTTCCTTAGCACAAAATCACCGACTTGAAATCTTCTGGAATGCTTTCCTTAGCACAATTCATGCAAGTCTCCCACAAAAGTTAGTAGTTCTACTCCCAATAAATTGGGATCCATTGTCACAAATAATTTCAGAAGGTATTCCAAATCTAGTAATAATGTTTCGCTTAATGAAGGATATAACTTCCTATTCTCTGACTTGAGCAAAAGCTTCTACTTCTATCCATTTAGAGAATGTCACACCCCGGCCGCGTATAACATGCAACCGCGGCGGAAACGCCGGGGAGTGTTGTGGACAGAATTAAATTGTTTCATAACCATGGCAATACAAGTTGTATTTTATTTATAAACAAAGGTGTTACATTGTCTTGGAAAGAGAGTACGGAAATCAAAACATAATTAAGCTAGTTCAAACTTCATTTTTAGGCTCTAAGGCACAGGTCCGCCCTAGAATCATGATCATCGTCCTATGGAATAGCTCCTGAAAACACATGTGAAAGTAGGTACGTCAGCATAAAAATGCCTGTGAGATACATAGGTTTTGTGAAAATGGGATTCATGACTTGAGTTTTAAAGAATGTTTAATAACAGTCAGTCATGAACCTTGTAATTTGTTTTGCTTTGTAAATCATTTGAAAAACGATAACATCAAATGATATGTATAGATAAGTGCAAGGTTAAATGAATAATCAAGTAAAATGAGTTGAATAAGATAAGTTGTTTGTGAAAATAATGTCTTGTGAAGAATATGTTACTTATGTAAAGTGTAATGTGTCTAAACTGAAATGACTTTGATAACGCCACGATATGTAATATTATACAAACATTTATATGTAGGAAGTACCAGCGGCGTATCCACCAGGTTTGTATCATATTACATACGCCACGTTACTTAAATCATTTACCCAAACCAATCCACCATGTGAGTTGTTCATGTGTAAACCAAATGTCAAGTGTTATTGTAAATCATGTCAAATGTTTATGTTCAAATGTAAACCACCAAATGTATATGTCAATGTCGACGTGTTTATGTTCAATGTAAATCAGGTAATGTGTAATCCCAAAATGTATCATGTATGGTAAGCGAAATGTATCAACTTAAACCATATGCACAAAACAAGTCGTTGAAGTAAAACGCGGTTTAAATCAACGTTATGTTCTGCGGAAAATGCATGCTCAATTGATAATAACATTTATACGGTATTGTAAACTATGCATACATCCAAGCCTTGAGACTGCGGCGATAAACCCTTAAACAAATTAAAGGTTTATCTAAGTTATGTATATCGAATTCGGTCATTCCTTCTAGTCCTATCAAACCCAGGACTTCAGGAATGGGAGTTGTCAATTCCTATGGTACCACTACCTACTAACGAACGGCGTAGCTAGTGTTAATGAATGTATTGTCCCATGTTAAACAAACCAAATGTCATAACAAAATGAAGGCATGTGATGTAAACAATTGTACTAAGTATGCTGAGTAAACATACGAAGCAGAAATGTTCATGTAAATCAGTGTGTCCATATGCTGAGTAAACATATGCAACAGAAATGTTCATGTAAATCGAGGTGCCCATATGCTGAGTAAACATATGCAGCAAAAATGTTATGTAAATCAATGTACTAAGTACGCACACAATGGGCATACATAGCATAAAATGAAATGAAATCATGTACTATAATGTACTAATGAGCATAGCAGATATACGATGTGAAAACATGGAAAGCATGAAAGTAACAGATAGGCACATGTGTTTCACCCCAAAACAGTTTGGAAAACAGTAAAAGATGGGGTTCTATGTACTCACCTGAGGTTGCTTTGTTGTTCTTGTGAAATAACCAGGTAATGCGAGAGGTCACGGAATATCAACGGCACCTAATTGGTAGCTATGTTAATATACCGGACCAAATCGGAAGGATCGGACAGTACGCGGGTTCGTAAACCAAACGAGTATGGAGACTCGTGTAATATGGCTTAACAAAGCCCACATACTAAAATGAAACCTAATCTAAGTGCTTACGGTCCATCACGACCCGTTTAGGTAGCTTATGCTACCCTAACGCGTCGTTCGCGTAGAACGCGCTCGGAACGCCTAACATCGTGACCACAAGGTATAACCTCGGAAGGTTATAGCTATGGTCACCTAATATGTTTGGTCGGATCCTAATGACCGACCAAAAAGGGTCGGGTTCGAAAGCATAAGCGATGGTTTAGATCGCTTACCTTATGACCCTATATAAGCACTAAACTAAAAGTGACGAGCTAAGCATGTTAGAACATGCTTAACTAAGTTTAGAAACAGGTTTGACATCAAAACAAACGGCTTTGATGCCCACGAGTAGTTTGGTTACAAAATATGCAAGAATGCACATTTTGGCCGAAACTACGACTCGTCACTGAGCCTAGATAGCGTGGTGATCAGTAGGTATGGTCACTACGGACCATGACCATCGTGATCACGCTCACGTTATGAAGTTCCATGAACTTCGCATCGACCATAAGCTGGTCAATGCAGAAAGTCAACAAAACGTTGACTTTCGGACTCGAAAAGCGAATAAAAGAGCGAAAGAAGACTTACGGAGGGTCCCCGAGTGCTAATCAAGATCCAATAGCTCAGGTATGAAGCATAAGCATCAACTTAGAGCATTTAGATCTGATTTGTGGGTTTTTACACAAAAAGGGGGGGGGGTATTTATAGGAAAGGTGGAACCGTTAGGATCGTTTTATCGAATAACGTGCTTTGATCTCGTGCGTACACGTGTCCAGGGGTTAGATTCAGTGTATTTGACCCTTGGCCCTTCATTTGGGTGAAAAGGCATCGCCCTTTGATCGAACGAAAGGCCAGATTCTGCATTAAATGCAAAATCTTCTGTCTGACAGTCTCACGCGCCCCGCCTCAAGTTTGGGCAATCCTTACGCGGGTCGCCTGAAGTCCTCTGATCTGCCCACTTGCAGAATTTACACTTTTGGCCCCTGTTGCGTTTTTAAGCCATTTCCAGCCCTTTTAAGACCTGAAAAGTCATCTTTAAGGCCCTAAAATGATGCCTAAACATTGTGGACATGAAACATGCCCAAAAATATGTCGGATGTCGGTTCGTTTGGCCGTACGATCGCGATGTTTGCTTAATTACGACGGAATGCGCATAAGCGTGAAAGACGATCCAAATGACGCGACGAATGGATTTTTCCTCATGCCAACCACTAAGGCATAATATAAGGATGCTTACATAAATTTTTGGATGTCCGGATGTATTCAGAACGTAAGTTATGCGCGAAAGTGCAAACTTATGCACTTTTTGACACTTTTAGTCCCTGAATGATCCAAAAGTTTATTTTAGCATACCAAACCCCTCAAAGCCTATTTCTAAGCTATGTAAAGGATATTTATGGTATGTTTAACTTATGGACATGTTCCGGAATACTCGTTACAGTTCAAATTGGCATACTTTCGCAGTTTGTCAAGTTTAGTCCCTGTAAGCGAATTAACTTGTTTTTGCTATACCAAAGCCTTCAAAACTTATTTCTAAGTTATGTAAAGGTTATTTAAGGTATGTTGAGTATATGTTGATGTTCCGGAGTATTTGTCGCATTAAACTGAGTACGTTTACGCACCAGTTTGCGTATAATGCTCCAGAAAGCGATGTAGAGTTTGGAATTGAATAAAAGTCAAAACATGAAAAATGTAAAACACAATGAAACAAACATTGGGATCAAATTACATTATTTTATTGATAATTGAACTGTTCATGATGATTACAGGCACAAATGTTACAGTCTCCCCTACTTGTGGAAATTTCGTCCCGAAATTTATTTAGAGGAAACTGATTGAAAAAGATGCGGATATTTTG
Organism: Helianthus annuus; assembly: GCF_002127325.2. Taxonomy (NCBI): domain Eukaryota; kingdom Viridiplantae; phylum Streptophyta; class Magnoliopsida; order Asterales; family Asteraceae; genus Helianthus; species Helianthus annuus. The sequence continues at coordinate 123,521,850 of NC_035436.2, forward strand.
CCTTCATTTGGTCTTCACGTTCCCAAGTAAACTCGGGTCCACGCTTAGATTCCCAACGAACCTTGACCAAAGGAATGCGCTTGCGTTTGAGCCACTTGACTTCACGTTCCATGATTTCTACCGGTTTCTCAACAAATTTTAGTGTTTCATCAACACGAATTTCGTCAAGCGATATGTGGAGGTTTTCATCAGCTAAACACCTCTTGAGATTGGATACGTGAAAGGTTGGATGAACATTTCCAAGTTCAGGAGGTAACTCAAGTCTGTAGGCTACCTTACCGATTCTTTCGACGATCTTGAATGGTCCAACATATCTAGGTGCAAGTTTTCCTTTCTTTCCGAATCTGATCACACCTTTCCAAGGTGAGACCTTAAGTAATACACGATCACCGACTTGAAAATCCAAGGGTTTGCGTTTTAGGTCCGCGTAACTCTTTTGACGGCTTCTAGCTGTCTGAAGGTTATCACGAACTTTCTTTACCTTTTCTGTTGTCTCTAAAATGAGGGCAGGTCCAATAAGTTGAGCCTCGCCAATCTCATTCCAGCAGACTGGTGAACGACATTTTCGACCATAGAGAGCCTCGAAAGGAGCCATGTTGATGCTGGAGTGATAACTGTTGTTGTAGGAGAATTCAATCAATGGAAGATGTGAATCCCAACTACCACCAAAGTCTATCACACAAGCTCTAAGCATATCCTCCAGTGTCTGGATTGTTCTTTCAGATTGACCATCCGTTTGCGGATGATAAGCTGTGCTTAAATTGAGTTGAGACCCCATAGCAGATTGCATGGTTCTCCAAAAATGAGAAGTGAAACGAGCATCTCTGTCAGAAATGATGCTCAAAGGAACACCATGTCTAGCTACAATTTCATCTACGTAGATTTGAGCAAGTCTGTCAGCTGAATAATCCTCACGGATTGGCAAGAAATGTGCTGACTTGGTAAGACGATCAACGACTACCCAGATGGCATCGTGACCTTTCTTTGTGCGCGGGAGTTTAGTAATGAGATCCATAGTAATGTTTTCCCATTTCCAAACTGGGATCTCCGGTTGTTCCAATAAACCAGAAGGACGCTGATGTTCTGCCTTAACCTTAAGACAAGTAAGGCATTTAGATACGTATAAGGCAATGTCTTTCTTCATACCAGGCCACCAATACTGAATACGAAGATCCTTATACATCTTATCTGAGCCAGGATGAATGGAATAACGAGACTTATGGGCTTCATCCATAAGCAAGGTACGAAGATCATCTTGGCTTGGGACCCACAAACGGTCCATGAAATAGTACGATCCATTGTCTTTCAGTTCAAGAGCAGGTGTTATGTGATAAGGAAATTCCTTATCCATTAAACCTTGTGAAACACAGGCTTGTTGAGCCTGAGAAATACGGGCTTGGATATCGGTTTGAACAACAGATTGGACACGTACACAATGAAGCTTAATACGTTCCTTGCGACTCAATGCATCGGCTACGACATTCGCCTTACCAGGATGGTAGCGAATCTCGCAGTCGTAGTCGTTTAGAAGTTCAACCCAACGTCTTTGCCTCATGTTGAGTTCCTTTTGATTGAAGATATGTTGAAGACTTTTGTGGTCAGTGAAAACCACACATTTTGTTCCGTACAAATAGTGTCTCCAGATCTTAAGAGCGAAGACAACTGCACCCAACTCAAGATCATGAGTGGTGTAGTTCTTTTCATGTATCTTCAACTGCCTTGATGCGTATGCTACGACTTTGTTTCTTTGCATCAGGACGCAGCCAAGTCCTAATTTAGATGCGTCGCAATAAACGACGAAATCATCGTTGCCCTCAGGCAATGTTAGGACAGGCGCGTCGCAAAGCTTTTGTTTCAAAGTCTGAAACGCTTCCTCTTGTTTGACTCCCCAATCAAATGGCTTGTTCTTCTGAGTTAGAGCAGTTAGAGGAACTGCAATCTTCGAGAAATTTTCTATGAAGCGGCGGTAATAACCCGCTAGACCAAGAAAAGAACGAACTTCAGTAGGGGTAGTAGGTGTATCCCAATCCTTAATCGCACTGATCTTGGAGGGATCTACATGAATACCTTGTTCGTTGACAATATGTCCTAAAAATTGAACCTCTTTAAGCCAGAATTCACACTTGGAGAATTTGGCGAAAAGTTGTTCTTTCTTTAGGAGTTCCAATGTAAGACGAAGATGTTGCTCATGATCAGCTCGCGTCTTAGAATATATCAAAATGTCGTCAATGAAAACGATGATGAACTTATCTAAATATGGCTTGCAGACCCTATTCATTAAGTCCATGAAAACAGCAGGAGCATTAGTCAAACCGAATGGCATGACTGTGAACTCATAATGTCCATAACGAGTACGGAACGCTGTCTTTGGAATGTCTTCTTCATGTACACGAAGCTGATGATATCCAGATCGTAGATCAATCTTTGAAAAGTAAGACGCGCCTTGTAATTGATCGAAGAGATCATCAATGCGAGGTAGGGGATATCGATTTTTGATGGTAAGCTTGTTAAGCTCACGATAATCGATACACATCCTAAAAGATCCATCCTTCTTCTTTACAAAAAGAACGGGAGCACCCCAGGGTGAAAAGCTAGGACGGATAAAACCTTTGTCGGAGAGCTCCTGAAGCTGCTTAGATAACTCTTGCATCTCGGACGGTGCAAGACGATATGGAGCTCTGGCTACGGGATTTGCACCAGGTACGAGATCAATACGGAATTTGACTTGGCGTGCTGGAGGTAGACCAGGTAAGTCTTCGGGGAATACTTCGGAATAATCCCGAACGACAGGAATATCTGAAATAGACTTACCCTTGCCTTTGTCCGCTGTAACATGTGCTAAGAAAGCCACATAGTGCTTTCGCAGATACTTCTGTGCTTTAAAACAAGACATGAGTTTGAGACCACCGGCAGGCTTCTCGCCACGAACTTGTAGGATCTCGCCTGTCGACAGCGGTATACGAACAATCTTCTCAGAACAAACTATCTCTGCGCGATGCTTGGATAACCAATCCATTCCCACAATAACATCGAAGCTTCCAAGTTGCATTGGCGTGAGGTCAATAGGAAAAATATGGTCGTTAAGGTTCAACTGGCAGTTGCGCAGAACAGAATTTAGAACGATGGGTTCACCACTGGCAACCTCTACTGTCAAAGGTTTACCTAGTTTCGTTCTAGACACGTGAAGCATTGTCTCAAAAGACAATGACACAAAGCTCTTGTCGGCACCCGAATCAAAAAGAACAGATGTTGGCTGATTATTAATAAAGAACGTACCGTTCACCACCTCGTTGTCTGCTTGGGCTTCTTGTGCATTCGTGTTAAAGACTCGACCTCGAGCTGGTGCCGGATTCTGGTTTGCATTCTGGTTCTGGTTGACTAGTCTTGGACACCGATTTCTGTAGTGGGTCAGATCCCCACAATTATAACATGCACCTGGTGGGTAGTTTGGTCGTGCAGCCTGACCCTGTTGTTGAGCAACCTGTTGAGCAGGGTTCTGGACTGCGTTATTCTGAGCAAACCGACAAACATCGGCAAGATGACCCGACTTCCCACAGTTAGTACAGAAACGGCACTGATATTGTGGCTGGTGGTGACTGTTGCATCGATTGCACAAAGGTGCACTTCCTGAATAGGGTTTCTTCGCTGGAGGCTGGTTGGGAGCTGCTTGGTTAGCTTGGGCAGTCACAGCAAAATTTTGGGAAGCCTTACGCTTCCTTGACCCCCTTGAGGAACCAGAGTCCTTTCCCTTCTTGTTCTGACCTTTCTTGCTATCCTCCTTGTCTGCCGACTGCTTCTTGCCCTTGTCACCCTTCCTGTGTAGTTTATTCTTTCGGATCTGCGACTCAGTCAACGTCGCTGATAACTCGATCGCCTGACGAAGTGTGGTAGGGTTGCTACCAGTAAGGATGTCTTGTACTGAGTCAGGTAGGCCGTCGATGTATCTTTCGATGGCCTTATCGAGTGGGGTAACCATATTCGGGCAAAGAAGACTCAGCTCCTCAAACCTATCTGTATAAGCCCTGTGCTCGCCACTATCTTGCTTCAACACATCAAATTCCTTCTCCAATGCTCGTTGCTCATGACGAGGACAAAACTCCCTCATCATAAGAGCTCTCAGTTGAGCCCATGTCTGAGCTAAAGCAACTTCTGCACCTTGATCTCTCATAACCCCATTCCACCATGTTAGAGCCCTCTTCTGAAACACGCTTGAAGAAAACTCGACTTTGCGATTATCCGGACACTGCACATGGCGAAAAGTGTTCTCGATGCTCTCGAACCACTGAAGAAGCCCAGTTGCTCCTTCAGAACCACTAAACTTGAGTGGCTTAGCCTGGTTAAAATCCTTGTATTTGCATGTACCATTGTTGTTGTTGGCCTGGTTCCATTGAGCAAAGAGATTCGGAAATTGAGCAGCCATCTGCTGCGCAATGATCTCCGCCAGCTCGGCAGTAGCTATCTGGTTGTCGCGTCGAGGAGGCATTCTAGAAGAGAAAAACATGAAATGAAACGAGTGAGATGATTGGATGAAGAGAATGAGATGAAACAAAAGCAATCAAAAGCAAAGATGGCGGTTATGCATCGCAAAGCAAATAAGCGATGTGAAATGTCTAGTCAAAGTAAATGGGTCAGAATTAGTGTATCGCGAAGACATGCTCGCCTATAAGTGAACACTCACCCCAAGAGTTCCCAGGTAAGAGTGACTGGTCCGATTATGTGGATTTGTACGAACACTCTAGCCTTAGACAGAAAACCCAGGGTACAGGCATTCACCCTTCCAGTTCGCACGTGTTCACACTATTAACCCAACACTTTGACGGGATTTTTTGAAAATCCAAAGGGGTTCAAAACCATATAACAGAGGGTTCAAAACCTTATAATAGAGGGTTCAAAACCTAGTAATCAATCATCCTAGAACAGATGATTAATTTTCAAAGCGGATTCGGAACCGAAGTTCCCGTTGTGGTTATCACCTAAGGATAGGTGATGTGCATGTTTTAAACTCTAAACACAAGATAACTTGTGTTAGGGTCCTAGAAAGTTATAGTCTAGGTCAAAGCATTACTAATAACCTAATTCCCTATAACCAATGGCTCTGATACCAACTCTTCTGTCACACCCCGGCCGCGTATAACATGCAACCGCGGCGGAAACGCCGGGGAGTGTTGTGGACAGAATTAAATTGTTTCATAACCATGGCAATACAAGTTGTATTTTATTTATAAACAAAGGTGTTACATTGTCTTGGAAAGAGAGTACGGAAATCAAAACATAATTAAGCTAGTTCAAACTTCATTTTTAGGCTCTAAGGCACAGGTCCGCCCTAGAATCATGATCATCGTCCTATGGAATAGCTCCTGAAAACACATGTGAAAGTAGGTACGTCAGCATAAAAATGCCTGTGAGATACATAGGTTTTGTGAAAATGGGATTCATGACTTGAGTTTTAAAGAATGTTTAATAACAGTCAGTCATGAACCTTGTAATTTGTTTTGCTTTGTAAATCATTTGAAAAACGATAACATCAAATGATATGTATAGATAAGTGCAAGGTTAAATGAATAATCAAGTAAAATGAGTTGAATAAGATAAGTTGTTTGTGAAAATAATGTCTTGTGAAGAATATGTTACTTATGTAAAGTGTAATGTGTCTAAACTGAAATGACTTTGATAACGCCACGATATGTAATATTATACAAACATTTATATGTAGGAAGTACCAGCGGCGTATCCACCAGGTTTGTATCATATTACATACGCCACGTTACTTAAATCATTTACCCAAACCAATCCACCATGTGAGTTGTTCATGTGTAAACCAAATGTCAAGTGTTATTGTAAATCATGTCAAATGTTTATGTTCAAATGTAAACCACCAAATGTATATGTCAATGTCGACGTGTTTATGTTCAATGTAAATCAGGTAATGTGTAATCCCAAAATGTATCATGTATGGTAAGCGAAATGTATCAACTTAAACCATATGCACAAAACAAGTCGTTGAAGTAAAACGCGGTTTAAATCAACGTTATGTTCTGCGGAAAATGCATGCTCAATTGATAATAACATTTATACGGTATTGTAAACTATGCATACATCCAAGCCTTGAGACTGCGGCGATAAACCCTTAAACAAATTAAAGGTTTATCTAAGTTATGTATATCGAATTCGGTCATTCCTTCTAGTCCTATCAAACCCAGGACTTCAGGAATGGGAGTTGTCAATTCCTATGGTACCACTACCTACTAACGAACGGCGTAGCTAGTGTTAATGAATGTATTGTCCCATGTTAAACAAACCAAATGTCATAACAAAATGAAGGCATGTGATGTAAACAATTGTACTAAGTATGCTGAGTAAACATACGAAGCAGAAATGTTCATGTAAATCAGTGTGTCCATATGCTGAGTAAACATATGCAACAGAAATGTTCATGTAAAACGAGGTGCCCATATGCTGAGTAAACATATGCAGCAAAAATGTTATGTAAATCAATGTACTAAGTACGCACACAATGGGCATACATAGCATAAAATGAAATGAAATCATGTACTATAATGTACTAATGAGCATAGCAGATATACGATGTGAAAACATGGAAAGCATGAAAGTAACAGATAGGCACATGTGTTTCACCCCAAAACAGTTTGGAAAACAGTAAAAGATGGGGTTCTATGTACTCACCTGAGGTTGCTTTGTTGTTCTTGTGAAATAACCAGGTAATGCGAGAGGTCACGGAATATCAACGGCACCTAATTGGTAGCTATGTTAATATACCGGACCAAATCGGAAGGATCGGACAGTACGCGGGTTCGTAAACCAAACGAGTATGGAGACTCGTGTAATATGGCTTAACAAAGCCCACATACTAAAATGAAACCTAATCTAAGTGCTTACGGTCCATCACGACCCGTTTAGGTAGCTTATGCTACCCTAACGCGTCGTTCGCGTAGAACGCGCTCGGAACGCCTAACATCGTGACCACAAGGTATAACCTCGGAAGGTTATAGCTATGGTCACCTAATATGTTTGGTCGGATCCTAATGACCGACCAAAAAGGGTCGGGTTCGAAAGCATAAGCGATGGTTTAGATCGCTTACCTTATGACCCTATATAAGCACTAAACTAAAAGTGACGAGCTAAGCATGTTAGAACATGCTTAACTAAGTTTAGAAACAGGTTTGACATCAAAACAAACGGCTTTGATGCCCACGAGTAGTTTGGTTACAAAATATGCAAGAATGCACATTTTGGCCGAAACTACGACTCGTCACTGAGCCTAGATAGCGTGGTGATCAGTAGGTATGGTCACTACGGACCATGACCATCGTGATCACGCTCACGTTATGAAGTTCCATGAACTTCGCATCGACCATAAGCTGGTCAATGCAGAAAGTCAACAAAACGTTGACTTTCGGACTCGAAAAGCGAATAAAAGAGCGAAAGAAGACTTACGGAGGGTCCCCGAGTGCTAATCAAGATCCAATAGCTCAGGTATGAAGCATAAGCATCAACTTAGAGCATTTAGATCTGATTTGTGGGTTTTTACAAAAAAAGGGGGGGGGGTATTTATAGGAAAGGTGGAACCGTTAGGATCGTTTTATCGAATAACGTGCTTTGATCTCGTGCGTACACGTGTCCAGGGGTTAGATTCAGTGTATTTGACCCTTGGCCCTTCATTTGGGTGAAAAGGCATCGCCCTTTGATCGAACGAAAGGCCAGATTCTGCATTAAATGCAAAATCTTCTGTCTGACAGTCTCACGCGCCCCGCCTCAAGTTTGGGCAATCCTTACGCGGGTCGCCTGAAGTCCTCTGATCTGCCCACTTGCAGAATTTACACTTTTGGCCCCTGTTGCGTTTTTAAGCCATTTCCAGCCCTTTTAAGACCTGAAAAGTCATCTTTAAGGCCCTAAAATGATGCCTAAACATTGTGGACATGAAACATGCCCAAAAATATGTCGGATGTCGGTTCGTTTGGCCGTACGATCGCGATGTTTGCTTAATTACGACGGAATGCGCATAAGCGTGAAAGACGATCCAAATGACGCGACGAATGGATTTTTCTCATGCCAACCACTAAGGCATAATATAAGGATGCTTACATAAATTTTTGGATGTCCGGATGTATTCAGAACGTAAGTTATGCGCGAAAGTGCAAACTTATGCACTTTTTGACACTTTTAGTCCCTGAATGATCCAAAAGTTTATTTTAGCATACCAAACCCCTCAAAGCCTATTTCTAAGCTATGTAAAGGATATTTATGGTATGTTTAACTTATGGACATGTTCCGGAATACTCGTTACAGTTCAAATTGGCATACTTTCGCAGTTTGTCAAGTTTAGTCCCTGTAAGCGAATTAACTTGTTTTTGCTATACCAAAGCCTTCAAAACTTATTTCTAAGTTATGTAAAGGTTATTTAAGGTATGTTGAGTATATGTTGATGTTCCGGAGTATTTGTCGCATTAAACTGAGTACGTTTACGCACCAGTTTGCGTATAATGCTCCAGAAAGCGATGTAGAGTTTGGAATTGAATAAAAGTCAAAACATGAAAAATGTAAAACACAATGAAACAAACATTGGGATCAAATTACATTATTTTATTGATAATTGAACTGTTCATGATGATTACAGGCACAAATGTTACAGAGAAGTAGTTTATCATGGCTAGCAAAGACACTTTCCCTCCTGTTGCCTTTGGAAGTTTGATTATTATATCCATTCCTCATCTGAATGGCCAAGAAGAGGATATAGGATGCAGAGATTCTGCTAGTTGATGTAGGATATTACTATATCTTTGACAAGCATCACATTTCTTTGTGTATTCCACAACATACATCTTCATGGTAGGCCAATAGTATCCTGTTCTAAGGATCCTTGAGAATATTGCCCTGCCCCAGTTTACTTACATAGTATACCGGATGTTGAGAGCCTTCACGATCCTTAACTAGGATTGTACTTACTGCTTTAGCTGAAACAGCTAAGTATAAGTGTTAGGGGTCGATTTACCAATGATCAGTGATCCTCAGTTACTGTTGGGTTTAGTGATCCTTGCTTCTGTTTTAGCTAGTGATCCTCAGAAGTGTTGCAGGACCAGGATCATGGATCATAGTAAGGATCCTTATTCTAACGATTGTCTACTTTGAATACGATGTTGTTTTGCAGGAGTACGAGCTTGGACCTGGTCTTAGCGATATTCCTGGAGCATATTCCATGTTTATTCCTCACGTGCTTGGCCAATATGGACGTTATGGAGTTCGTGGGAGACTTGCATGAATTGCGGAATGTTTGTTAGCTTAGATTTTTTCTATTTTTAAATGGGATAGCGAGCTAAGATAAAAACACTTGGCTAATTTTGGCTAAACACACACTAGTAACTGCTCTCACCAGCTCGTAAGCATTCACTTGGCGATTACACACTTTTATACACATTACACTATAGTGATCCTTGTAACTAGCTCGCTATCATCCGAAGTTGTAATACATTTCTTGTTTAATTTGAGTTGGTGATCGGTAGTTTCCATCACCCGAGGTTTTTTATCCCGGAGATCATTCATTGATCAAGGGCTTTTTCCTCGTATAAACCTCTGTGTCATTTGTTCATTGCATTTCAGAGTGATCCTTTATATCGTTCAATAATTCAAGCATCATTCCCCGTATGAGTTTGGTTGCATTATCATTACTTGATTTTTTGACCAAAACAGTTTGGCGCCCACCTGCTTCATTCCTAAGAAATTCTTGTTTTTGTGATCATTTTGGTTCGTTGCATCCGAGCAGATGGCTTCATCATCAAAGAACACTTCAAGTGCGATGTCTGCAGTCAATTCATCCCAGGGCATTCCGCCTTTGCCTCCACCACTTTCTGGACCTCAGAAAAATGCCGAAAAGAAACCGACTCCCATTTTATCAAAACCTCCAACTTCTTCTGCTTCTTATACTCCTACTACTAGTGACTTGTTTACTTTAATTTTGCAGATGAAGGAGCACATACAGCAGCAGGATAAGACCAATGAAAGGATTCTCAGAGAAATTGGAGACATCAAGAAACAGAAGAGATCGGCAGAGGATCATTCCCCATTGATGCCCAGATCTTTGAATTTCGATACTCCGGTCATAACCTCTCAGCCTTCAGTGGTTCCAGATGTTCAATACGTGGGAGGACCAAGAGGAGTGCACTACGGATCATCAGCAATGACTCAGGCTTCAGGATCATACTTTCAACCAGCAGGATCCCTCCCTCAGCATATAGGATCCTTCGCAAGCTCAGGGGGATACTTGGGGGCGCAGCAGTTTCAAGGATTCTGGCCAGTTCAAGGATCCTCTCAGGTTCAGGGATCCTCGCAGGTTCAAGGATCCTCTCAGGTTCAAGAATCCTCGCAGGTTCAAGGATCCTCTCAGGTTCAAGGATCCTTGCAGGTTCAAGGATCCTCTCAGGTTCAAGGATCCTCGCAGGTTCAAGGATCCTCGCAGGTTCAAGGATCCTCTTAGTTTCATGGATCCTTCCAGGTTCCTGGATCCTTAAGGAGTTGGCAACCAGGGAATTCAGATATCCATCAAGGAGATTTCATTCCGATGCAAACCATTGCTTCTACTGGTCCTTCAATCATTCTAGAATCTCAGCAATATGGATTCACATCCGGCGTTCCAAAATTGAATCCAATGGGAGGTAACACTTTTAATAATTCTTATACCAATAACCATGGCCTTATGCAGGATACATGTATCAATCATGCTATGGCTAGGGAATTGCAAAAGCTAAAGGATATGATATCAAGTGTTCCAGGAGTAGTCAAGCCTATCCCGGAGATTGCGGATGGGAGCCATAAGATATCTCGTTTTGCACCACCCATCTGTGATGCTGAGATACCCGAGAGGTTCCACGTGCCGACAATGAAGTTATATGATGGCTCAATGGATCCTGAAGAACACATAGCATAATACAGGGAAAGGATGGAGATCAATCCCATCCCAGAATGGTTAAAGGAATCATGTCTGTGCAAGGGATTTGGATCCACACTTACTGGATCGGCTCTTAAATGGCTGCTAAGTCTTCCCCCTTACTCTATTACCTCATTTGCTAATCTAGTTAACCTGTTTAATAACCAGTTTTCTTGTAGTAGAAAATTTGAGTGTTTAACTAGCGATTTATATAGGATAACCCAAGGTCATAATGAATCATTGAGAGATTATATCACTAAGTTTAGTAAAGAATCATTGGATATCCCTAACCTGGATATAGCAACGGCTGTAGAAGCCTTTAAAATGGGATTGCTTAGGGATTCATTATTCTATTATGATCTTGTTATGACACCTTGCAGGAATCTAGATGAGGTAAGAACCAGGGCCCTTAGGTTCATCAGGCTAGAGGATGACAAAAGGATCCAGGAGAGGTTAGCAGGATCCTCAAAGCAAGAGAAGCAAGGATCCTCATTCAAGAACAACAAGTTCAGATCCTACAACAAGTTTGATAACCAGAATGTGCATGCAGTAGAACAAGAAGAGGATGATGAGGATTATCCTCCAATTTCTGAATACTGTTTTTCTGTTGATAACAATGAGCTAATTCTTGCGATGTAGAATCTAGGTGATAAAGCCAGGTGGCCGAGAAAAAAATGACAAACCAGCTGCCACTAAAGATAAATCAAAATGGTGTGCATACCACGAAGATTTTGGGCATCTCACAGAAGGGTGCATCGCATTGAGAAAAGAAATTGGATACTTGTTGAGCAAGGGGCACTTGAAAGAATTATTGGGGAGAAAGAAATCAAGAACTCAGGATCCTGTAAGGATCCCAGAGAAAGCTCCAGCCCCTCCAGCAGATGCACAAGTTATAAACTTTATATCTGGAGGATCAGACATTTGTGGAACTTCCTTTTCTGCAGCTAAAAGACATGCAAAGGAAACCAAGATGGATAATGGAGATAGACCCATTCGAACATCCAGTGTCACCGAAGGAAAAATCATAACTTTTGATGAGGATGATCGTGTTGACATTCAGGATCCTCATCACGATGGTTTGGTTATCACTCTTTTTATTTCTAACCATTTTGTTCGCAGGATCCTTATAGACGGAGGAAGCTTTGTGAATATCATCCAGCTTGATGTTCTTAAAAAGATGAATATTCCCGAATCTGATATCATACCAAGATCCTCCGTGCTCGTGGGATTCAGTTGCGAGACTAAGAAAACTCTGGGGGACATCAAACTCCCAATCTATATTGAAAGGCAACATTCTTACCAAAAATTTTGTGTTATTGATTGTTTATCTTGTTGTAACGTTATCCTTGGCAGGCCTTGGATACACGACATGAAGGCAGTCCCATCCACTTATCATCAATGTGTGAAGCTTCCTAGCCCATGGGGGATAGTGAAAATTGATAGTGATTGTTTTGGTCAAAAAATCAAGCAATGATAATGCAACCAAACTCTTTGTCACGGGGAATGATGCTTGAATTATTGAACGATATGAAGGATCACTTTGAAATGCAATGAACAAATAACACCAAGATTTATACGAGGAAAAAGCCCTTGATCAATGAATAATCTCCGGCATAAAAAACCTCGGGTGATGGAAACTACCGATCACCAACTCAAATTAAACAATAAATCTGTTACAACTTCGGACGATAGCGAGCTAGTTACAAGGATCACTACAGTGTAAAGTGCACAGAAATCTGTAATCGCCAAGTGAATTGTCTAGAGCCGTTACGAGTGTGTGTGTTAAGCTAAAAATAGCCTGGTTGCAATCTCCTTGATGGATATCTGAATTCCCTGGTTGCAAACTCCTTAAGGATCCAGGAATCTGGAAGGATCCATAAAACTGAGAGGATCCTTGAACATGGGAGGATCCATGGACCTGAGAGGATCCTTGAACCTGCGAGGATCCTTGAACCTGCGAGGATCCTTGAACCTGCGAGGATCCTTGAAACGGCCAGAATCCTTGAATCTGCTGCGCTCCCAAGTATCCTCCTGAGCTAGCGAAGGATCCTATATGCTGAGGGAGAGATCCTGCTGGTTGGAAGTATAATCCTGAAGCCTGAGTCATTGCTGATGATCCGTAGTGTACTCCTTTTGGTCCTCCCACGTATTGAACATCTGGAACTACTGAAGGCTGAGAGGTTATGACCGGAGTATCGAAATTCAAAGATCTGGGCATCAATGGGGAATGATCCTCTGCCGATCTCTTCTGTTTCTTGATGTCTCCAATTTCTCTGAGAATCCTCTCATTGGTCTTATCCTGCTGTTGTATATGCTCCTTCATATGCAAAATTAAAGTACACAAGTCACTAGTAGTGGGAGTATAAGAAGCAGAAGAAGTTGGAGGTTTTGAGAGAATGGGAGTCGGTTTCTTCTCGGCATTCTTCTGAGATCCAGAAGGTGGTGGAGGCAAAGGTGGAATGCCCTGAGACGAATTGACTGCAGATGTCGCACTGGAAGTGTTCTTTGATGATGAGGCCATCTGCTTGGATGCAATGAACCAAAATGACCACAAAAACAAGAATTTCTTAGGAATGAAGCACCAATTGCCCCACGGTGGGCGCCAAACTGTTTTGGTCAAAAAAATCAAGCAATGATAATGCAACCAAACTCTTTGTCACGGGAATGATGCTTGAATTATTGAACGATATGAAGGATCACTTTGAAATGCAATGAACAAATAACACCAAGATTTATACGAGGAAAAAGCCCTTGATCAATGAATGATCTCCGGCATAAAAAACCTCGGGTGATGGAAACTACCGATCACCAACTCAAATTAAACAATAAATCTGTTACAACTTCGGACGATAGCGAGCTAGTTACAAGGATCACTACAGTGTAAAGTGCACAGAAATCTGTAATCGCCAAGTGAATTGTCTAGAGCCGTTACGAGTGTGTGTGTTAAGCTAAAAGTAGCCAAGTCTTCTAAATTTAGCTCGCTATCCCCTTAAAAATGGAAAATATCTAAGCTAACTAACTATCCGCATTTCATGCAATTCCCCCACGAACTCCATAACGTCCATATTGGTCAAGCACGTGCAGAAGAAATAACGAATATGCTCCAGGAATCTCGCCAAGACCAAGTCCAAGCTCATACTCCTGGAAAACAATAACATATTCAAATTAGACAATCGTTAGTATAAGGATCCTTAGCATGATCCATGATCCTGATCCTGCAACCCTCCTGAGGATCACTATCTGAAGCAGAAATAAGGATCACCAGATCCAATCAGTAGATGAGGATCACTGATCATAGGTGAATCCACCCCTAACAAACTAGCCGTTATATGCGGACTTGCCGTTGAGATCCTGACGTCACTGAGGTGACTTATCCTGCAAAATCATCATTATAAATGGCAGTTAGAGATAAGGGCTAGAGAGCATTTAAATTCGAGCGTTTCTTTTAAATCCTCATTCGAAGACTTATTTAGGTACTCCTCTCTCCTTTCTCTCTTCATCTTCTTGCTCTGTTTTTCTTTCTTTATCATCATCACAGCAAAAATGATGCTCCCATCCTCACCGGGCAACGATCACAAGAAGAATAGCCCCTTGAAGAGCCAAGGGATCATCAAAGATTCCGCAAAAGAACGCTGCTGTTTCACCGATCCACAAATGGATAGAATTCGCCATTGCTTTCCGGCGAACACTGTTTTCAAACCGTTTGATCCCACTGATTTAAGCGATCATGCCTCTGAAACCTGGATAGCCTTTCCAGTCACCCCCTTCACCATAGGATATACTTATCCTTTTCCAGCTTTTACCCAATCCTTTTTCTCCCTTACCGGCATTTCTTTCATCCAAGCTGTTAGGGCTGGATTTTTATCATACGTGATCCTTATGCGAGATCCTAACCAGTGATCCTTGTTTCTTTGGCAGACAGTGATCCTCAGCAGGACTTCCGGATCAGGATCATGGACCATTAAAGGATCCTCATACTAACGGTCATCTTCGCTTAATGCAATGTTATTTTGCAGGAACATCTAGCAGGATACGCTCTTAGCATCATGATCAAGGGACGCGTCTTCACAATTATGGCAAGAGCTTAATCGGAGATAGACGTTGCACAGGATATGGAAACTTGGCTTGATTTATGGGCGGCAATTTAGGCTAGATTGTCTTTTATTTCTAAAGGGGTAATGAGCTGATAATTAGTCCTTTTACCTAAAATAGGTCACCTACACTTGTATAAATACCACTCTTCCTCATTTGGAAGAAGACACACGACGACATACAACGCAACTCTCACACACTTAGACACTCGAAACAATAGTGATCCTTGTACTCAGCTCATTATCATCCGAAGTTGTAACTATATTTTTCTTATATTGAAGTTGGTGATCGGTAGTTGCCATCACCCGAGGTTTTTTATGCCGGAGATCATACATTGATCAAGGGCTTTTTCCTCGTATAAATCATTGTGTCTTTGCATCTTTATCACAGAAGTGATCCTTTACTTTCATAATTAACCAAGCATCATACCCCGTTTACATAAAGTTTGGTTACATTATCCTTGTGTGATTTTTGACCAAAACAGTTTGGCGCCCACCGTGGGGCAATTGGTGCTTCATTCATAAGAAAATCTTTTGTTCGAAATCATTTCAAAGAGTTACATGGCTTCATCATTGAAGAACACGTCCACGGCGATGTCTACAGTCACCTCATCACAGACCACTCTGCCTCCTCCACCGGCAGGATCTCAGAAAAATACTGAGAAGAGACCAACTCCTACTTTCTCTAAACCTCCATCTTCTTCTGCTATGAATTCTTCTATTCCCAGTACTAGTGATGTGTTTGCTTTAATTTTGCAGATGAAGGATCGTATGCAGCGGCAGGATGAGACTAATGACAGGATCCTCAGGGAAATTGGAGACCTCAAAAGACAAAAGAAAGCGGCAGAGGATCATTCCCCACTGATGCCCAAATCCTTGAGCTTCGAGACTCCAATGATCACTTCCCAGCCATCAGGGATCCCGGACGTGCAAATCATAGGGGAGTCAAGAGGATTACATCTCAAGTCGGCAGCAATGACTCAGACATCAGGCTCACATTTTCAGCCAGCAGGATCCTATCCTCAGTATATGGGATCCTTCATGAATTCAGGAGTCTATCCAGGAACACAGCAACTTCAAGGATCCTATTTTGTCCCAGGATCATCCCAGGTTCAAGGATCCTCCTTTGTTCCAGGATCACTCCAGGTTCAAGGATCCTCCTTTGTTCCAGGATCGTCTCAGATACCAGGATCCTTCCCGATGCCAGGATCCCTAAGAAGTTTGCAAACAGGAAATCCGGATGTCCATCAAGGGGATTTCATTCCAATGCAGACCATAGCCTCCACTGGTCCCTCCATTGTCCCTGAATCCCAGCAACTTGGATTCACAACCACTATTCCTAATTTGAACCCAATGGGAGGTAACACTTTAAATAATTATCTTGCCACTAACCATGGATTCATGCAGGATACAGGTGTCAATCATGCTATGGCCAGGGAATTACAGAAACTAAAGGACATGATCTCGAGTGTTCCGGGAGTAGTTAAACCTATACCTGAAATTGCAGATGGGAGCCATAAGGTATCTCGTTTTGCACCACCAATCTGTGATGCAGAGGTACCCAAAAGGTGCCATATCCCTACTATGAAGCTATATGACGGTACAACGGATCCAGAGGAACACGTAGCACAATACAGGGAGAGGATGGAGATCAATCCTATCCCAGAAAAATTGAAGGAAGCATGCTTATGTAAAGGATTTGGATCCACTCTTACTGGATCAGCTCTTAAATGGCTACTAAGTCTTCCCCCTTACTCTATTACCTCATTTGCTAATTTAGTTAATTTATTCAACAACCAATTCTCTTGTAGTAGAAAATTTGAAAGATTAACCAGTGATTTATATAGGGTAACCCAAAGTCATAATGAATCATTAAGAGATTATATAACTAAATTTAGTAAAGAATCCTTGGACATTCCCAACTTGGATACGGCTACGGCTGTTGAAGCCTTCAAAATGGGACTGCTTAAGGATTCATTATTCTATGATGATCTTGTTATGACACCATGCAGGAACTTAGATGAAGTAAGAACTCGGGCACTCAGGTTCATCCGGCTAGAGGATGACAAGAGGATCCAGGAGAGACAAGTAGGATCCTCAAAACAAGATAAGCAAGGATCCTCCTTCAAGAGCAACAAATTCAAATCCTACCATAGAAATGAAAATCAGAATGTGCATGCTGTTGACCAGGAAGAGGATGATGAAGAATATCCTCCAATCTCAGAATATTGTTTTTCTGTTGATAATCATGAACTGATCCTTGCAATGCAGAACCTAGGTGAAAAAGGTAGGTGGCCCAGGAAGAATGATAAACCATCCGGGACTAAAGACAAGTCAAAATGGTGTGCATACCACGAGGATTTCGGGCATCTAACTGAAGATTGCATAGCCTTAAGAAAAGAAATTGGATACCTGCTAAGCAAGGGGCATCTAAAAGAATTGCTGGGGAGAAAAAAGCAAAGGACCCAGGATCCTGAAAGGATCCCCGAAAAAGCTCCAGCACCTCCGGCAAATGCACAAGTGATCAACTTTATATCCGGAGGATCAGACATCTGTGGTACATCCTTCTCGGCAGCCAAAAGACTTGCAAAAGAATCAAAAATGGATAATGGAGAAAGGCCTATTAGAACATCAAGTGTCTCAGAAGGGAAGACGATAACGTTTGATTAGGATGATCGCATTAACATTCAGGATCCTCATCATGATAGTTTAGTCATTACTCTCTTTATCTCTAACCATTTTGTCCGCAGGATCCTTATCGATGGAGGAAGCTCAGTGAACATTATCCAGCTTGATGTTCTGAAGAAAATGGGTATCCCAGAATCAGACATCACACCAAGATCCTCCGTGCTTGTAGGATTCAGTGGAGAAACAAAGAAAACTCTGGGGGACATCAAACTCCCAATCTACGTGGAAGGATTACATAATTATCAGAAATTTTGTGTTATTGACTGTTTATCTTGTTGCAACGTTATCCTTGGCAGGCCTTGGATACACGATATGAAAGCAGTCCCATCCACCTACCATCAATGTGTGAAGCTCCCTAGCCCATGGGGGATAATCAAGATCGACAGTGATCAGCAGGAGGCTAAGGATTGTTATACCTCATCTATGAAGCCAACCTCGAAGCCAAGGGAGCAATAGCAATTACAGTATCCTCCGAGGAACGTCTTGGAGGCAAGGGAATAGGATGTGGACGAAATCCTTTTGGATCCTAGTGATCCTGAGTCAAAAATCTATATCGGGTCAGGGATCCTTAGCAAGATGAAAGAAGATTTACTATCCTTCCTCAAAAGACGAAAATCCACCTTTGCTTGGAAACA
Organism: Helianthus annuus; assembly: GCF_002127325.2. NCBI lineage: Eukaryota > Viridiplantae > Streptophyta > Magnoliopsida > Asterales > Asteraceae > Helianthus > Helianthus annuus. Next base: position 123,540,203 of record NC_035436.2, read on the forward strand.
TGAAGACATGACAGGTATATCTAAGGATATTATTACTCACAAACTTGGCATTGACAGGTCTATCAAACCAATCCATCAAAAAAGGAGGAAGTTTGCACCAGAAAGGAATGCCATTATCCAAGAAGAAGTAGAGAGACTACTTCGAGCAGGTATGATCAGAGAGGTAAAATATCCAAAATGGTTAGCCAATGTGGTTGTTGTCCAAAAGAAAAATGGAAAGTGGAGGGTATGTGTCGATTTCACTGATTTGAATAAGGCATGTCCCAAGGATCCTTTCCCATTACCCCACATTGACTCCATGGTGGATGCAACGGCGGGGCATGAACTGTTGACCTTTATGGATGCATCATCTGGATTCCAACAAATTCAGATGGAACCATCTGACCAAGAGGATACGGCCTTTATGACCCCAACCGGTTTATATTGTTATATCGCCATGCCTTTTGGACAAAGAAATGGAGGTGCAACATATCAAAGGCTGGTAAATATGATGTTCAAAGATCAAATTGGAAAAAACTATGGAGGTGTACATAGATGATATGGTGGTCAAGTCAAAGAAAGCTGAGGATCACCTAAGGGACTTGGAAGAAGCATTCGATATCCTTGATAATTACAACATGAAACTTAATCCTTCAAAATGCCATTTTGGTGTTAAGGCAGGAAAGTTCTTAGGATACATGGTAACCCAGAGGGGCATTGAAGCAAGCCCGGAACAAATCAAAGCATTAGTAAATATCAAATCTCCTACCAATGCCAAGGATGTTCAAAGACTGACAGGCAGGATAGCAGCTCTGAACAGGTTCATATCAAAATCCTCAGAAAAATGCAAAGAATTTTACGATATCCTAAGGAAGAATAAGAAGTTTGAATGGACTGAGAAGCATGAGAACGCTTTACAAGCCCTTAAAGAATATATGTCCTCAGCACCAACATTAGCAAAACCGGAAAAAGGAGATGTGTTATCCTTATACCTGGCGGTATCCTCAACCGCAGTAAGTGCTGTCCTTGTCAAGGATCACGAAGGTACACAATATCCTATCTACTATGAAACCGGAGATGTCAGGGAGAATGGCTAAGTGGGCAGTGAAGCTTAGTGCCCATGATATAAGATATGAACCAAGAACAGCCATTAAATCACAAGCCTTAGCTGACTTTGTGGCTGATTTCAGTAGTGATCTACAAAAAGAAGCAGAATTGGAGGTCCAGCAGCTGGATGAAACCAAGGATCCTTGGATATTACACACTGACGGATCCTCAAATGTCAAGGGCACAGGGCTCGGGATCCTACTAAAATCGCCACAGGGGGACATAATACCCCACTCCATAGCCTGTGAATTCCAAGCAACTAACAATGAGGCTGAATATGAAGCCTTAATTGCTGGCTTGCAAATCGCCAAGGATATGGGGGTAAAATATCTCGAAGTATATGTAGACTCATTGTTGATCACTAATCACTTTAATGGGTCCTATGCTGTTAAAGGTGAAAAACTAACCAAGTATTTAGAGATAGTCAAAGAATTGGCACTCTCCTTTGTTTCTTTCAGCTTGACACAGGTACCAAGGGAGGAAAACACAGAGGCTGATGCATTGGCCAACCTAGGATCATCCTTGAAGATTCCAGAAGAAATAAGTATCCCTATCATCCATATCCTGGCTCCTGCTATCAAAAATCAGGTGGCCATGGAAATAGAAGAGGATACTGCGATGATCCCTAGTGAAGAAGCTCAACCTTATTCAGGATCATGGATCTCACCAATCATGAAATACTTGCAACACGGGGAGATTCCGATGGAAGAAAATCCTAGAGCTTTCAGGATTAAGGTATCTCAATTCACAATTTTGAATGATGTATTATATAAGCGATCTCTTGCAGGACCATATCTGAGATGTATCGAGGATCCTGAAATTGAAGAAGTATTGAAAGATTTCCACGAAGGAGATTGCGGAAACCACACTGGGGGCAGAGCATTGTTCTCAAGGATCCTTAGAACAAGATACTACTGGCCAACCATGAAAAGGGATGCTGTAGAGTATGCTAAGAAGTGTGATCCTTGCCAAAGACATAGCAATATCCTCCATCAGCCAGCTGAATTTTTACACCCAATACCATCCTCTTGGCCATTCATGAGATGGGGAATGGATATAGTTGGCAAGCTTCCTTAAGCACCTGGTGGAAAAGTATTTATGCTTGCCATGACCGACTATTTTTCCAAGTGGATAGAAGCTGAAGCCTTCGCCCAAGTCAGAGAAAAGGAAGTCATATCCTTCATTAAAAGAAACATTATAACTAGATTTGGCATTCCCTCTGAAATTGTATGTGATAATGGCTCCCAATTCATTGGAAGCAGAACCACTAACTTTTGTGACAGTTGGGGAATCAAGATGATAACATCAAGACCAGTTCATCCACAAGCCAATGGTCAAGCAGAATCATCTAACAAGATCATCATCAACAATCTGAAGAAGAAGCTAGGATCCAAGAAGGGGAAATGGGCAGAGGAGCTACCTTATGTGCTATGGGCTGATAGGACAACTCCTAAGAATGCCACTGGTCAAACACCTTTCTCTTTAGTAATTGGGGGCAGAAGCAGTGATCCCAACAGAGATGGTGATCCCAACTGTTAGAACAAGTGCTCATGATCCTGAAAAGAATGCTACAATCCTGGCTCAGGATTTGGATACTATTGAGGAAATCAGGGATCTGGCTAGGATAAGGATGGCAAGCTACCAACAAAGAATGGCTGGTGCTTACAACAAAAATGTTAGGATAAGGAAGTTCCAAGTCGGAGATATGGTGTTGAGAAAAGCATTCCAAAACACTATCAATCCTGCTGATGGGAAGTTAGCACCAAAATGGGAAGGCCCTTACTTGATTGAAGCTGAAGCAGGAAAGGGGGCATAGAGATTGCTAACCATGGAAGGAAACTTGTTACCAAGAGCCTGGAATGCTGTTCACTTAAAGAGATACTTTATGTGAACATGATCCTTCAAGCATGTGATCCTTATATTGAAGTATCCTCGAAGGATCCCGGTGATGTCAGTGATCCTTACTCTGGTAATGTCCTTATCTTAAAACATTTACATTTCCTTACTTTTAACCAAAGGATAAGGATCCTGTATCCTTCATCCTCTTCTCACGAACCGTTTGAGTTATGATAGTTCAGGTATCTTCAGCATATCGTCAAAGATCCTCGAAAGCACCACAGATCCTTGGGTCCAACCCCAGTTATCCATGGGATTATCCCCAGTTTTCGCCAGTAGCGCACGATGATCCTGATATAGTTCACGTCTTTGGGACCAGTACCCACTTCCGGGGCTGACAACCTCATCGTACTGGCTATATCTAGGATCCTACGTATAATGGTAGACGTACCATACATCCGTTCCTAAGGTTTCTAACGTTTTCACATTAGCTAAGGTTTTGACATTTTCATGTCACAAAGTTTTGATAGTCGCCAGTAAGGGCCATACTCCAGTTTACATACGATCCTTTGGGCTTGTCCCCAGTTATCCTTTGGGCTTGTCCCCAGTTACTAACTTATCTTTTATATTGGCTTAGTCCCAAGTTATATTCCATTTTTCAGGTTTTCAAAGTTAAACAATTAAGGATCCTTAATCCTTATTATCCATTAAAGTTTTACTTATGGTTATCCCGATTAAAGGTTAAGATCCTAACTTGGATCCTCAGGTATGATCCTTAACTATTTTTAATTTTATTATTCATTTGAATAACCTTTGGACCTTGACAACTGAACCTATGATCCTTAAAATAAACTACCTTGAAAATTTTCGATTATAGGATATTTTGATCCAGGATCATATCCTAAATTTCTTAAACATAATTTGCTCAACTTTTCTTACTCAAACAAACATGTGTCAAAACAATTGAAAATAAAAAGGATAATAACACAAGATAAGTGACAAAAGTTTAAGATTTTATTTATTAACGAAAGGATTAACCCTTCAAAAGTTGTCAAAATTGCCAACCCACATTTCTACCAGCAAAACGTGGCCCGTCCACATGGGTTGGCAAAGGGTGTCCATTGTCTATGCGGTCTTAGCATGTGCAGGAAATCAAAAGCGGCAGGATCACAAAGGCTTCATCCCCCAAACAGAGGATCCCTCCACCTTTTGTAATCCTACCTATTGTCCAAAGGATCCAGGATCCTTAACCCTAAAAACTATTGTTCGAAGATTACAGACCATAATTGTTTCAAACCATCAACAACCATAAAAAACCATTACTAAACCTAAAAAATTGGGCTCTGGCCTAGTCAACAATATCCATCATCGCCCAATCATGCAGCCTACTCCTTCGCTGCTCCATCACCACCAGCTTCTCCACCTTGCTCCTTGTCAGCATCACCTCCCTCCAGCATCGGGATATCCTCAGCATCATCGTCATCCTCCAACTCTGCTAGCCTTGCCTTCCAGCCTTCAACATCCCATGTGCTCTTATCAAAGGAAGGATCTTGAGCCTCCGTAGCCATCTGCAGTTGTATCTTGTACATAGCTATCGCGGCAGAGACTTTAGCGTCCTGAGTAATGTCATGCTTCTCATAATCAAACTTGATCAATGCTTTGACAGCCTCATCCTTAACAGCCCGGATCTCCTTCTCAAGATCAGCGATCTTGAGATCCTTCAGCACACCCATCTGTTGAAGGTCGGCAATTTGACGATCTTGATCTTCGACTTGGTTAACATAAGTCTCCATTTCGGTGAATTTCTACAAGAAAAACAGGAAGAAACAACATCAGACATAGGTGATCCTTAGACTTATCAGGATAACCAACAGGGGCAGTGATCCTAACCTCGTCGAAATAATCAAGGAACTGCTGACGAAGGAGGGGAAATCCTTGGAGATCTTCAGAAGTCTTCCTCTTTTTCCCCTTACCCCGGATAGGTGCCTTGGGGGCTGAAACTGAAGGACTGGCAGCAGGAGCCTTCTTCCTCGAAGACTTGACGTTGGCAAGATCATCTATCCCAAATTTAGAGGCAGATTTGACAAACCTGGCAGACTTCCCAGCACCTACACAATCAAAATCAAGATAAGTTGCTTTATTAATTAAACAATCCTACGTGTAATTTATTTTCTATAAGGATACTTACTAGACATAGTGGCAGATGCAGAGGATACTTCTTGTGAATCTTGGACAGTGATTTGGAAACTTCTGACCTCAGGATCAAGCTTTTTAAAAGCTAAGACTCTCTCTCTTGCAGCAGGGGTTAATTTCAGATGAGCGATGGATATAGCTGCACAAGAGATAAAAAAGACATTAGTGATCCTCATCATATGAGACAGGACTGATAGTGATCCTTCGAGGATCCTCTATCCTACCATGAGTGGCCCATTCCTTGGGCAGATCCTTCCCATCTGGGATGGAATCCCTCCTAACAAGGAAAAAGCGACGCTTCCAGTTTGTATCGTTCTTAGTGACATTGAAGACAGGGTGATCCTCCCCGGCTTTCCGTTTCAGCAAGAACCGATGAGAACCAAATGTGGTAAGATCATAAAGCTCGGCCAACTCCGCCATCCCAAGATCAATCCCTTTCTGCTCAATGATCCTCTCGAAGGTATACAGAACCCTCCAGATCATCGGCATAGCTTGGATATAAGAGATGCCGGTTAAGGAAAAGAAAGATTGGGTGAAGGTTGGAAAAGGATACGAATACCCTATAGTGAAGGGAGTAGCAGGAAAAGCCACCCAGACGTCTGAAACAAAGTCGCTCAAAGCTGCAGGAACAAAGGATTTGAAAACAGCATTCACCGGAAAGCAATGACGAATTCTGCCTACGTGAGCGTCAGTAAAACAACACCTCTCCGTAGGAGAATCCTTGATGATCCCCTGGCTTTTTAGGGGACTACTCTTCTTGGAATCCTTGTGAGGAGAATTCCGGAGCAACATGCTTGTGACGGAATGGAAACAGAGTAAAAACAGAAAACAGAGCAAAGAGAATAGAGAAAGGAAAGAGAGAAGAGGAAAATACCTGATCAATCTTCAGTGGAGATTATAAAGGGAGTATATCCTGAATTTAAATACAAATCGATCCTCACCCTATCTCCTATTTATAATTATGATTTGCAGGGATGTCACTTCAGTGACGTAATGATCACAACGGCTAGTCCGCTTATAACGGCTAGTTATCCGAAGTAATCCGTTGAAGATAAGATCAGAGCAAAATATAACTCATTAATTTACAATAAACTCCTTATATTTTGGGGGCAATTGTTAGGGCTGGATTTTTATCATACGTGATCCTTATGCGAGATCCTAACCAGTGATCCTTGTTTCTTTGGCAGACAGTGATCCTCAGCAGGACTTCCGGATCAGCATCATGGACCATTAAAGGATCCTCATACTAACGGTCATCTTCGCTTAATGCAATGTTATTTTGCAGGAACATCTAGCAGGATACGCTCTTAGCATCATGATCAAGGGACGCGTCTTCACAATTATGGCAAGAGCTTAATCGGAGATAGACGTTGCACAGGATATGGAAACTTGGCTTGATTTATGGGCGGCAATTTAGGCTAGATTGTCTTTTATTTCTAAAGGGGTAATGAGCTGATAATTAGTCCTTTTACCTAAAATAGGTCACCTACACTTGTATAAATACCACTCTTCCTCATTTGGAAGAAGACACACGACGACATACAACGCAACTCTCACACACTTAGACACTCGAAACAATAGTGATCCTTGTACTCAGCTCATTATCATCCGAAGTTGTAACTATATTTTTCTTATATTGAAGTTGGTGATCGGTAGTTGCCATCACCCGAGGTTTTTTATGCCGGAGATCATACATTGATCAAGGGCTTTTTCCTCGTATAAATCATTGTGTCTTTGCATCTTTATCACAGAAGTGATCCTTTACTTTCATAATTAACCAAGCATCATACCCCGTTTACATAAAGTTTGGTTACATTATCCTTGTGTGATTTTTGACCAAAACACAAGCGATGCCCATGGTCTGGAGGGTTTTGATCACCCTTGAAAGGATCATTGAGCAACATGGTATCGATTTAGGAATATCGGAGCTTTCGGAAATGTATGACCTTGTCAGCCATGGATCTCACCGATATCTTCTTAAACGCAAGCCGAGTGAAGAACATCCCATCTTTAAAGCTACCAAAAACGAGACCAATTGGAAACGGCGATTCTTCTTCGTCACACGGGATTCCATCCCTGATGGAAAGGATCTGCCTAGAAAGTGGACCACCCATGGTAGGATAGAGGATCCTTAGAAGGATCACCAGATGAAAACTTGCTTCTGACAAGGATCACTAACATGTTTTCATTCTTTTGTGCAGCTATTTCTGTCTCACATCTATTCAAGACACCTACAACAAGAGAGAGGCTTCTTGCTTTCCGAAGACTCAACCCTGCAGTAAGATAATTCAAAACAAGCACCCAGGATTCACAAGAGGTATCCTCAGGCTCAGTCACCATGTCAAGTAAGTATCCATGTTTATGTATGATTCAATGATGAAAATAAAATAAATTAAGGATACTTATCTGTTTTGAATGTGTAGGTGCCGGAAAATCTTCCAAATCTGCCTCCAAGTTTAGCATCGCCGACCTTGACACTGTACGATCCTCCAAGAAGAAGCTCCCTGCCAGCCCAACTGCTTCGATCCCCAAGGCACCCACCAAAGGAAGGGGTGGAAAGAAAAGAAAAACCTCTGAGGTTGAGGATCTGCAAGGCCTGCCCTTGATCCGCCACCAGTTCCTTGAATACTTTAATGATGTAAGGATCACTGACTCTGCCTAGGTATCCTGCTCACTTGAGGATCACGTGATCTTGAACTGTGCTCTATCTTTTTTTTGCAGAAATTTGCTGAGATCGAAGACTATGTTGGGAGCATTGAAGAGCTGGACAAGAAGTATGCAGATCTTCAACAAGTTGCGGTGCTCAAGGATCACAAGATTGCTGACCTCCAAAAAGCCCTTCAAGACGCCAAGACCGAGACGGCTAAAGTCCTGATCAACACTAACTATGAGAAGCATGAGCTCATGGAAGGTGCAACGGTCTCCACTGCTATTACTATGTACAAGACAAAACTGAAGATGGCCCAGGAAGCTCAGGATCCTGACTTCGACAGAAGCAGCTGGGATGTTGAGGGCTGGAAGGCGAGGCTAGCTGAGCTGGATGAGGAAGAGGAGGCTGAGGAGGTTTTGGCTATCCAGGCTCGAGGCAGTGGAAAGGATCATGGTGGAGAAGCCAATGGAGCGGTTGAGGATGATTCAGCGAAGGTGTAGGCTGCAACAATGGGCGATGATGGACACTTCTAGACATAGCCAGAGCCCATTTTTTAAATTTGGTAGTGTTTTTTGATTGTGATGTTTTCGTTAAACAATGGTTGGTTGTATTTCGAACAATAGTTTTTAGGGTTAAGGATCTATGATCCTTTGAACAATAGGTAGGATAATAGGTGGTGGAGGGATCCTTTGTTTGGGGGATGAAGCCACTTGTTATCCTGCCGCCTTTTATTTTTCTGCACTTCTAAGACCCGTAAACAATGGACACCCTTTGCCAACCCATGTGGACGGGCCACGTTTTGCTGGTAGAAATGTGGGTTGGCAATTTTGACAACCTTAAGGGGTTAAATATTTTGTTAACAAATAAAATTTTAACTTTTGGCTATTTCCTGTGTTGTTATCCTTGTATATCCTTTAAATTCTCAATTGTTTTAATATACACTTGTCTGAATAAGAAAAGTTGAACAAATTAGATTTAAAATTTTTAGGATATGATACAGGATCAAATATCCTATAGTTGAAAGATTCCAAAAAGTAGTATATTTTAAGGATCATAAGTTCAGTTGTCAAAGTATAAGGGTTATTCAAGTGAATAATGAATTAAATCAAAATAGTTAAGGATCATACCTGAGAATCCAAGTTAGGATCCTAGTCTTTAGTATTATAATCAGAATAACCATAAGACAAACCTTAGTATGAGGTAAGGACCAAGGATCCTTAGTTGTTTAACTTCAAAAACCTGAAATATAATATAACTTGGGACTAAGCCAACATATAAGATTAGTTAGTGACTGGGGACAAGCCCAAGGATAACTGGGGATAAGCCCAAGGATAACTGGGGAAAAGCCCAAGGATAACATGGGATAAGCCCAAGGATACTGGGGAGAAGCCCAAGGATCGTGTGTAAACTGGAGTATGGCCCTTACTGGCGACTATCCAAACTTAGTGACATGAAAATGCCAAAACCTTAGCTAACGTGAAAATGTTAGAAACCTTAGGAACGGATGTATGGTACGTCTACCATTATACGTAGGATCCCGGGTACAGCCAGTACAATGAAATTGTCAGCCCCTAAAACGAGTACTGGTCCCATTGCCATGAACTGCACCAGGGTCATCGTGCGCTACTGGCGAAACTGGGGTCAAGCCCAAATAACTGGGGTCAAGCCCAAACGACTGGATACTTCTATGGATAATCAATCCTTTGTTAAGGATACCTGAACCTTCAAAATTCAGAATAAAGTGAAAGGAGGATAAAGGATGCAGGATCCTTATCCTTATATAAGAGAATAAAATAATGAAATAGTTTGAGATTAGGGTATTACCAAGATGAGGATCATCTGTTCTGTGAGGATACTTCAAGGATACTTTTTATGTGAGGATCATCTGTTCTGTGAGGATCCTAATCCCATGAAATATTTCTTCAAGTGGACAGCATTCCAGGCTCTTGGTAGCAAATCACCTTCCATTGTTAGCAATCAATATGCCCCCTTTCCTGCCTCAGCTTCAATCAAATAAGGGCGCTCCCACTTTGGAGCCAACTTTCCATCAGCAGGATTAGTGGTATTCTGAAATGCTTACCTTAGTACCATATCACCAACTTGGAATTTCCTGATCCTGACATTTTTGTTATAGGCTCCAACCATCCTCTGCTGATAACTGGCCATCCTTATCCTAGCCAAATCCCTGATTTCTTCTATAGTATCCAGGTCTTGAACCAAGTTCTCATCATTTTCTTCAGGATCACGAATGCTTGTTCTTGCAGTTGGAACCACCATTTCTGTAGGGATCACTGATTCTGCCCCAAATACCAAAGAAAATGGAGTTTGACAAGTAGCATTCTTGGGGGTTGTCCTATCAGCCCAAAGCACATAAGGTAGTTCTTCTGCCCATTTTCCTTTCTTGGACCCAAGCTTCTTTTTCAAGTTGTTGATAATGATCTTGTTGGATGATTCTGCCTGACCATTAGCTTGTGTGTGTACTGATGTTGATGTTATCATCTTAATCCCCCAACTGTCACAAAAGTTAGTAGTTCTGCTCCCAATAAATTGGGAACCATTATCACATATAATTTTAGAAGGAATACCAAATCTAGTAATAATGTTTCTTTTAATAAAGGATATAACTTCCTTTTCTCTGACTTGGGCAAAGGCTTCAGTCATAGCAAGCATGAACACTTTTCCACCAGGTGCCTTAGGAAGCTTACCAACTATATCCATTCCCTATCTCATAAATGGCCAAGAGGAGGATATAGGATGCAAGAATTCAGCCGGTTGATGAGGGATATTACTGTGTCTCTGACAAGGATCACATTTCTTGGCATACTCCACAGCATCTCTCTTCATAGTTGGCCAATAGTACCCCGTCCTCAGGATCCTTGAGAATAACGCCCTGCCCCCAGTTTGATTTCCACAATCTCCTTCATGGAAGTCTTTTAACACTTCTTGGATTTCAGGATCCTCAATATGTCACACCCCCAAAATCCACACGCGGAGTACCACCGCTTGGGAGCGTGACGTGACCAGGATCAAGCCATCAATCATATCAAACATAGTAATCAATAATAATAAAAGTCAATAAAGTAGTTTATCATGACATGATTGACGTTTCCAAAACCAAGCATTGTTTAAGTAGCGGAAGCATTATTGTAAACCCCAGTTAAAATACTGAAATGTCATAAGAGTCTAACAAAGTAATACGATCCTTGTCCACAACGACCGGCTCCTCTTTGTGCAAGCTCCATGTATCTAACGATCTGCAAGGCATGTAACAGAATGATCAACAAACTAGTTGAGCGAGTTCACAGTAAGTAAGTGCGTAACAGTAAGTAAAGGGTGGCTCTACTGGGCCGATAGTAAGTTATATAGGTGGGGGCTTCCCATGTTATGTGACCACTAGACTATTCGTATCAACTACTCGTATCATCCCTGTTCTTCTTCCGAGAACAGTAGCGCGTATGGGGTGTACGTAGGTCTTACGTACGTATCCTTCACAACCGAGGATAGGAGACGCGGGGGTGTACGTAGGTTTCACGTACGTATCCTTTGTACCGAGGATAGAAGTAAGTAATGCGTACACGTAGGTTTTACGTGCGTGCCTGACATCCGAGGCAGTGATTGGCATATGACCACGTAGGTGTTATCCTAACCTACGGAACCGTCCTGACATCCGAGGACCATGGTATGTGATAGTCTAGGAAAGCATATGTACGTTCTTAGTCAATTATAACCTTTATCCCATTCCCACGACCCGGGAATCCCATGCCTTAGTAGGAGTGTGAACTCACCTGGGTTTGCTCGGCAGACAGTGTAATGCTCAAGTATACAAGTAAGAAATCAACCACGTCCTATCATGGTTACTATGCAAGTTAGGTTCGTATGTAGCACATTTGTATCACGTATGGTATCAAGTATAATCATGGCAAATCACATAACAGTATCAGCAGTTCATATCAAGTAACGAGTCCAAGTAGTCGGTCCAATTAACATAAGCAGTCCAAATAGCAATTATGTAAACAAGTCCAAAAACATAATAGTCATAAGGTTGGGCCCGTGACAGCGTAGGCCCAAAACAGTGTGCGTGCAAAGGAGGTCTCGAGTCGCAACCAGCGATCTCGAGTCGCAACCGGTGGTTACGAGTCGCAACAGGTGGTCTCGGTTCATCATGGCCCGGTTACGAGTCACAGCCGGAGATTTCGAGTCACAATAGGAGGTTGCGAGTCGCAACTGATGATCTCGACTCATCACGGTCTGGTTACGAGTCGCCACTGGACTCGCAACCGTTGTCTCGGCTTGTGCTGTTTGTGGTCTCGAGTGGGGTTCCGACTCGCAATCCGAGTCGCAACCAGATGTGTAACAGTTTTTCCTGATTTCATGCAATTTAGTTATACGCATTTATGCAAATCAATTCACATTATCAGTTTCCAAAAATCAATTAACAACTAACAGTTTACCATTCCAGAAATTATCGATCAAACAGGGTTTTCTAAACCTTAATTCGTATGAACAACATGAACAACCCTTAACAACTCATCAATAATTATACATTCTAACATAGATCTCGGTTACTAATCATATTCGATCAAACAATACATAACAGCCGATACATTCATATATATCCGATTCGTGCACAAGCCAATTACATGATCATTATCTATCATTGATTAGTAATATTATTATTCATAGCATGTTAACAAGAATCCTTCGAGTATTAAGCAATCATCAATAAACAACCAATAACACACAATCAATAACATAATCACTAACCGGATTAAAGAAGGAGAAGAGAGTGATCCGAGTAGGGGTGTTCTTGCCGTCGGGTTCCAAGCGAGCCGAGAGAGAGAGAGAGCAAGTAGGGTGTGTGTGTGTGTTATGAAAATTGTAACAACAATGAGAATCAACCCTTACCAAAGGGTTTAGTGTTTCCGAGTGGGGAGTGGGCCGAGCCCAACTCGGTTACCTAGTGGGGTCCGATTTCAAAGTGTGGCCCAAATGGGCTTGTGTGGCCGGTTTGTGTAGTTTGGGCTCGTGCAACGCATAACATACATACGCACATAACAAATATTCACTTAAAATCATATAATTCAGTTCTCATAAGCACGTAACGTTACATCAAGGCAAGTCTAAAGTTCGAGTTGTCACATTATCCCCAACTAATTGGAAATTTCGTCCCGAAATTTGGTATGCACTCACTGAGGAAGCTAGGTAAGTTATAGCATTCACTGGTTTTCCTGGGGTGTCACATCCTCCCCCCGTTGATCTGGAATTTCGTCCCGAAATTCCGAAGTAGTAGCTTCAGCCTCAGTAGTGGTTGCATTGGTTTCAAATAACTGGGGGTACTTTTCTGTCATTCTGTCTTCGCATTCCCAGGTGTACTCTGGGCCACGTTTGGAGTTCCAACGAACTCGAACAAGAGGGATTCTCTTGCTTTTGAGGACCTTCACATCCCGGTCCGTGATTTCTACTGGTTCCTCGACGAACTGCAACCGCTCGTCGATAGTGAGTTCCTTAAAAGGAATGATGAGGTTTTCATCTGATAGGCACTTCTTTAAGTTCGATACGTGAAAGACATTGTGAACTGCTCCGAGTTCAGCTGGTAGGTTCAACTTGTAGGCTACCTTGCCAATCTTTTCTAAGATTTCGAATGGTCCGACGTACCGCGGGTTCAGTTTGCCCCGTTTGCCAAAACGTACCACACCCTTCCAGGGTGAAACTTTCAATAAAACCCGGTCTCCGACCTCAAATTCCAAAGGCTTTCTACGCTTGTCCGCGTAGGCTTTCTGACGGTCGCGTGCTGCCGCCATGCGTTGCCATATCTGTGCTATCTTTTCTGTGGCGTCCACTACAATCTCTGGACCAGTAATCTGACTATCCCCCACCACTGCCCAACAGAGAGGTGACCGGCATTTACGTCCGTATAATGCCTCGAATGGAGCGGCTTGAATGCTGGTATGGTAACTGTTATTGTATGAAAACTCCACCAATGGGAGGTGCTTTTCCCAGCCGTTGCCGAAATCGATGACGCATGCCCTAAGCATGTCTTCAAGTGTTTGAATCGTTCGCTCAGACTGCCCATCCGTCTGAGGGTGATAAGCTGTGCTCATGTCTAAACGTGAGCCGAAAGATTTATGCATTGCTTGCCAAAGCTCTGACGTGAATCGTGCATCGCGATCCGAAATAATTGAGGTGGGCACTCCGTGCCTCGAAACAACTTCTTTGAGATAGACGTCTGCGAGAGTGGAGAACTTGTCCGTTTCCTTAATCGGCAGGAAGTGTGCAGACTTGGTGAGTCGATCAACTATGACCCATATTGTATCGTTCCCACGCTGAGATCTAGGTAAGCCGGTAACAAAATCCATGGAAATTTCTTCCCATTTCCATTGAGGTATCTTAGGCTGCTGAAGTAGACCAGCTGGTTTCTGATATTCAACCTTGACTCTCGCACAGGTCAAGCATTTTCCAACGTACGTAGCGATGTGGGCCTTCATGCTAGGCCACCAGTAAGTAGTGCTGATGTCGTGGTACATTTTATCTGACCCTGGATGTACCGAGTAGCGAGACTTGTGAGCTTCATCCATTACAAGTTCGCGTAAACCGCCATAGAGAGGGACCCAAATCCGGCCCGTTACGTAATAGGCGCCGTCTTCCTTTTGTTCCATTTGTTGTCGTGAGCCGCGTAAGGCTTCAGCCTTGACGTTTTCGGGCTTCAGTGCTTCTGTCTGAGCAGCTCGTATCTGTGCAGGAAGGCTAGACTGAATCGTAAGTTGTAGCGCTCGCACGCGCTTTGGTAAGGTGTCCTTTCGGCTAAGGGCATCAGCCACAACATTGGCTTTGCCTGGATGATACTTGATGGCGCATTCGTAGTCGTTAAGTAACTCGACCCATCGTCGTTGACGCATGTTCAAATCCTTCTGCTTAAGAATATGCTCGAGACTCCTGTGATCGGTGTAAATCGTGCACCTGGTACCGTACAGGTAGTGTCGCCATATCTTAAGCGCGAAAACAACAGCTCCCAGCTCTAAGTCGTGCGTCGTGTAGTTCCGTTCATGAACCTTTAGTTGACGAGAAGCGTAGGCTATCACTTTATCACGTTGCATCAATACACAACCCAGACCCTGTATTGATGCGTCACAGTATACCACGAAGTCATCTGTGCCCTCTGGCAATGAAAGAATAGGTGAGCTGCAGAGCCTATCCTTTAGATACTGAAAAGCAGTTTCTTGCGTGTTGCCCCAACGATAGGTGACACCCTTCTGTGTCAGTAGCGTAAGTGGTTGCGCGATCTTTGAAAAGTCTTTAATAAACCGTCTGTAGTATCCTGCCAAACCCAAGAATTGACGTATTTCCGTTGGTGTTCGCGGTGCAGGCCAGTTTCTGATCGAATCTACCTTGGATGGATCGACGTGAATCCCATCCTTGTTTACCACGTGGCCTAAGAAGTGGACTTCACGAAGCCAGAAGTCGCATTTAGAAAGCTTGGCGTACAACTGTTCCTTCCGAAGGAGTTCCAATATAAGGCGTAGGTGTCGCTCGTGTTCCTCCTGACTCTTGGAGTAAATCAGGATGTCGTCGATAAAAACAATGACGAACTTGTCGAGATAGGGTTTGCACACCCTGTTCATGAGATCCATGAATACTGCAGGTGCGTTCGTAAGTCCGAACGGCATAACCAAGAACTCATAGTGACCATAGCGAGTTCTGAATGCTGTCTTAGAGACGTCCTCCTCGCGGACTCTCAGTTGATGGTAACCTGACCGTAGGTCGATCTTGGAATAGTAACACGACCCTTGCAACTGGTCGAATAAGTCGTCTATGCGTGGAAGAGGATAACGGTTCTTCACCGTCACCTTGTTCAGTTCCCTGTAGTATATACACATCCTGAACGTACCGTCTTTCTTTTTCACGAAAAGTACTGGAGCTCCCCAAGGCGAAGAGCTTGGACGAATGAAGCCCTTTTCCAAGAGCTCTTGTAGCTGCTTTGACAGTTCTTCCAATTCTGATGGAGCTAGACGATATGGTGCGCGAGCTATGGGTGCTGCTCCCGGAGCGAGCTCGATCTGAAATTCGACCTGACGATGAGGCGGTAAGCCAGGCAAATCTTCAGGAAACACCTGAGGGTAATCGCGTACAATTGGAATATCCTCCAATTTCTTTTCCTTTACTGATGCGTCTGAAACAAGAGCCAAAATGGCTGTGTGACCTTTACGTAAGCACTTCTGAGCCTTCAAGAATGAGATGATGCCAACCACAGCACCACTCTTGTCGCCTTGAACTTCGAGAGGTTCTTGACCAGGACGAGGAATGCGAATAATCTTCTCGTTGCATAGGATTTCTGCCTGGTGTTGGGATAACCAATCCATCCCAATCACGACGTCGAAACTTCCCAAAACTATGGGAATGAGATCAATAGAAAAGGCTTGACCAGCTAGAATAAGGTTACAACCCTGAACTACGTGCGTGGCTTCTAGACTTCTACCGTTAGCTAACTCTACTACATGTTTGGTGGGTAAAAGTGTTGGTGCACGTTTTAGCAGTTGACACATTTTCACAGACATATAGCTTGTATCCGCACCCGAATCAAACAAAACAGTAACGTAAATATTGTCGAGGAGAAACTTACCCATAACAACGTTGGGATCGTTCACTGCGTCGCCACGACCTAGTACGAATGCACGGCCCCTTGCCTCGTTGCCGTTGTTGTTTCCCCCATTGTTGTTGTTGCCATTGCCCTGATTGTTGTTGTTGTTGTTCTGGTTCCTGTTGAGCTGTGGGCAGTGTCTCTTGATGTGGCCTTCAGCACCACAATTGTAGCATCCTTTGTTGCCCTGTTGTTGGTTAGGCTGAGCGTGAGGCTGCTGCTGATTTTGGTTCGCAGGACGAAGGCTTCTACAGTCTTTGGCCTCGTGACCCATCTTGAGGCATCTTTGACAACGACCCTTGTTACACTGACCGTTGTGGTGCTTGTTGCAGTTGTTGCACTTTGGAAGATTTCCGCGATATCCACCCTGCCTGTGGCTACCTGACGACTGCTGGTTGGGGCTTTGATAGTTGTCAGTCTTTCGTTGCTGATTCTGGGACTGAACCGAAACTGATGCTTTGCTTGAATCCCCCTCCCATTTCCTCTTGTTGTCACTGAGGGTAACGGGAGTAGCTGAAGGAGTGACTGTAGTAGTAGCACTGACACGCTTAGGCAGTTTATTCTGTTCCACTGCCTGATCGGTGATGCGATGAGCGAGGCGTTGGATTTCCTGGATATTTTCGAGGTTAGCCGACGTCACGTGGCTCTGAATTTCTGGCGCCAATCCCTTGAGATACAACTCAATGCGCTTGTATGGAGGGTCCACCAAAGTTGGACACAGAACGGCCAGCTCGTTCGACCGTTTAGTATACGCTTCGATCTCTGATCCAACCATTTTCAGATTATACAGCTCGTCTTCTAGCTTGTGTATATCTTCACGCGTGCAATACTCACGCTTGATGAGTTCCTTAAAATCGTTCCATGGGGTGGCCTTAGCAGCTGCCAACCCAAGAATCTGCACCTGCGCGTTCCACCAGGTTAGCGCGATTCCTTCCAAGGTGCCAGTAGCAAACTTGACCTTGCGAGCCTCAGGGCACTCGCACATCTCGAATACTGATTCTAGCTTCTCGAACCAGTGGAGGAGTCCAACCGCTCCTTCTGTGCCGCTGAAAGAGTTTGGACGACAGTCCATGAAGTTCTTGAAAGTGCAGACAGGCTGCTGCGCTTGTTGACCTATTGTGTACGAATAGGACGAAGTTAAATACAAGAGTGAATGTAGGATCTAGGGATCCTAGTGTGTGCCTATACTGCAGGATATACTACCTGCTTGAGCTGCTGCAACTGCCGCAGCAACTTGAGCTTGAACAAGAGCCTCTAACTCGGCTTGTGTCATGTTGATTCTTCCAGCCATTGATCTTCATGTCAAAGGCGAAATAGGTGAGAAAAGTTCGCGAATAGTGCGATGACAGAAAAGTGTATGCACGTAAGGGTTCTTAAGCAATAGCAAGTAGTGAGCATTGTAGTCTAAACATACCACGAGCAAAGTTCTAAGTAATTCTAGCAAGTAGGCAATAAACATAAACCTTATTACCTAAAATGTCGAGTCTTGCACGTGGAGCGAAGCGTCGTTGTGGATCGTTGAGAGCACTGTTCTGGTTATAGTCCGGTTTTAATAAAAATGTTTTCCCATATTAAAACCAAGTTCTCTATAACCAATGGCTCTGATACCAATCTGTCACACCCCCAAAATCCACACGCGGAGTACCACCGCTTGGGAGCGTGACGTGACCAGGATCAAGCCATCAATCATATCAAACATAGTAATCAATAATAATAAAAGTCAATAAAGTAGTTTATCATGACATGATTGACGTTTCCAAAACCAAGCATTGTTTAAGTAGCGGAAGCATTATTGTAAACCCCAGTTAAAATACTGAAATGTCATAAGAGTCTAACAAAGTAATACGATCCTTGTCCACAACGACCGGCTCCTCTTTGTGCAAGCTCCATGTATCTAACGATCTGCAAGGCATGTAACAGAATGATCAACAAACTAGTTGAGCGAGTTCACAGTAAGTAAGTGCGTAACAGTAAGTAAAGGGTGGCTCTACTGGGCCGATAGTAAGTTATATAGGTGGGGGCTTCCCATGTTATGTGACCACTAGACTATTCGTATCAACTACTCGTATCATCCCTGTTCTTCTTCCGAGAACAGTAGCGCGTATGGGGTGTACGTAGGTCTTACGTACGTATCCTTCACAACCGAGGATAGGAGACGCGGGGGTGTACGTAGGTTTCACGTACGTATCCTTTGTACCGAGGATAGAAGTAAGTAATGCGTACACGTAGGTTTTACGTGCGTGCCTGACATCCGAGGCAGTGATTGGCATATGACCACGTAGGTGTTATCCTAACCTACGGAACCGTCCTGACATCCGAGGACCATGGTATGTGATAGTCTAGGAAAGCATATGTACGTTCTTAGTCAATTGTAACCTTTATCCCATTCCCACGACCCGGGAATCCCATGCCTTAGTAGGAGTGTGAACTCACCTGGGTTTGCTCGGCAGACAGTATAATGCTCAAGTATACAAGTAAGAAATCAACCACGTCCTATCATGGTTACTATGCAAGTTAGGTTCGTATGTAGCACATTTGTATCACGTATGGTATCAAGTATAATCATGGCAAATCACATAACAGTATCAGCAGTTCATATCAAGTAACGAGTCCAAGTAGTCGGTCCAATTAACATAAGCAGTCCAAATAGCAATTATGTAAACAAGTCCAAAAACATAATAGTCATAAGGTTGGGCCCGTGACAGCGTAGGCCCAAAACAGTGTGCGTGCAAAGGAGGTCTCGAGTCGCAACCAGCGATCTCGAGTCGCAACCGGTGGTTACGAGTCGCAACAGGTGGTCTCGGTTCATCATGGCCCGGTTACGAGTCACAGCCGGAGATTTCGAGTCGCAATAGGAGGTTGCGAGTCGCAACTGATGATCTCGACTCATCACGGTCTGGTTACGAGTCGCAACTGGACTCGCAACCGTTGTCTCGGCTTGTGCTGTTTGTGGTCTCGAGTGGGGTTCCGACTCGCAATCCGAGTCGCAACCAGATGTGTAACAGTTTTTCCTGATTTCATGCAATTTAGTTATACGCATTTATGCAAATCAATTCACATTATCAGTTTCCAAAAATCAATTAACAACTAACAGTTTACCATTCCAGAAATTATCGATCAAACAGGGTTTTCTAAACCTTAATTCGTATGAACAACATGAACAACCCTTAACAACTCATCAATAATTATACATTCTAACATAGATCTCGGTTACTAATCATATCCGATCAAACAATACATAACAGCCGATACATTCATATATATCCGATTCGTGCACAAGCCAATTACATGATCATTATCTATCATTGATTAGTAATATTATTATTCATAGCATGTTAACAAGAATCCTTCGAGTATTAAGCAATCATCAATAAACAACCAATAACACACAATCAATAACATAATCACTAACCGGATTAAAGAAGGAGAAGAGAGTGATCCGAGTAGGGGTGTTCTTGCCGTCGGGTTCCAAGCGAGCCGAGAGAGAGAGAGAGAGCAAGTAGGGTGTGTGTGTGTGTTATGAAAATTGTAACAACAATGAGAATCAACCCTTACCAAAGGGTTTAGTGTTTCCGAGTGGGGAGTGGGCCGAGCCCAACTCGGTTACCTAGTGGGGTCCGATTTCAAAGTGTGGCCCAAATGGGCTTGTGTGGCCGGTTTGTGTAGTTTGGGCTCGTGCAACGCATAACATACATACGCACATAACAAATATTCACTTAAAATCATATAATTCAGTTCTCATAAGCACGTAACGTTACATCAAGGCAAGTCTAAAGTTCGAGTTGTCACACAATACATCTTATGTATGGTCCTGCAAGAGATCGTTTATACAACATATTATTTAATATTGTGAATTGGGATACCTTAATTTTGAAAGCCCTAGGGTTTTCTCCTGTAGGAATCTCTCCATGTTGTATGTATCTCATGATTGGGAGGATCCATGATCCTGAATGAGATTGAGTGTCATCACTAGGGATGATTGCCAAACCCTCTCCTATCTCCATAGCCACATGATCCTCGATAGCAGGGGTCAGAATGTGGATAATGGGAATACTTATATCCTCCGGGATCTTCAAAGATGATCCTAAATTAGCCAATGCATCAGCTTCTGTATTTTCTTCCCTTGGTACTTGTGTCAAACTAAAGGAAACAAAAGAGAGTGCCAATTCTTTGACTATCTCCAAATATTTGGTTAGCTTTTCACCTTTAACAACATAGGATCCATTTAAGTGATTGGTGATTAACAATGAATCTACATGTACCCCAAGATACCTGATCCTCATATGCTTGGCAATTTGCAAACCAGCTATCAAGGCTTCATATTCAGCCTCATTGTTAGTAGTTTGGAACTCACAAGCTATAGAGTGGGGTATTATGTCCCCCTGTGGCGATTTTAGTAGTATTCCAAGCCCTGTTTCTTTGACATTAGAGGATCCATCAGTATAGAGTATCCAATGATCCTGAGTTTCCTCTAGTTGTTGGACTTCTAACTCGGCTTCCCTTTGCAAGTCACTACTGAAATCTGCCACAAAGTCAGCTAAGGCTTGGGATTTAATGGCTGTCCTAGGCTCATATCTTATATCATAAGCACTAAGCTTCACTACCCACTTAGCCATCCTTCCTAACATTTCAGGTTTCCTGAGAACATTCTTAATTGGAAAATTAGTTTTAACAATAATGGCATGAGTTTCAAAATAATGTCTTAATTTTGTTGATGCCATGATTAAAGCAAGAATAAGTTTTTCCAAATGAGAATACCTGGACTCGGCATCAAGCAAACTCTTACTTACATAGTAAACAGGATGTTGTGTACCTTCGTAATCCTTAACACATCTCCTTTTTCTGG
This sequence comes from Helianthus annuus, assembly GCF_002127325.2. Classification (NCBI taxonomy): domain Eukaryota; kingdom Viridiplantae; phylum Streptophyta; class Magnoliopsida; order Asterales; family Asteraceae; genus Helianthus; species Helianthus annuus. Next base: position 123,561,449 of record NC_035436.2, read on the forward strand.
TTTCATCATGGCAGGAGCCGAGGACAGGTAATCCTTGAGAGCTTGGAGAGCATTTTCATGCTTTTCAGTCCAATCAAACCTTTTGTTTTTCCTCAAGATATCGTAGAACTCTTTACATTTCTCTGAGGATTTGGATATGAACCTGTTTAAAGCTGCAATCCTGCCTGTTAACCTCTGAACATCCTTAGCGTTGGGAGGGGACATGATGTTCACTATAGCTTTGATTTGCTCTGGGCTGGCTTCAATGCCCCTCTTTGTTACCATATACCCCAAGAATTTACCTGCTTTAACACCAAAGTGACACTTGGAAGGATTAAGTTTCATGTTATATTTGTCAAGGATATTGAATGCTTCCTCAAAGTCTCTCAGGTGATCCTCAGCCTTTTTAGATTTAACCACCATGTTGTCTATATAAACTTCCATAGTGTGTGCAATCTGATCCTTGAACATCATATTTACCAGCCTTTGATAAGTTGCACCTGCATTTCTTAGTCCAAACGGCATAGCAATATAACAGTATATACCAGTTGTAGTCATAAAAGCTGTATCCTCTTGATCAGATGGTTCCATCTGAATTTGCTGAAATCCAGATGAAGCATCCATAAAAGTTAACAGTTCATGACCCGCGGTTGCATCCACCATGGAGTCAATGTGGGGTAATAGGAAAGGATCCTTGGGACATGCCTTATTTAAATCTGTAAAATCGACACATACCCTCCACTTTCCGTTTTTCTTTTGTACTACAACCACATTGGCTAACCATCTTGGATACTTGACCTCCCTAATCATACCTGCTCGGAGTAACTTTTCTACCTCTTCCTGGATAATGGCATTTCTTTCTGGTGCAAACTTCCTCCTCTTTTGATGGATTGGTTTGAACGACATGTCAATGCCAAGTTTGTGAGTGATTACATCTTTAGATACACCTGTCATGTCTTCGTATTTCCATGCAAAGGTAGTCTTTCTCCTTTTGAGGAAGGACATTAGGTCTTCTTTCATTTCCCCAAGGATCCCTGATCCTATGTAAATTCCAGACTCAGGATCATGAGGATCCATAAGGATCTCTACTACATCCTGCTCTCTTGCCTCCAAGACACCTCTCAGTGCCCTGATATGAAGGATGTAGTAGAGATCCTTATGGATCCTCATGATCCTGAGTCTGGAATAACTCTACTACATCCCTGATCCTATGTAAATTCCACAAATGTCCGATCCTCCAGATATGAAGTTTATAACTTGTGCGTCTACTGGAGGGGTTGGAGCTTTCTCTGGGATCCTTTCGGGATCCTGAGTTCTTGACTTCTTTCTCCCCAATAATTCTTTCAAGTGCCCCTTGCTCAACAAGTATCCAATTTCTTTTCTCAATGCGATGCATTCTTCTGTGAGATGCCCAAAATCTTCGTGGTATGCACACCATTTTGATTTATCTTTAGTTGCAGCTGGTTTGTCGTTTTTTCTCGTCCACCTGGCTTTATCACCTAGATTCTGCATCGCAAGAATTAGTTCATTGTTATCAACAGAGAAACAGTATTCAGAAATTGGAGGATAATCCTCATCATCCTCTTCCTGTTCTACAGCATGCACATTCTGGTTATTAGATTTGTTGTAGGATCTGAACTTATTGTTCCTGAATGAGGATCCTTGCTTCTCTTGTTTTAAGGATCCTGCTAACCTCTCCTGGATCCTCTTGTCATCCTCTAGCCGGATGAACCTAAGTGCCCGGGTTCTTACCTCATCTAGGTTCCTGCAAGGTGTCATAACAAGATCATCATAGAATAATGAATCCCTAAGCAATCCTATTTTAAAGGCTTCTACAGCCGTTGCTATATCCAGGTTACGAATATCCAAGGATTCTTTACGAAACTTAGTGATAGAGTCTCTTAATGATTCATTATGACCTTGGGTTATCCTATATAGATCACTAGTTAAACGCTCAAATTTTCTACTACAAGAAAACTGGTTATTAAACAGGTTAACTAGATTAGCAAACGAGGTAATAGAATAAGGGGGAAGACTTAGCAGCCATTTAAGAGCTAATCCAGTAAGAGTGGACCCAAATCCCTTGCACAGACATGCTTCCTTTAACCTTTCTGGGATGGGATTGATCTCCATCCTTTCCCTGTATTGTGCTATGTGTTCTTCAGGATCCGTTGAGCCATCATATAACTTCATGGTCGGCACGTGGAACCTCTTGGGTATCTCAGCATCACAGATGGGTGGTGAAAAACGAGATATCTTATGGCTCCCATCCGCAATCTCCGGGATAGGCTTGACTACTCCTGGAACACTTGATATCATATCCTTCAGCTTTTGCAATTCCCTAGCCATAGCATGAATGACACCTGTATCCTGCATAAGGCCATGGTTAGTGGTATAAGAATTATTGAAAGTGTTACCTCCCATTGGGTTCAAATTTGGAACACCGGATGTGAATCCATATTGCTGAGACTCTTGAATGATTGAAGGACCAGTAGAAGCAATGGTCTGCATTGGAATGAAATCTCCTTGATGGATATCTGAATTCCCTGGTTGCAAACTCCTTAAGGATCCAGGAATCTGGAAGGATCCATAAAACTGAGAGGATCCTTGAACATGGGAGGATCCATGGACCTGAGAGGATCCTTGAACCTGCGAGGATCCTTGAACCTGCGAGGATCCTTGAACCTGCGAGGATCCTTGAAACGGCCAGAATCCTTGAATCTGCTGCGCTCCCAAGTATCCTCCTGAGCTAGCGAATGATCCTATATGCTGAGGGAGAGATCCTGCTGGTTGGAAGTATAATCCTGAAGCCTGAGTCATTGCTGATGATCCGTAGTGTACTCCTTTTGGTCCTCCCACGTATTGAACATCTGGAACTACTGAAGGCTGAGAGGTTATGACCGGAGTATCGAAATTCAAAGATCTGGGCATCAATGGGGAATGATCCTCTGCCGATCTCTTCTGTTTCTTGATGTCTCCAATTTCTCTGAGAATCCTCTCATTGGTCTTATCCTGCTGTTGTATATGCTCCTTCATCTTCAAAATTAAAGTACACAAGTCACTAGTAGTGGGAGTATAAGAAGCAGAAGAAGTTGGAGGTTTTGAGAGAATGGGAGTCGGTTTCTTCTCGGCATTCTTCTGAGATCCAGAAGGTGGTGGAGGCAAAGGTGGAATGCCCTGAGACGAATTGACTGCAGATGTCGCACTGGAAGTGTTCTTTGATGATGAGGCCATCTGCTTGGATGCAATGAACCAAAATGACCACAAAAACAAGAATTTCTTAGGAATGAAGCACCAATTGCCCCACGGTGGGCGCCAAACTGTTTTGGTCAAAAAAATCAAGCAATGATAATGCAACCAAACTCTTTGTCACGGGAATGATGCTTGAATTATTGAACGATATGAAGGATCACTTTGAAATGCAATGAACAAATAACACCAAGATTTATACGAGGAAAAAGCCCTTGATCAATGAATGATCTCCGGCATAAAAAACCTCGGGTGATGGAAACTACCGATCACCAACTCAAATTAAACAATAAATCTGTTACAACTTCGGACGATAGCGAGCTAGTTACAAGGATCACTACAGTGTAAAGTGCACAGAAATCTGTAATCGCCAAGTGAATTGTCTAGAGCCGTTACGAGTGTGTGTGTTAAGCTAAAAGTAGCCAAGTCTTCTAAATTTAGCTCGCTATCCCCTTAAAAATGGAAAATATCTAAGCTAACTAACTATCCGCATTTCATGCAAGTCCCCCACGAACTCCATAACGTCCATATTGGTCAAGCACGTGCAGAAGAAATAACGAATATGCTCCAGTAATCTCGCGAAGACCAAGTCCAAGCTCATACTCCTGCAAAACAATAACATATTCAAAGTAGACAATCGTTAGTATAAGGATCCTTACCATGATCCATGATCCTGATCCTGCAACCCTCCTGAGGATCACTATCTGAAGCAGAAATAAGGATCACCAGATCCAATCAGTAAATGAGGATCACTGATCATAGGTGAATCCACCCCTAACAGTGATCAGCAGGAGGCTAAGAACTGCTACACCTCGTCAATGAAACCAGCCTCAAAGTCAAGGGAGCAATAGCAATCAAAGCATCCTCCGAGAGATGTCTTGGAGGCAAGAGAGCAGGATGTAATAGAAATCCTTATGGATCCTCATGATCCTGAATCTAAAATCTACATAGGATCAGGGATCCTTGGAGAAATGAAAGAAGACCTAATATCCTTCCTCAAAAGGAGAAAAACTACCTTTGCATGGAAACACGAAGACATGACAGGTATATCTAAAGATATAATCACTCATAAACTTGGCATTGACAGGTCGTTCAAACCAATCCATCAAAAGAGGAGGAAGTTTGCACCAGAAAGAAATGCCATTATCCAGGAAGAGGTAGAAAAGTTACTCCGAGCAGGTATTGTTTTGGTCAAAAATCTAATGAGGATAATGCAACCAAACTCTTTGTTACGGGGTATGATGCTTGAATTGAGGAACAACGATAATGATCACTTAAATGTAAATTGCACAAGTGACACAAAGATTTGTACGAGGAAAAAGCCCTTGATCAACGAATGATCTCCGGCATAAAAAACCTCGGGTGATGGAAACTACCGATCACCAACTTCAAATTAATCAATAATTGTTTACAACTTCGGATAATAGCGAGCTAGGTATAAGGATCACTATAGTGTAATGTGCAAAAATGTGTAAAATTGCTAAGTGTTTTGCTGTATGCTCAAGAGTGCGGTTGTACGAGGGTGTGTAGCCAAAATTAGCCAAGTGTTTTTAAAGCTAGCTCGCTACCCCTTTTAAAAATAGAAGTTAACTAGCTTAACAAACTATCCGCAATTCGTGCCATGCTCCCATGTTCTCCACAACGTCCATTTTCAGTCAAACAGGTGCGAAATAACCGTGGAATATCCCTTAGTAACGTTGCCAAGACCAAGTCCAACTTATTACTCCTGCAAAACAATACGAAATTCAATGTAAACAATCATTAGAATAAGGATCCTTAGGGTGATCCATGATCCTGATCCTGAAGCACTTCTGAGGATCACTATCTGTCACAGAAGTAAGGATCACTAATAGGATAACAAGTGAGGATCATAGGTCATTAAAAATCCTGCCCTAACAATTGCCCCCAAAATATAAGGAGTAATTATGTAACATAAACGAGTTATATTTTGCTGATCTTATCCGCAACTAACTAACGGATATATAGCCATTGTAATCGAACTATCCGTTGCAATCCTGACGTCACAGAAGTGACAACCCTGCAAGATCATGATTATAAATAGGAGATAGAGATAGGATCAATTTGCATTTAAATCTTAGAGAGACTCCCTTTATAATCTCAACCGAAGAACAAACAGGTATTCTCTCTTCATCTTCTTCCTTCTCTTACTCTGTTTTATTGCTTTTACCATCATCTTGCCAAAAATGTTGCTCCGGAACTCTCCCGCTAAGGATCACCAGAAAAACAGCCCTCTTAAAAGTCAAGGAATCATCACAGATTCCGCAAAGGAACGCTGCTGTTTCACTGATCCTCAGATCGATAGGATCCGCTATTGCTTTCATGCGGACACCGTATTTAAATCCTTCGATCCCACTGCCCTGAGTGATCACGTTTCCAAAACATGGGTTGCCTTCCCTGTTACTCCGTTTACCATAGGATACACTTATCCTTTTCCGGACTTTACCCAATCCTTCTTCTCTCTTACTGGCATCTCTTATATCCAAGCCATGCCAATGATCTGGAGGGTTTTGAATACCCTTGAAAGGATCATTGAGCAGGAGGGGATTGACCTAGGAATGTCAGAGCTGGGAGAGATGTATGATCTCACTACCTTTGGATCCCACTGATACTTGTTCAAATGTAAACCTGGTGAAGAACACCCAATCTTCAAAGCCACCAAGAACGATACCAACTGGAAACGGCGTTTCTTCTTTGTCAGAAGGGATACCATCCCCAATGGAAAAGATCTACCAAGAAAATGGGCCACCCATGGTAGGATAGAGGATCTTGAGAAGGATCACCAGACAGTCTCCTTTTGTATGAGGATCACTAACACCCTTTTGTTCTTTGTTATGCAGCTGTTACCGTCTCACATCTCAAACTGTCTCCTGCTGCCAAAGAGAGGCTTGCTGCCTTTAGAAGACTCAATCCTGAAATAAGATCATTCAAGACAACCACCCAGGATTCACAAGAGGTATCCTCAGGTTTTGTCACGATGTCAAGTAAGTATCCTGTTAAAAATTCTAATGAACAGTTAAATATAAGTAGGATAAGGATACTTATCTTGTTTTAGTTGTGCAGGTGCTGGAAAATCCTCAAAGTCTGCCTCCAAATTCAGTGTCACTGATCTCGCCAATGTCAGATCCTCCAAGAAGAAGACTCCTGCTAGCCCAACTGCTTCAATCCCCAAGGCACCTTCCAAGGGAAGGGGAAGCAAGAAAAGAAAGGCCTCTAAAGCTGAAGATCTGCAAGGTCTGCCCTTGATCCGCCAACAATTCCTTGAGTACTTCAATGAGGTAAGGATCACTGTCCCTGCTCGTATATCCTGCTTGTTTGAGAATCACCTGGTCTTGAACTATCCTTTATCCTCTTTGTAGAAATTTGCTGAGATTGAGGATTACATGGGCAACGTTGAGGATCAGGATAGGAAGATTGCTGACCTCCAACAGGTTGCACTGCTTAAGGATCTCAAGATTGCCGACCTCTAAAAGGATCTCCAGATCGCCAAAAACGAGACGGCTAAGGTGTTGATCAATGCTGACTATGAAAAGCATGAGATCACCGAGGATGCCAAAGTCTCTGCCGCCATAGCGATGTACAAGACCAAACTGCAGATGGCCTTGGAAGCTCAGGATCCTGATTTCGACAGGAGCACCTGGGATGTGGAAGGCTGGAAGGCAAGGCTGGCTGAGCTGGATGATGAGGAGGAAGCTGAGGAGATCTTGACGATTGAGGCTGGAAGCAGTGGCAAGGATCATGGGGGTGAAGCAAGTGGAGCTGGTGGTGGTGATGCAGCGAAGGTTTAGGCTGCGTGATTGGGCAATGATGGACATTTCTAGACATAGCCGGAGCCCAATTTTTTTTGTTTTGTTGGTAGTTTGTTGAACAATTGTCAGTTTGTACTTGAACAATAGTTTTAGGGTTAAGGATCCAGGATCCTTTAGACAATAGGTAGGATTGCAAATGGTGGAGGGATCCTCTGTTTGGGGGATGAAGCCATTGTGATCCTGCCGCCTTTTAATTACCTGCATGCTAAGACCGCACAAACAATGGACACCCGTTGCCAACCCATGTGGACGGGCCACGTTTTGCTGGTAGAAACGTGGGTTGGCAATCTTGATAACTTTTGGTGGTTTATCCTTTGTTAATAAAATAACTTTAATCTTTTTTGGCTTATCTTGTGTTGTTATCCTTGTTTGTCTTTTTAATTTTCAATTGTTTTGATGTATACTTGTCTAAATAAGAAATCTTGAATAAGTTAAATTGAAAATACTTAGGATATGATCCAGGATCAAATATCCTATAGTTGAAAAATCCCAAAAAGTAGTATTTTTAAGGATCACAAATTTAGTTGTCAAATTACAAGGGTTATTCAAATAAACAATGAACAAAATTAAAATAGTTAAAGATCATACCAAAGGATCCAAGTTAGGATCCAAACCCTTAATACCATAACCAGGATAACTATAAGACAAGCCTTAGAGAGAAGTAAGGATCAAGGATCCTTAGTTGTTTAACTTCAAAGACCTAAAATAGAGCATAACTTGGGACTAAGCCAATATAAGATAAAAGTTAGCAACTGGGGACAAGCCCAAGGATAACTGGGGACAAGCCCAAGGATCGTTTGTAAACTAGAGTATGGCCCTAACTGGCGACTATCCAAACTTAGTGGCATGAAAATGCCAAAACCTTAGCTAACGTGAAAACGTTAGAAACCTTAGGAACGGATGTATGGTACGTCTACCATTATACGTAGGATCCTAGGTATAGCCAGTACAATGGAATCATCAGCCCCTAATGCGAGTACTGGTCCCACTGCCATGAGCTATACCAGGATCATCATACAGGCGGAACTGGGGTCAAGCCCAAATAACTGGGGTTAAACCCAAGTGACTGGTTGCTTTTGTGGATAACCATCCTTTTGCTAAGGATACCTGAACTTGCAAAATTCAGAATCACGTGAGAAGTGGATGAAGGATGCAGGATCCTTATCCTTAGGTGAGAAAGTAAGTAAATGAAACAGTTCAAGATTAGGATGTTTACCACAGTAAGGATCATCTGTGCTTTAAGGATCCTTCAAGGATACCCATAATGTAAGGATCATGTGTTTTATGAGGATCCTGTTCACATGAAATATTTCTTCAAGTGGACAGCATTCCAGGCTCTTGGTAGCAAATCACCTTCCATGGTCAGCAATCGATATGCCCCCTTTCCTGCCTCAGCTTCAATCAAATAAGGGCCTTCCCATTTTGGTGCCAATTTTCCATCAGCAGGATTGGTGGTATTCTGAAATGCTTTCCTTAACACCATTCACCAATTTGAAATTTCCTGATCCTGACATTTTTGTTGTAAACACCAGACATTCTTTTTTGATAACTGGCCATCCTTATCCTAGCCAGATCCCTGATTCTTCAATAGTATCCAGGTCTTGAACCAAGTTCTCATCATTTTCCTCCGGATCACGGATACTTGTTCTAGCGGTTGGAACCACCATTTCTGTAGGGATCACTGATTCTGCCCCAAATACCAAAGAGAATGGAGTCTGGCCTGTAGCATTCTTGGGGGTTGTCCTATCAGCCCAAAGCACATAAGGTAGTTCTTCTGCCCATTTCCCTTTTTTGGATCCAAGCTTCTTCTTCAAATTGTTGATGATGATCTTGTTGGATGATTCTTCCTGACCATTAGCTTGTGGGTGGACCGGTGTTGATGTTATCATCTTAATCCCCCGGCTGTCACAAAAGTTAGTAGTTCTGCCCCCAATAAATTGGGAACTATTATCACATATAATCTTAGAAGGGATACCAAATCTAGTAATAATATTTCTTTTAATGAAGGATATCACTTCCTTTTCTCTGACTTGGGCAAAAGCTTCAGCCTCTATCCACTTTGAGAAGTAATCGGTCATAGCAAGCATGAACACTTTTCCACCAGGTGCCTTAGGGAGCTTACCAACTACATCCATACCCGATCTCATAAATGGCCAAGAGGAGGATATAGGATGCAAAAATTCAGCTGGTTGGTGAAGGATATTGTTGTGTCTCTGACAAGGATCACACTTCTTAGCATACTCCACAGCATCTCTTTTCATAGTTGGCCAATAGTATCCTGTCCTCAGGATCCTTGAGAATAATGCCCTGCCCCCAGTGTGGTTTCCACAATCTCCTTCATTGAAGTCTTTTAAAACTTCTTGGATTTCAGGATCCTCAATGCATCTTAAATATGGTCCTGCAAGAGATCGCTTATACAACATATTATTTAAAATTGTGAATTGAGATAACATAACTTTGAAAGCTCTAGGGTTTTCTCCTGTAGGAATATCTCCATGTTGTAAGTATCTCATGACTGGCAGGATCCATGATCCTGATCCTGAATGAGATCGAGTATCCTCACTTGTGATAATTGCAGAACCCTCTCCTATTTCCATGGCCACATGATCCTCGATGGCAGGAGCCAGGATATGGATAATTGGGATACTTATGTCCTCCGGGATCTTCAAAGATGATCCTAAATTAGCCAATGCATCGGCTTCTGTATTTTGTTCCCTTGGTACCTGTGTCAAACTAAAGGAAACAAAAGAGAGTGCCAATTCTTTGACTATCTCTAAATATTTGGTTAGTTTTTCAGCTTTAACAGCATAGGATCCATTAAAGTGATTAGTGATTAGCAATGAATCTACATGTACCTCAAGATACCTGATCCCCATATGTTTAGCAATTTGCAAACCAGCTATCAAGGCTTCATACTCCACCTCATTGTTAGTGGTTTGGAACTCACAAGCTATAGAGTGGGGTATTATGTCCCCCTGTGGCGATTTTAGTAGTATTCCAAGCCCTGTGCCTTTGACATTTGAGGATCCATCAGTATAGAGTATCCAAGGATCCTTGGTCTCTTCTAGGTGCTGGACTTCCAATTCAGCTTCCTTTTGCAAATCAATACTGAAATCTGCCACAAAGTCAGCTAATGCTTGGGATTTAATGGCTGTCATAGGCTCATATCTTATATCATATGCACTAAGCTTCACTGCCCACTTAGCCATCCTTCCTGACATTTCAGGTTTCCTGAGGACATTCTTAATTGGCAAATTAGTTTTAACAATAATAGCATGAGTTTCAAAATAATGTCTTAATTTAGTAGATGCCATAATTAAAGCAAGGATAAGCTTTTCTAGGTGTGAATACCTGGATTCGGCATCAAGTAAACTCTTACTTACATAATAGACAGGATGTTGTGTACTTTCGTGATCCTTAACACGGACTGCACTTACTGCTTTTAAGGATACTGCAAGATATAAGGATAGCACATCTCCTTTTTCTGGTTTCATCAAGGCCGGGGCTGAGGATAGGTAATCCTTGAGAGCTTTTAAGGCACTTTCATGGTTCTCAGTCCACTCAAATTTCTTATTCTTCCTTAGGATATCATAGAATTCCTTGCATTTCTCTAAGGATTTGGAAATAAATCTGTTCAAAGCTGCGATCCTGCCTGTTAGCCTTTGGACATCCTTAGCATTGGCAGGAGATTTGATATTCACTAAAGCTTTGATTTGTTCCGGGCTGGCTTCAATACCTCTCTTTGTCACCATATATCCTAAGAATTTACCTGCTTTAACACCAAAGTGACATTTTGAAGGATTAAGTTTCATATTATATTTGTCAAGGATATCGAGTGCTTCCTCCAAGTCCCTCAGGTGATCTGGATTTTACCACCATATCATCTATGTAAACCTCCATAGTTTGTCCAATCTGATCCTTGAACATCATATTCACCAGCCTTTGATAAGTTGCACCTGCATTCCTTACTCCAAATGGCATAGCAATATAACAATATATACCGGTTGGAGTCATAAAGGCCGTATCCACTTGATCATATGGTTCCATCTGAATTTGTTGAAATCCAGATGAAGCATCCATAAAAGTCAACAGTTCATGACCCGCCGTTGCATCCACCATGGAGTCAATGTGGGGTAATGGAAAAGGATCCTTGGGACATGCCTTATTTAAATATGTGAAATCGACACATACCCTCCACTTTCCATTTTTCTTTTGAACAACAACCACATTGGCCAACCATCTTGGATACTTGACCTCTCTAATCATACCTGCTCGGAGCAATTTCTCTACCTCTTCCTGGATAATGGTATTTCTTTCTGGTGCAAACTTCCTCCTTTTTTGATGGATTGGTTTGAAAGACCTGTCAATGCCAAGTTTATGAGTGATAATATCCTTAGATATACCTGTCATATCCTCATGTTTCCATGCAAAGGTAGCTTTCCTCCTTTTGAGGAAGGATATGAGGTCTTCTTTCATTTTGCAAAGGATCCCTGATCCGATATAGATTTTGGATTCAGGATCACCAGGATCCATGAGGAGTTCTACTACATCCTACTCTCTTGCCTCCAAGATATCCCTTGGAGGATACGTTGATTGCTATTGTTCCCTTGACTTTGAGGCTGGTTTCATCGATGAAGTGTAACAGTTTTTAGCATCCTGTTGATCACTATCAATCTTCACTATTCCCCAAGGACTAGGGAGCTTCACACATTGATGGTAGGTGGATGGGACTGCCTTCATATCGTGTATCCAAGGCCTGCCAAGGATAACATTACAACAAGATAAACAGTCAATAACACAAAATTTTTTATAAGAATGTAAGCCTTCGATATATATTGGGAGTTTAATGTCCCCCAGAGTATTCTTAGTTTCGCCACTGAATCCCACGAGCACAGAGGATCTGGGTATGATATCAGACTCAGGGATATTCATCTTCTTGAGAACATCAAGCTGGATAATGTTCACAGAGCTCCCTCCATCTATAAGGATCCTGCGAACAAAATGCTTAGAAATAAAGAGAGTAATAACCAAACCATCGTGATGAGGATCCTGGATATCAACACGATCATCCTCATCAAAGGTTATAACTTTTCCTTCAGAGACACTTGATGTTCGAATGGGTCTATCTCCATTATCCATTTTGGTTTCCTTTGCATGCCTTTTAGCCGCTGAGAAGGATGTGCCATAAATGTCTGATCCTCCAGAAATAAAGTTTATTACTTGTGCATCTGCTGGAGGGGCCGGAGCTTTCTCAGGGATCCTTTCAGGATCCTGAGTCCTTGACTTTTTTCTCCCCAACAATTCCTTCAGGTGCCCCTTGCTCAACAAGTATCCAATTTCTTTTCTCAGTGCAATGCATTCTTCTGTGAGATGCCCAAAATCTTCATGGTATGCACACCACTTTGATTTATCTTTAGTTGCAGCTGGTCTGTCATTTTTCCTGGGCCATCTAGCTTTATCACCTAAATTCTGCATCGCAAGGATTAGTTCATTGTTATCAACAGAAAAAAATATTCAGAAATTGGAGGATAATCCTCATCATCCTCTTCTTGATCAACAGCATGCACATTCTGGTTATCAGTTTTGTTATAGGATCTGAGTGCCCGGATGAACCTGAGTGCCCGGGTTCTTACCTCATCTAGGTTCCTGCATGGTGTCATAACAAGATCATCATAGAACAATGAATCCCTAAGCAATCCCATTTTAAAGGCCTCAACAGCCGTGGCTATATCCAGGTTAGGAATGTCTAAGGATTCTTTATTAAATTTAGTGATATAATCCCTTAATGATTCATTATGACCCTGGGTTATCCTATATAAATCACTAGTTAAACGTTCAAACTTTCTACTACAAGAAAACTGATTATTAAATAGGTTAAGTAGATTAGCAAATGAGGTAATAGAGTAGGGGGAAGACTTAGCAGCCATTTGAGAGCTGATCCAGTAAGAGTGGATCCAAATGCCTTGCACATACATGCTTCCTTTAACCTTTCTGGGAATAGATTGATCTCCATCCTCTCCCTGTATTGTGCTATGTGTTCTTCAGGATCCGTTGAACCATCATACAACTTCATGGTTGGCACATGGAACCTCTTGGGTATCTCAGCATCAAAGATTGGTGGTGCAAAACGAGATATTTTATGGCTCCCATCTGCAATCTTCGGGATAGGTTTGACCACTCCTGGAACACTTGATATCATATCCTTTAACTTTTGCAATTCTCTAGCCATGGCATGATTGATACTTGTATCCTGCATGAATCCATGGTTAGTAGTAAGAGAATTATTAAAAGTGTTACCTCCCACCGGGTTCAAATTAGGAACACCGGATGTGAACCATATTGTTGACACTCTGGGATGATCGAAGGACCGGTAGAAGCAATGGTCTGCATTGGAATAAAATCTCCCTGATGGACATCCGAACTTCCTGTTTGCAAACTCCTTAAGGATCCCGGCATCTGGAAGGATCCTTGAAACTGGGATGATCCTGGAACAAAGGAGGATCCTTGAACCTGGGATGATCCTGGAACAAAGGAGGATCCTTGAACCTGGGATGATCCTGGGACAAAGGGGGATCCTTGAACCTGGGATGATCCTGGAACAAAGGAAGATCCTTGAACCTGGGATGATCCTAGAACAAAGGAGGATCCTTGAACCTGGGATGATCCCGGAACAAAGGAAGATCCTTGAACCTGCGATGATCCTGGAAACGGCCAGAACCCTTGAATCTGCTGCGCTCCTGGGTATCCTCCTGAATTCGTGAAGGATCCTATATGCTGAGGATGGGATCCTGTTGGCTGGAAGTATGAACCTGATGCCTGAGTCACTGTTGTTGATCCGTAGTGCACTCCTTTTGGCCCTCCCACATATTAAACGTCTGGAATCACTGAAGGCTGAGAAGTTATCACCGGAGTATCAAAATTCAAAGATCTGGGCACCAGTGGGGAATGATCCTCTGCCGATCTCTTTTGTTTCTTGAGATCTCCGATTTCTTTCAGAATCCTTTCGTTGGTCTTATCCTGCTGCTGTATATGCTCCTTCATCTGCAAAATCAAAGTAAACATGTCACTAGTAGTAGGAGTATAAGAAGCAGAAGAAGTTGGAGGTTTTGAGAAAATGGGAGTCGGTTTCTTCTCAGCATTTTTCTGAGATCCAGCAGGTGGTGGAGGCAAAGGTGGAATGCCCTGAGATGAATTGACCGCAGACATTGCAGTAGAAGTATTCTTTGATGATGAAGCCATGCACTTGAATGCAATGAACCGGAATGATCACAAACAGAAAAACTTCTTAGGAACAAAGCACCAATTGCCCGACGGTGGGCGCCAAACTGTTTTGGTCAAAACTCTGATGAGGATAATGCAACCAAACTCTTTGTTACGGGGTATGATGCTTGAATTGAGGAACAACGATAAGGATCACTTAAATGTAAATTGCACAAGTGACACAAAGATTTGTACGAGGAAAAAGCCCTTGATCAACGAATGATCTCCGGCATAAAAAACCTCGGGTAATGGAAACTACCGATCACCAACTTCAAATTAATCAATACTTGTTTACAACTTCGGATAATAGTGAGCTAGGTATAAGGATCACTATAGTGTAACGTGCAAAAATGTGTAAAATTGCTAAGTGTTTTGCTGTATGCTCAAGAGTGCGGTTGTACGAGAGTGTGTAGCCAAAATTAGCCAAGTGTTTTTAAAGCTAGCTCGCTACCCCTTTTAAAAATAGAAGTTAACTAGCTTAACAAACTATCCGCAATTCGTGCCATGCTCCCACGTTCTCCACAACGTCCATTTTCAGTCAAACAGGTGCGAAATAACCGTGGAATATCCCTTAGTAACGTTGCCAAGACCAAGTCCAACTTATTATTCCTGCAAAACAATACGAAATTCAAAGTAAACAATCGTTAGAATAAGGCTCCTTAGGGTGATCCATGATCCTGATCCTGAAGCACTTCTGGGGATCACTCTCTGTCACAGAAGTAAGGATCACTAATAGCATAACAAGTGAGGATCATAGGTCATTAAAAATCCTGCCCTAACAGGTATGATCAGGGAGGTCAAGTATCCAAGATGGTTAGCCAATGTGGTTGTAGTTCAAAAGAAAAACGGAAAGTGGAGGGTATGTGTCGATTTTACCGATTTAAATAAGGCATGTCCCAAGGATCCTTTCCCACTACCCCACATTGACTCCATTGTGGATGCAACCGCGGGTCATGAACTGTTAACTTTTATGGATGCTTCATCTGGATTTCAGCAAATTCAGATGGAACCATCTGATCAAGAGGATACAGCTTTTATGACTCCAACTGGTATATACTGTTATATTGCTATGTCGTTTGGACTAAGAAATGCAGGTGCAACTTATCAAAGGCTAGTAAATATGATGTTCAAGGATCAGATTGGACACACTATGGAAGTTTATATAGACGACATGGTGGTTAAATCTAAAAAGGCTGAGGATCACCTTAGAGACTTGGAGGAAGCATTCAATATCCTTGACAAATATAATATGAAACTTAATCCTTCCAAGTGTCACTTTGGTGTTAAAGCAGGTAAATTCCTAGGATATATGGTGACAAAGATGGGCATTGAAGCCAGTCCAGAGCAAATTAAAGCTATAGTGAACATCAAGTCCCCTGCCAACGCTAAGGATGTTCAAAGGTTAACAGGCCGGATTGCATCTTTAAACAGATTCATATCGAAATCCTCAGAGAAATACAAGGAGTTCTACGATATTTTGAGGAAGAACAAGAAGTTTGATTGGACTGAAAAGCATGAAAATGCTCTCAAGGCTCTTAAGGATTACCTGTCCTCGACTCCTGCCTTGATGAAACCAGAAAAAGGAGATGTGTTATCCTTATATCTCGCGGTATCCTCAAAAGCAGTAAGTGTTGTCCTTGTTAAGGATCACGAAGGTACACAACATCCTGTTTACTATGTAAGTAAGAGTTTGCTTGATGCTGAGTCCAGGTATTCTCATTTGGAAAAACTTATTATTGCTTTAATCATGGCATCCACTAAATTAAGACATTATTTTGAAACTCATACCATTATTGTTAAAACTAATTTTCCAATCAAAAATGTTCTCAGGAAACCTGAAATGTCAGGAAGGATGGCTAAGTGGACAGTGAAGCTCAGTGCTTATGATATAAGATATGAGCCTAGAACAACTATTAAATCCCAAGCCTTAGCTAACTTTGTGGCAGATTTCAGTAGTGACTTGCAAAGAGAAGCAGAGTTAGAAGTCCAACAGCTAGGGGAAACTAAGGATCCTTGGACACTATATACTGATGGATCCTCTAATGTCAAAGGAACAGGGCTTGGAATACTACTAAAATCGCCACAGGGGGGACATAATACCCCACTCTATAGCTTGTGAGTTCCAAACTACTAACAATGAGGCTGAATATGAAGCCTTGATAGCTGGTTTGCAAATTGCTAAGCATATGATGATCAGGTATCTTGAGGTACACGTAGATTCATTATTAATCACTAATCACTTTAATGGACCCTATGTTGTTAAAGGTGAAAAGCTAACCAAATATTTGGAGATAGTCAAAGAATTGGCACTCTCTTTTGGTTCCTTTAGTTTGACACAGGTACCAAGGGAAGAAAATACAGAAGCTGATGCATTGGCTAATCTAGGATCATCTTTGAAGATCCCGGAGGATATAAGTATTCTCATTATCCACATCCTGACCCCTGCTATCGAGGATCATGTGGCTATGGAGATAGGAGAGGATTCTACAATCATCCCTAGTGATGATACTCAATCTCATTCAGGATCATGGATCCTCCTAATCATGATATACATACAACATGGAGAGATTCCTACAGGAGAAACCCTAGGGCTTTCAAAATTAAGGTATCCCAATTTACAATATTGAATAATATGTTGTATAAACGATCTCTTGCAGGACCATATCTAAGATGCATTGAGGATCCTGAAATCCAAGAAGTCTTAAAAGATTTCCATGAAGGAGATTGTGGAAACCACACCGGGGGCAGAGCATTGTTCTCAAAGATCCTGAGGACAGGATACTATTGGCCTACTATGAAGAAGGATGTTGTGGAATATGCCAAGAAGTGTGATTCTTGCCAAAGACATAGTAATATCCTTCATCAACCAGCTGAACTTTTGCATCCTATATCCTCCTCTTGGCCATTTATGGGATGGGGAATGGATATAGTTGGTAAGCTTCCTAAGGCACCTGGTGGAAAAGTGTCCATGCTTGCTATGACTGATTACTTCTCCAAGTGGATAGAAGCTGAAGCCTTTGCCCAAGTTAGAGAAAAGGAAGTTATATCCTTCATTAAAAGAAACATTATTACTAGATTTGGTATTCCTTCTGAAATTGTATGTGATAATGGATCCCAATTTATTAGAACTACTAATTTTTGTGACAGCTGGGGGATTAAGATTATAACATCAACACCAGTCCACCCACAAGCTAATGGTCAGGCAGAATCATCTAACAAGATCATCATCAACAACTTGAAAAAGAAGCTTGGATCCAAGAAAGGAAAGTGGGCAGAAGAACTACCCTATGTGTTTTGGGCTGATAGGACAACTCCCAAGAATGCTACTGGCCAAACTCCATTTTCTTTGGTATTTGGGGCAGAATCAGTGATCCCTACAGAGATGGTGGTTCCTACTGCAAGAACAAGCATTCGTGATCCTGAAGAAAATGCTGGAAACTTGGTTCAAGACCTAGATACTATAGAAGAACTCAGGGATTTGGCAAGGATAAGGATGGCCAGTTATCAACAAAGGATGGCTGGAGCCTACAACAAAAATGTCAGCATCAGGAAATTCCAAGTTGGTGATATGGTACAAAGGAAAGCATTTCAGAATACCACTAATCCTGCTGATGGAAAGTTGGCTCCAAAGTGGGAAGGTCCTTACTTGATGGAAGCTGAGGCAGGAAAGGGGGCATATCGGTTGCTGACAATGGAAGGTGATTTACTACCAAGAGCCTGGAATGCTGTCCATTTGAAGAAATACTTCATGTGACAAGGATCCATGATCCTCACATGACGAGTATCCTTGAAGGATCCTTGCAGAACAGATGATCCTCATTTTGGTAACATTCTAATCTCAAACTATTTCATTCTTTTATTTTCTTATATAAGGATAAGGATCCTGCATCCTTTATCCTCCTTTCACTTGATTCTGAGTTTTGAAGGTTCAGGTATCCTTAACAAAGGATTGATTATCCACAGAAGTATCCAGTTATTTGGGCTTGACCCCAGTTATTTGGACTTGACCCTAGTATCGCCAGTAGCGCACGATGATCCTGGTACAGTTCATGGCAATGGGACCAGTACTCGTTTTAGGGGCTGACAATTTCATTGTACTAGCTGTACCCAGGATCCTACGTATAATGGTATACGTACCATACATCCGTTCCTAAGGTTTCTAATGTTTTCACGTTAGCTAAGGTTTTGGCATTTTCATGTCACTAAGTATGGATAGTCGCCATTAAGGGCCATACTCCAGTTTACACACCATCCTTTGGGCTTGTCCCCAGTTATCCTTTGGGCTTGTCCCCAAAATTGTTGGGCTTGTCCCCAGTTACTAACTTGTCTTATATGTTGGCTTAGTCCCAAGTTATATTCTATTTCAGGTTTTCGAAGTTAAACAACTAAGGATCCTTAATCCTTACCTTCTACTAAGGTTTGTCTTATGGTTATCCTGATTATAATGTCAAAGGTTAGGATCCTAACTTGGATTCTCAGGTATGATCCTTAACTGTTTTGATTTTATCCATTATTCATTTGTGTAGGATCGCGAGACGACCTAACGAGTCGATCAGAAAAGTGCTCAAACTGAATCAGAGGCGGAATTCATTGATTCAGTCTTTGTTTAGCTTGATTTCACTATTTAACGTCTCTTTTATTGATCTGCTAACAACATACAAGCGCTGGAGACAATCCGGCAGGGCTTCGCCGTACCATACAAGACCTCAACCTAACTTCTGTCTAGTTTCGCTCATGAGACCCTTTATATAGGGTTGAGGTTTCGCTCCAAGGACCACATGTCCATATGAGCGAAACTACCCTGTGTACAGATAAGCGAAACTACAAGTTACCCTATGAGCGAAACCTATCCCTATGACATATAAGCGAAACCATGACTAAAACATGTTTTCTCGATTTCTGTGCACGATACAATCAGCCCTGACCTAAGACTTGAACGAAGATGTAGTCGACAGACAACTGCACCAACAGACTCCCCCTTGAATGTTGATGGAATCTTCAGTGAGAGTCTTCAAACATGACAACTCTTCAATCTTGATCGGTCTTCTTCAGGAACTCTCCCTGGAATCATGTACCCGGATCTTTCTCTGGCTCTAACTCTCATCAGACTCCCCCTATCATCAAGCTGGGATCGCCGTCTGGAATTTGTTATCACCATTGAAATCAAATCCTGGCTTTATCAGTTTAAACTCTTCTCAGATTCTGATGTATCTCTTGGCTTTCCATAGCAACAGGATCAGAAACCTGCACGACTCAAACACTCTATTACAAACAAACAAAATTGTGATTCAACTTAATGAATCAACTAAACCTTTGAGAATCTTCACATGTAAAACTTATCAAACCTTGAAACTTTCCAAAATCTGATTAAACATTTCAAAACAAATTAACCAAACCATCTGTTCATCATGTTTATCCTTTGAAATTTTGAATATCAGCTCTCCAACATCAGTTGTCGAAAATATTTTTGGATTTTTCAAAATATGAAACATAAAAGCAATAACAAACATTAAATGCAGAAATGAAATATGTACAAACATTATTTTTGTGTGTTCGTGCAAGAGGATCATATCAGTTTTGAGACATAACACCAACACCATTAAGCTTGATTACATTTTAAGTTCTAAATAATTTACCTAGATTGTCAGTATGTTTGTCCACTTAAATTTTCACACAAAGTTCAACTATTTAGAGATACGCAATTAGTGTCTTAATAACTTAAACTTATCCGTATGTCCCACTACTTGAATATACTCCCGTATCCAGATCCCAATATTCAGTCTTACAGGTGAGTATACCACAGATGATATCTGTAAAGGGGTTATGTGCGAGGGCCGTGAGAGCTCGGGTCGATACTTCCGTATACGCAGAGAGATGACGGCTTCGACTTTTGGTATGTCCCCTTTAGAGGATCTTTTGATTACAACAGCAACGACTATCAATTTTATTGTTTCATCAGCTTGCCGAGGGCGATGCTATGTTTCAAGCATTTGCGGAAAGCATTATTCGGGGACTAGGTCAGTATTTCCATACAGCAGAAGTCCCGGGATAATACCCCAGATATCACTGAGCATAAAGACCTAGTATCTCAGAATAAGGGACCTTTCAAACAAGATTTCATGGGTTACCTATATATCCAAGCAGTTTTGTTAACCCACAGAATAAGCAAGTTTGAATTTAGGTTTATATCTCGTTACAGTTTACTAAATGTGCGAAAACCTACTGACACATCCACAGTGAGATTATTTATCACATTTTTACTTTACATTTCTTTAGCATGCTGTGATAGTCCACTGATGTACTATCATTTCCTCTTTTGTGCAACAAAAACTCATTTTTATTTTTTATGTTTTTGACATTTTCAAATTTTCTAATTTTTTTAAAATTTTTCTCCCCCTAAAATCAAAATATGTTTCAATTTTGATTTTCTGGGAAATTTGAAACAAACTGTACAAACTTGACAACTTGATGAGAATCACTTCAATTCTCTATCCACCTGGCGTAAACAATCAGAACTCCCCCTTATGATCTCAAAACACTTAAGTTTGTTTTAATCAAAATGGTTTTTCCAGAAAAATTAGTTTGTTTACCAATCATTTATAGATTCGGGGTCACTTCATCACATTGTTTTCTTCATCCACATAACAGATTTTACAGTTTCAGTTTTAGATCTCAAATATCACTTTGTAGAAAAACAAGTACAACTTAATGTCCCTGATTTACCACATATAAGGCGAAATATCACCAGAGTGAAATTTCTCAAGAAATGTGCCGATTCATGTTCCACGCATACCAACCTGGGAACTCCGGCAAGTCAAGTTTTTTTTTTCTATTTAAACAGATTCACCCAAGCCTGACGATCCTTGGGTAATTTTGAATTCTTTTTCAACAATGGTGGAAAATTTGCATCATCCATTATTAAACCTGAATTCTCCATTTTTACCTCAACCAATGGCTCCTCTGGCTTTGACGAACCTGAATCATTGCCTGCATATGGCTTGTCTGGTTTTGACCTATCAGATTCATTGCCTGAAGGTGGCTTGTATGACTTTGACATGTCAGATTCATCGCCGACCATTTTCTTCTTCTTCTTTTCTTCTTTCGTCCTCGGATTTGTATCCGATGAATTCGCCTGGCTTGACTTTGCACTCGAGGGAGTCGATTCATCAGAACTCTTATTTGATCCACCAGATGAACCCGAGGACAATATCTTCTCCAAATATTCTCTCGCCTTCTTCCTCTTCTTTCTCAGTCTGTCTTTCTGCCCCTGTGAAAGTTTAACTTTCTTTTCTTGAATTGTATGTTCTTGAACTTTAGGTTTTAGAACCTTCTGTTCATGGGGCTTGACATTGACTGGAATCTTTGCCAATTTCTAAGAATTAACCCTCAATCTTTCATTTGATCTCCTTGGGCAATCTCTGGCAATGTGACCTCTAATTTGACAGTTAAAGCATCTCCTCGTCTCATAACTCCAACCTTGGCAGTTAACAGCAATGTGTCCTTGATAACCACATCGGTAACACATTCTGTTATCGTACCATGTACCATCTTCACACCAAATGCTCAGATCATAGCATTGTTTGGCTTGATGATATTCCTTTTTCCTTTTGATTGCTGGATTTGACTTTTGAGCATTGTGGTCCGACCTGCACCACTTATTGCCATAGTTTTTGAGTTTTCATTTTTCAATTTTTGTGATTTTTGATTTTGATTGGATGATCGATCTGATGAGCTTTTATTATCTTTTTGAACATTTTTCTCATTTTTTATTTTTTGTTTCTGTTCCACTTTCTTCTTCAAAGGTTCTTGCTTAGAGCATTCTTCCTTTTCAGTCGATGGTAGAACAGTTTTCTGAAATTTTTCTTTTAATTTCAAAAACAATTTTTGTTTTTTAGTTTTTTCATTTTCATCATCAAATTTCTCATCACAATCTTCAACTTTGACATTGTCAAAGTTTGTGACATCGTCACTTATTGGAACAGAATTGATCGGTTTTGGACAGGGAATATATTCAAAATATTTGATGAAGTAACAAAACCTTTCAATTTCGTCTCAAGTTCATCAATTTTGTTCCTTGAATTTTTAGCTTCATTTTCAAGCTGAAATATTCTCTCAAAATGAGACTTGATTGTTTCTTCATTTTCCATCTTAATGTTTTCAAGAACAGACTTCTCATTGACCAAAGCTTTTATCTGTTCTTGAAATTTTGTTTCATTTGCTTTCAAGTTTTTGTTCTCAGGCTTTATCCAGAAATCTTCATTTTCTGAAGATTTCTTTTTGCTTTCATCCTTTTCTTCTAACTCTTTGATTTTCTTTCGAGCACATTCACCTTCCTTTTCAAGTTTAATAATTTTCTGAAGATGGGAATTTATCATTTTTTGCTTTTCGATGTTGTTTTGACTAAAAACATTTCTCCCATCTTCAAGAATTTTTATTTGACTTTGAAATTCTTTTTCCATTTTTAATTTTTCATTTTCAAAAATTTTGATTTTATCTTCAAAGATTTTTGCACTTTCATTCAATTTATTGTTTTCCAATGTTAAACTGTTCAAATCACTTAACAGTTTAACATTTTCGGATTTCAGCATCTCACAAGTTTTCTTCAATCCCAATATCTGTTTATCATCATCTTTCATCTCAATCTGTTCCTTTCCCCTTTGGTCATCATTTTGACTTTTCTTATTTTCAGCATTGATCACCATCTGTTCTTCAATCTTTTCAATGAGTGGATAAATTGTCAGTTGGGAAAGTTCTCCAGAAATCTTCAAGTTCAAGATATAATTTTCCCATTCTTCTTGAGGTAAAGCACTGACAAATTTTTCAACCCATTCTTCTGGTCTTTTGGTTATACCAATTTTGGACATTGAACGAACAAGATGTCTATACCTCTCAATGATAGTCTTTGTGTTTTCTCCTGGATAACCTGAAAATGAATCAAATTCTTTCTTTAATACATTTATTCTGTCAAATGTTTCTTTAGTCATATTAAAGAAATTTGTATCCATGATTCGGTAATGCGTTTTTCAAGCGAAACTTGGTGTTTGTACAAAAAAACGAAACCAGATAGTCCACAAAAGCGAAACTAGGATTTTGTCTGTAAAAGCGAAACCCCAGATGTTCTTTGGAGCGAAACCTGTTGATGTGTACATGGAGCGAAACCACTCATGTTCAAATAAGCGAGACTAAAGTTTGTCTAAATAAGCGAAACCTTGATGAACCCTAAAAGCGAAACCCCAGACTAGTCCTTTGGAGCGAAACCTTGGTGACACAAGAGCGGAACCTTCATGCAATTTGGAGCGAAACCTCTGATCTTTGGTCACAAAAGCGAAAATAGTTGTTCAAATAAGCGAAACTACACAATTTCCGAATAAGCGAAACCTAGTCCGAAGGTCATTTGATCCATTTTTAGTCCGTATTTAGGTCCGAAACTTTCCAGGGTTTGCCAATGTCCAATTACGCACAGTCTGTGAAATTTTGATCTAATTTTAACCGGTAAAATTTTCTGAATTGAATAAAGAAGGTGTAGAAGCAAGAAATCTCAATGAAAATCAGCTGAATACTGCAGAACTCCTCCTCCTGAGCTCTGATACCACTAGTAGGATCGCGAGACGACCTAACGAGTCGATTAGAAGAGTTCTCAGACTGAATCAGAGGCGGAATTCATTGATTCAGTCTTTGTTTAGCTTGATTTCACTATTTAACGTCTCTTTTATTGATCTGCTAACAACATACAAGCGCTGGAGATAATCCGGCAGGGCTTCGCCGTACCATACAAGACCTCAACCTAACTTCTGTCTAGTTTCGCTCATGAGACCCTTTATATAGGGTTGAGGTTTCGCTCCAAGGACCACATGTCCATATGAGCGAAACTACCCTGTGTACAGATAAGCGAAACTACAAGTTACCCTATGAGCGAAACCTATCTCTATGACATATAAGCGAAACCATGACTAAAACATGGTTTCTCGATTTCTGTGCACGATACAATCAGCCCTGACCTAAGACTCGAACGAAGATGTAGTGGACAGATAACTGCACCAACAATTTGAATAACCCTTATACTTTGACAACTGAACTTATGATCCTTAAAATATACTAATTTTTGGAACTTTTCGACTATAGGATATTTGATCCTGGATCATATCCTAAAATTTTTGAACTTAATTTGTTTGACTTTTCCTATTCAGACAAGTGTATATCAAAACAATTGAAAATTTAAGGATATACAAGGATAACACCACATGATAAGTCAAAAAGTTAAAGTTTTATTTATTCACAAAATATTTAACCCTTTAAGGTTGTCAAAATTGCCAACCCACATTTCTACCGGCAAAACGTGGCCCGTCCACATGGGTTGGCAAAGGGTGTCCATTGTTCATGCGGTCATAGCAGTGCAGGAAATAAAAGGCGGCAGGATAACAAGTGGCTTCATCCCCCAAACAGAGGATCCCTCCACCACCTATTATCCTACCTATTGTTCAGAGGATCATAGATCCTTAACCCTAAAAACTATTGTTCAAAGTACAGACCAACCATCATTGTTCGAGATTAAAACACCATAACCATAAAACCACTATCCAACCTAAAAAATGGGCTCCGGCTATGTCTAGAAGTGTCCATCATCGCCCATTGCTGCAGCCTACACCTTCGCTACATCACCATCTCCAGCTCCGCTTGCCTCTCCACCCTGATCCTTGCCACTGCCTCCAGCCTCGATTGTTAGAATCTCCTCAGCCTCTTCTTCATCCTCCAGCTCAGCCAGCCTAGCCTTCCAGCCCTCAACATCCCAGTTGCTCCTGTCAAACTCAGGATCCTGAGCTTCCAGGGCCATCTGTAATTTGGTCTTGTACATAGCAATAGCAGCAGAGACCTTGGCACCCTCCATGAGCTCGTGCTTCTCATAGTCAGTGTTGATCAGGACTTTAGCCGTCTGGGTCTTGGCATCTTGGAGGTCTTTCTCGAGAGCAGCA
This sequence comes from Helianthus annuus, assembly GCF_002127325.2. NCBI lineage: Eukaryota > Viridiplantae > Streptophyta > Magnoliopsida > Asterales > Asteraceae > Helianthus > Helianthus annuus. The sequence continues at coordinate 123,586,734 of NC_035436.2, forward strand.
ATCTTGTGATCCTTGAGCACAGCAACTTATTGGAGATCAGAGTACTTTTGCTCAATTTCTTTAACGTTTCCAACGTAGTCTTCAATCTTAGCAAATTTCTGCAAAGAAGATGGTGTAAAGATCAGGATCACGTGATCCTCAAGTGAGCAGGATACCTAAGATGAGTCAGTGATCCTTACCACATTAAAGTACTCTAGGAACTGGTGACGAAGCAGAGGCAAGCCTTGTAGATTCTCAGCTTTAGAGGTCTTCCTTTTCTTGCCACCTCTGCCTTTAGTGGGTGCCTTGGGGATCGAAGCAGTTGGACTGGCAGGAAGCTTCTTCTTCGAGGATCGCACAGTGTCAAGGTTAGTAACACTGAATTTGGAGGCAGATCTTGAGGATTTTCCAGCACCTACACATTCAAAACAGATAAGTATCCTTATTTTATTTAATCATTTAATCACATATAAACACGAATACTTACTTGACATGGTGACAGAACCTGAGGATACCTCTTGAGAATCCTGGGTGTTTGCTTTGAACGATCTTGTTGCAGGATCAAGTCTTCGGAAAGCAGCAAGCCTTTCCTTCGTTGCAGGTGTTTTGAAGAGATGAGAGACAGAAATAGCTGCATAAAAGAATGAAAACATGTTAGTGATCCTGGTCAGAAGCAAGTTTTCATCTAGTGATCCTTCTAAGGATCCTCTATTCTACCATGAGTGGTCCACTTTCTAGGCAGATCCTTTCCGTCAGGGATAGAATCCCTTCTGACAAAGAAGAATCACCGTTTCCAGTTGGTGTCGTTTTTAGTGGCTTTAAAGACAGGATGTTCTTGGCCGGGCTTATGTTTGAGCAGATATCGGTGAGACCCATAGCTAACAAGATCATACATTTCTGAAAGCTCTGACATTCCTAGATCAATACCCTGCTGTTCGATAATCCTTTCAAGGGTGATCAATGTGACAACTCGAGTTTCCAAGATTTCCGTCTTCGCACTATTGCACGTTAATCGTTTAAGTTGTTAGTTGACACGACTTGTTTGTTTCACAACTGTACACGTGCGTGGTACGTTAAATCGTATTGTGATTGATATGTTATACTTGATGTGCAATGCAAGTGTTGTTTTGTGTTTATATATGGTTATATGTTGGTTAATATATGGGTTGTTTGAGTATTAATGGAGCACATGCCAAACATCCCTCACGAAAACACCATCCATCACGAAATCACCCCAACTCAAATGCCCCCACCCGAAAACACATCATGTCCGAAAACACCTAAGTGTTTTCGTCCGCTGCTCACCAACGAAAACAATATATGGGCCTCGGCCCAGTGGCTATCGGATAAGAGTTTGGTTTTAAACCGTGCACGAAGTTGATAACTTACAGAAACCCTAATCACCCCATCTCTCGCATTCTCTCTCTCGCTCTCCTTGAAACCGAACGGCAGCTGTGAAAGACTTGAGTCGTACATCAACCAAATTATTGTCTCTTCTATTTCGGTTAGTCATCGAAATCATTATTGCTTGTTGTTTAACATTCTGTATTAACTGCTATTATTAGATATGTATGAACATATGATTGAATTGATTTGTATGAATCTACTGAATCTTATTAAATTGATCAACATGTGATCTACTGACAAGTTATAGGAGTTGTCGGCTAGTTACATGTGACCATATCATCCTAATTGGCTAGTTGTTCTTGTTAGCATAGAGTTTGTCAATATCATGTCTACAACTTTAATATTTGATGTATAAGGGGTGGTGAGGTAACAATAGCTCTTGGTCCAATAGGGTTGTAGTACGTTGGTGTTGGTCCAATAGCATCATGAAAACTATCCACACTTTATTTGAGGTCTTTGAGTATTATTTATTGAGAATTTTCATGATTTGGGTGGCATACATAAACTGACAACTCGGTTGACATGATGTGATGATTTAATATTAACGGCTAGTGTAAACCCTTATTCGGTTAGTAATATCATTGTATTGATGTTTGCTTGGTTTTGTGGGCTCAATATCTTATAATATTAGTACATGTGAGTATGTGACATGTATTGGAGGTGCAGCCAATTTGATAATGATCAATGCATGTGTCGGCCATTATATTCCAAGTTTGCATGTGATTGATAATAGCTTGATATGTGGCAACTTATTTATGCCAATGCATATATATGTGTGAGTAATTAGGTAGTTTGATGTGGTAAAAGGTATGACAAGGAAGGAAGTAGGGTACACTTGTTTCAATGCAAATAGATTAGACATCACATGCTAGTGCCCTCATTAATCGATGATTATGGGTGTATGACAATCTGATTTTGTGTAATATAATATGGAGTTGATGTTGTGTGTTGTTGTTGTGGCATTGATCTAAACATTACATCAAAGGTTTCAAGACTTTTGAATGGATTTGTCAGATCCAGTATGTTGAATCGGTCCAATGATAGGGTATGTGGTGGTTTGATTAAGTCAAAGGGGATAACAAGCAAATGGTCGGCCACTTATTGAACACATACTTTGTTTATATTGATTTACTAATATGTGATAGTTGAAAAATGGGGAATATATTAGGCTGGCATAATAGCGGGCCACATCACAGGCTAATGGATCCGAACTTTTGAAAGGGGTGTCCGACTTTTGTGTAACGCATGTGGGGTGTCCGACTTTTTGGCATGGTTAGGGCCTTGGTCCGAGTTTCATGGCTAGGGGATTAGTCCGACTTTTGTTTAGTGAGTGCCCCTTGTCCGAATTTTTAAGGGGGAAGCCCCCTGTCCGACTTTTGTGAGGGGGAAACCCCTGTCCGACCTTTTAATGATGTAAAGGGGTCCGAATTTGTGTAGGTGATGCACATGGGTCCGAATTTTATTAAGTGGGTTGTGTTGTCCAAGTTTGTCGATTCTATACGTATGAATAAGTGAATAAGTGTTCTGAGTTATGGCAAACACCAGTGATAAAGCTTACTGTATGTTTCTGTAGATAATTGCATGCTACTGTTCATTAGTGTATATAACTGTATGATATTGTATGTTGCTGGATGATACCGTATACGTGAACAATCTATCTCATGCTATTCAGTGCACAATTATCACACGAATCACATTTATTTGGATACCAAAGACTTGTAAACCCTAATTAAATGCAAACACTTACATCGAATCATGTGCACTGTACTTAGGTCGTGTGTAACGGACTTAAACATTAATTAACCCTAGAAGCAATAACATACCGAGCAAACCAAGGTGAGTTCACACTCTTACTAAGGCATGGGATTCCCAAGGACTTGGGAATGGGATTGAAGGAATGAGATTGACTAGATTCGTACATACACTGTTACTAGACTACCATACCATCGTCCTCGGTTGTGCAGGACACATACGTAAAACCTACGTATACTTATGCTACTCACTGTCCTCAGGTTGCGAAGGACACTCACGTAAAACCTACGTGAACTTATACTCACTACTGCCTCGGTTGTGTCAGGCACTTACGTAAAACCTACGTAAACCCCCGCGTACCCCTATCCTCGGTTGTGAAGGATACTTACATAAAACCTACGTAAACTTGTACGTATTACTATTCTCGGGATATGTAGAATACTTATGGTTACGACTAGTCTAGTGGTTATACAACATGGGAAGCCCCCACCAATAGAACGTACTATCGGCCCAGTAGAGCCACATGTTACAAACGAACTTACTATTAAGGCATTTACTTTCTGTGAACTCGCTCAACTAGTTGTTGATCCTCTGTTACATGCCTTGCAGGTCGTTAGATACATGGAGCTTGCACATGGAGGAGCTGGTCGTTGTGGGCTTGGATCGTGATTGTCTTGTTAAACACTTATTACATTTGATACATTATTATTTATGTTGGGTTTACTTACATGCTTCTGCTACTTAAACAAAGTTTGGTTTTGAACATCAATCATGTCGTGATGAATTACATTATCTACTTTTATTATTAAATGCTGTGTTCGATATGATTGGTGGCTTGATCCTGGTCAGTCACGCTCCCAAGCGGTGATACTCCGCAGGTGGATTTTGGGGGTGTGACAGATTGGTATCAGAGCCATTGGTTATAGAGAACTTGGTTTTAATATGGGAAAACGTTTTTATTAAAACCAGACTATAACCAGAACAGTGCTCTCAACGATCTACAACGACGCTTCGCTCCACGTGCAAGACTCAACATCCTAGGTAATAAGGTTTACGTTTATTGCCTACATGCTAGAATTGCATAGAACTTTGCTCGTAGTATGCTCAAATTACATTGCTCACTATTTGTTATTGCTTGAGAACACCTATGTGCTTACACTCTTCTGTCATCGCACTACTCGCGAACCATTCTCACTTACACTACTTTTACTATGAAGATCATGTCTGGACGTGTGAACATGACTCAAGACTAGTTGACGGCACTTATCAATGAACGAGTAGCTGCGGCACTTGCAGCTGCAAACGCAGGAGGTATACCCTGCAGTCGTAACTCATCCTAGGATCTTTAGATCCTACGTTCCTAACCAACTCTTATGTTTAACCTCATTTTGTTCTTACACATTAGGTCAACACGTTCAGCAACCTGTCTGTACTTTCAAGAACTTCATGGACTGTCGTCCAAGCACGTTCAGTGGCACGGAGGGAGCAGTGGGACTCCTCCATTGGTTTGAGAAGCTAGAGTCAGTATTCGAAATGTGTGAATGCCCTGAGGCTCGCAGGGTCAAATATGCCACTGGTACCTTAGAAGGGATTGCGCTAACTTGGTGGAACGCGCAAGTGCAGATTTTAGGATTGGCAGCTGCTAACGCCACCCCTTGGGATGATTTCAAGGAACTGATCAAAAGGGAATACTGCACACGGGAAGACATTCACAAGTTGGAAGATGAGTTGTACCATCTGAAAATGATTGGGTCAGAGATCGAGGCTTATACCAAGAGGTCAAACGAATTGGCTGTGCTGTGCCCAACTATGGTGGACCCTCCAATTAAGCGTATCGAGTTGTATCTCAAAGGGTTAGCGCCAGAAATTCAGAGCCATGTAAAATCGGCTAATCTTGACAACATTCAGACTATTCAACGCCTTGCGCATCGCCTCACGGACCAGGCAATGGAACATAACAGGCTGCCTAAACGTGTCAGCGCTACTGCTACCGTTACCACTGCTACTACACTTGCTACTCCCAGCGACAACAAGAGAAAATGGGATGGGGATTCCAGCAAGGGATCAGCTTCAGTTCAGTCTCAGGTTCAGCAGCGGAAGACTGACAGTTATCATAGTCCCAGTCAGCACTCTTCAGGCAGTCACAGGCAGGGCGGATATCGAGGGAACCTCCCAAAGTGCAACAACTGCAACAGACACCACAGTGGCCAGTGTAACAAGGGTCGCTGTCAAAGATGCCTCAAGATGGGTCATGAGGCCAAAGATTGTAGAAGCCCTCGGCCTGCGAACCAGAATCAGCAGCAGCCACAAGCACAGCAGAATCAGCAACAGGGCAACAAGGGGTGTTTTCATTGCGGCGTAGAAGGGCACTTCAAAAGGCACTGCCCTCAGCTAAACAGGAACCAGAACAACAACAACAATAACAACAATCAGGGAAATGGCAACAACAACAACAACGGTGGGAACAACAACGGCAACGAAGCAAGGGCTCGTGCATTTGTGTTGGGGCAGGGTGATGCCAGAAATGATCCCAACGTAGTTATGGGTAAGTTTCTTCTTGACAACTTTTATGTTACTGTATTGTTTGATTCGGGTGCGGATACAAGTTACGTGTCTTTGAAAGTTAGCCAAATGTTAAAGCGTACACCAACTCCCCTAAACACCAAACATGTCGTAGAGTTAGCTAATGGTAAAAGTCTAGAAGCAACACATATAGTTCAAGGTGGTAATCTTATCCTCGCTGGTCAGACTTTCTCCATCGACCTCATTCCTATAGTTCTGGGTAGTTTTGACATCATCATCGGTATGGATTGGTTATCCAAGCAGCAGGCAGAGATCCTATGTAAGGAGAAGATCATTCGTATTCCTCGTTCGGGTAAGGAACCTCTCGAAGTTCAAGGCGACAAAAGTGGTGCCGTGGTTGGCATCATTTCCTTCCTGAAGGCCCAGAAGTGTTTGCGAAAGGGTCACACTGCCATTCTGGCACTTGTTACAGACGCATCGACGAAAGCAAAGAGACTAGAGGATATACCAGTTGTACGCGATTTTCCTCAAGTGTTTCCTGAAGATTTACCTGGGCTACCGCCTCATCGCCAGGTCGAATTTCAAATCGAGCTAACTCCAGGAGCAGCACCCATAGCTCAAGCTAGCGCCAGGTCGAGCATTCATGAACGGAACTACACGACACACGATTTAGAGCTGGGAGCTGTCGTTTTCACGCTTAAGATATGGCGACATTACCTGTACGGTACCAAGTTGTCACACCCCCAAAATCCACCTGCGGAGTATCACCGCTTGGGAGCGTGACTGACCAGGATCAAGCCACCAATCATATAGAACAATATATATAGTAAAAGTAATTGCTATTAAACCAAACCAAATCCATATGAAAGGTGTTCCATAACATAAGTAAGTTATCACAGTTTAGCGGAAGCGTATAAGTAAAACCCATCATAATAAAGTATCAAATGTCATAAGTGTTTAACAAGACGATCACGATCCAATCCCACAACGACCAGCTCCTCCCTGTGCAAGCTCCATGTATCTAACGACCTGCAAGGCATGTAACAGAGGATCAACAACTAGTTGAGCGAGTTCACAGAAAGTAAGTGCGTAATAGTAAGTTCGTTGGTAACATGTGGCTCTACTGGGCCGATAGTACGTTCTATAGGTGGGGGCTTCCCATGTTGTATAACCACTAGACTATGCGTAACCATAGGTGTTCTTCACAACCGAGAACAGTAGCGCGTATGGGGTTTACGTTAGTTTTACGTAAGTATCCTTCACAACCGAGGATAGAAGTACGCGGGGGTTTACGTAGGTTTTACGTAAGTGCCTGACACAACCGAGGCAGTAGTGAGTATAAGTTCACGTAGGTTTTACGTGAGTATCCTTCACAACCGAGGATGGCGAGTAGCATAAGTATACGTAGGCTTTACGTATGTGTCCTGCACAACCGAGGACGATGGTATGGTAGTCTAGTAATAGTGTATGTACGTATCTATTCAATCACATTCCTTCTATCCCATTCCCAAGCCCTGGGAATCCCATGCCTTAGTAAGAGTGTGAACTCACCTTGGTTTGCTCGGTATGCTAAGTTAAGTGCTCACAAGAAATCAATCAAAGCCTAGAGTATGCATTTACACACAGTTAGTTCATGTTGGACAAGTTTCACACACAATCTATATCACAAAGTGCTTGGCAGTTAATCTTATGTATCACGTAAGCCGTAAGTCAATATTATGCAATTCACACAATTTAATGTAGTCACCAATAACACACTTTAACAGGGTTAACAAGTTTAACTGGGTTAACATATACCAACAAGGTTACACAGTTAACAAGGTTACATGCTTAACTTAGCAAAGTTACATTTATAAGAATTAATAACCTAACTGAGCTATTAATTAACCGAGTTACAGACTTAACAGAGACCACAAGAAAAAATCACATATATCACGAAATCCACTTGGGCCGAAAACATTGGGGCCGAAATCCTTTGTTGGCGAAAACACTTGGGCAACGAAATCCCCAAGTGTTTTCGTCGAGGTAATGTTTTCGTCGGGGTATCTCATCATCATCAACACATCAGTTGCAAACTTCAACAAGAAACCCTAAACATGCTAACAGCCATCTTTTACATGCTATCATCGAACCACACAAACAATACCTATATATATATGATTAATAATCACATGGCTACTATCAATCACATGCATTATCATATTTCCATGTACTCTCAATCTAATTATGCACCTATGAGACATCACATGTCCCTGACAACCCACTCGCAAGAATAAACCTAATAGCCGATCATGTGAATATTATCCTTTTTTTTTTTTTTTTTTTGCTTCTCATGCATAACATCAAATAGTCAATAGGGTTTACCCATGGTGGCCGACAACCACACATCACATATACTCAATTAATGAAACCCACAACATGAAATCATATCATCCCTCCAATTCACAGTGGCCGACATTTACTAAACTTTTATGGTATATGATTGGGCCGATCTATATCATGCACATGTACTCCAATCATCATCAATAAAATACATGCTTTATAATCAGATTAGATCGATCATATCATCATCATATTACGAGGATCCTTATTATACAAAACAAATCGAAATCATATGCTCATCATATTACTTTTATCAATTCCAACTTCAATGGCAGACAATTGTTAATGTTCTCATGGTGTGATTGGACCAAAAATGCATAACCAACCTCTCATTGGACCTCCAATATCAATTCCTACTATTAAACTATGAGCATGCATCTTTGACTATTCAAGCAACATGATTGGATGCACATGGTTAGATGAGATCAGATTTACTAATTCACATGGCCTTCATTTGCTTTTTAGAATGCACATGGATTGATGAGGCCACATGACTGCCGTTTACTCATCCAAGGTCATCAATTCTTATCTCATCATTACCTATAAAGCTATTAAACCTTTATATCAAGTAACACATATAATCTTTAGCATGTACACGCATAATATGAAATCAAATCACCCAAAAATACTAGATTCACATACCGAACAAATGCAGAAACATAAGAAAAGCTTCGATGGAGGGGGCAACTGCCGTCGATTAAAAGTGTGGTTGAGTGTCTAGGGTTCTCCAAGTGGTCTATCATAACTGATCTACCGGTTATACGTAAACACAACTGCAACTGGGCCAGCCGAACATTCTTGGGCCCAAAGCCCATTCTTTGGCGAAATCGGTGCAGACAAAAACATGGAGTTTTCGTTGAGGTGGGGTTCTCGTCGGGCTGGGGTGTGGGTCAACATTTAATAACTAACTAAACATATATTATTAATATAAAATACACATATCAATGCGGGTGTGGGTATTTCGGCTAGGAATCCATCCTTTGTTTTATTTACACAACATAAATTAAAACCACCATATGATAACATAAACCAATGATGCACATCAAGTATATATATAAAACACACATATAGGGCACATCATGTATTTAGGAATGACATCTATTGAACAACTACTAAGTCAAGTAGAACTCTTGGAAACTCGTGTTGTCACATTATCCACAACTTAAAAGAAATTTCGTCTCGAAATTTAGCATGCGGTTACTGAGGAAGCTAGGTAAGTTGTATCGTTTACTGGTTTTCCTGGGGTGTCACACAAGTGCACCATCTACACCGATCACAGGAGTCTCGAGCATATCTTCAAGCAGAAGGAATTGAACATGCGACAACGTCGATGGGTCGAGCTACTTAACGATTATGAATACGCCATCAAGTACCATCCAGGCAAAGCCAATGTTGTGGCTGACGCTCTCAGTCGAAAGGATACTTTACCTAAGCGTGTACGAGCCTTGCAGCTTACTATTCAGTCTGATCTTCCTGCACAAATACGAGATGCTCAGGTGGAAGCATTGAAACCAGAAAACGTCAGGGCTGAAGCCTTACACGGCTCAAGGCAACGATTAGAACAGAAGGAAGACGGCGCCTACTATGTAACAGGACGTATTTGGGTCCCACTATATGGCGGTTTACGGGAACTTGTGATGGATGAAGCTCATAAGTCTCGCTACTCAGTACATCCAGGTTCGGATAAAATGTACCACGATCTTAGAACTACATACTGGTGGCCTAGCTTGAAGGCCCACATAGCAACTTACGTCGGCAAATGTTTGACTTGTGCGAGAGTCAAGACGGAGTACCAGAAACCCTCAGGCCTACTTAAGCAACCCAGGATACCACAGTGGAAATGGGAAGAAATTTCCATGGATTTTGTTATTGGCCTGCCTAGATCCCAGCGTGGGAATGATACTATTTGGGTGATCGTAGATCGACTCACAAAGTCTGTTCATTTCTTGGCTATCAAAGAAACAGATAAGTTCTGTACCTTAGCAGACATCTACTTGAAACAAGTTGTTTCTAGGCACGGGGTGCCAACCTCTATTATTTCAGACCGTGATGCACGTTTTACTTCGGAACTGTGGCAAGCAATGCACAAATCTTTTGGCTCACGGTTAGACATGAGCACAGCATATCATCCTCAGACGGATGGGCAGTCTGAGCGCACGATCCAGACTCTCGAAGACATGCTTCGGGCTTGCGTTATCGACTTCGGCAACGGCTGGGAAAAGCATCTCCCTTTGGTGGAGTTTTCGTATAATAACAGCTATCACACCAGCATTCAAGCCGCTCCATTTGAGGCATTGTACGGGCGTAAATGCCGGTCACCTCTCTGTTGGGCAGCTGTGAAAGACTTGAGCCGTACATCAACCAAATTATTGTCTCTTCTATTTCGGTTAGTCATCGAATCATTATTGCTTGTTGTTTGACATTCTGTATTAACTGCTATTATTAGATATGTATGAGCATATGATTGAATTGATTTGTATGAATCTACTGAATCTTATTAAATTGATCAACATGTGATCTACTGACAAGTTATAGGAGTTGTCGGCTAGTTACTTGTGACCATCTCATCCTAATTGGCTAGTTGTTCTTGTAAGCATAGAGTTTGTCAATATCATGTCTACAACTTTAATATTTGATGTATAAGGGGTGGTGAGGTAACAATAGCTCTTGGTCCAATAGGGTTGTAGTAAGTTGGTGTTGGTCCAATAGCATCATGAAAACCATCCACACTTTATTTGAGGTCTTTGAGTATTATTTATTGAGAATTTTCATGATTTGGGTGGCATACATAAACTGACAACTCGGTTGACATGATGTGATGATTTAATATTAACGGCTAGTGTAAACCCTTATTCGGTTAGTAATATCATTGTATTGATGTTTGCTTGGTTTTGTGGGCTCAATATCTTATAATATTAGTACATGTGAGTATGTGACATGTATTGGAGGTGCAGCCAATTTGATAATGATCAATGCATGTGTCGGCCATTATATTCCAAGTTTGCATGTGATTGATAATAGCTTGATATGTGGCAACTTATTTATGCCAATGCATATATATGTGTGAGTAATTAGGTAGTTTGATGTGGTAAAAGGTATGACAAGGAAGGAAGTAGGGTACACTTGTTTCAATACAAATAGATTAGACATCACATGCTAGTGCCCTCATTAATCGATGATTAGGGGTGTATGAACAATCTGATTTTGTGTAATATAATATGGAGTTGATGTTGTGTGTTGTTGTTGTGGCATTGATCTAAACATTACATCAAAGGTTTCAAGACTTTTGAATGGATTTGTCAGATCCAATATGTTGAATCGGTCCAATGATAGGGTATGTGGTGGTTTGATTAAGTCAAAGGGGATAACAAGCAAATGGTCGGCCACTTATTGAACACTTACTTTGTTTATATTGATTTACTAATATGTGATAGTTGAAAAATGGGGAATATATTAGGCTGGCATAATAGCGGGCCACATCACAGGCTAATGGATCCGAACTTTTGAAAGGGGTGTCCGACTTTTGTGTAACGCATGTGGGGTGTCCGACTTTTTGGCAAGGTTAGGGCCTTGGTCCGAGTTTCATGGCTAGGGGATTAGTCTGACTTTTGTTTAGTGAGTGCCCCTTGTCCGAATTTTTAAGGGGGAAGCCCCCTGTCCGACTTTTGTGAGGGGGAAACCCCTGTCCAACCTTTTAATGATGTAAAGGGGTCCGAATTTGTTTAGGTGATGCACATGGGTCCGAATTTTATTAAGTGGGTTGTGTTGTCCAAGTTTGTCGATTCTATACGTATGAATAAGTGAATAAGTGTTCTGAGTTATGGCAAACACCAGTGATAAAGCTTACTGTATGTTTCTGTAGATAATTGCATGCTACTGTTCCTTACTGTATATAACTGTATGATATTGTATGTTGCTGGATGATATCGTATACGTGAACAATCTATCTCATGCTATTCAGTGCACAATTATCACACGAATCACATTTATTTGGATACCAAAGACTTGTAAACCCTAATTGAATGCAAACACTTACATCGAATCATGTGCAATGTACTTAGGTCGTGTGTAACGGACTTAAACATTAATTAACCCTAGAAGCAATAACATACCGAGCAAACCAAGGTGAGTTCACACTCTTACTAAGGCATGGGATTCCCAAGGGCTTGGGAATGGGATTGAAGGAATGAGATTGACTAGATTCGTACATACACTGTTACTAGACTACCATACCATCGTCCTCAGTTGTGCAGGACACATACGTAAAACCTACGTATACTTATGCTACTCACTGTCCTCAGGTTGCGAAGGACACTCACGTAAAACCTACGTGAACTTATACTCACTACTGCCTCGGTTGTGTCAGGCACTTACGTAAAACCTACGTAAACCCCCGCGTACCCCTATCCTCGGTTGTGAAGGATACTTACGTAAAACCTACGTAAACTTGTACGTATTACTGTTCTCGGGATATGTAGAACACTTATGGTTACGACTAGTCTAGTGGTTATACAACATGGGAAGCCCCCACCAATAGAACGTACTATCGGCCCAGTAGAGCCACATGTTACAAACGAACTTACTATTACGCATTTACTTTCTGTGAACTCGCTCAACTAGTTGTTGATCCTCTGTTACATGCCTTGCAGGTCGTTAGATACATGGAGCTTGCACAGGGAGGAGCTGGTCGTTGTGGGCTTGGATCGTGATTGTCTTGTTAAACACTTATGACATTTGATACATTATTATTTATGTTGGGTTTACTTACATGCTTCCGCTACTTAAACAAAGTTTGGTTTTGAACATCAATCATGTCGTGATGAATTAAATTATCTACTTTTATTATTAAATGCTGTGTTCGATATGATTGGTGGCTTGATCCTGGTCAGTCACGCTCCCAAGCGGTGATACTCCGCAGGTGGATTTTGGGGGTGTGACAATCAAGACCCTCCAGACCATAGGCATCGCCTGGATGAAAGAGATGCTGGCAAGAGAGAAGAAGGATTGAGTGAAAGCTGGAAAAGGGTAGGTATATCCTATGGTAAATGGGGTGATTGGAAATGCTATCCAGGTTTCAGAGGCATAGTCGCTTAAAAAGGTGGGATCAAACGGTTTGAAAACGGTATTCGCCGGGAAGCAATGGCGAATTCTATCGATTTGTGGATCGGTGAAGCAGTAGCGTTCTTTTATGGAATCTTTGATGATCCCTTGGCTCTTCAGGGGGCTGTTCTTCTTGTGATCCTTGCCCGGTGAGGATCGTAGCATCATTTTGATTATAATGGTGGAGAAGAAGAAAAACAGAGCAAGAAGATGAAGAGAAAAAGGAGTGAGAGAAGTACCTGCTCGAGTCTTCGAATGAGGATTTAAAGAAGAAACGCTTGAATTTAAATGCTCTCTAGCCCTTATCTCTAACTGCCATTTATAATGATGATTTTGCAGGATAGTCGCCTCAGTGACGTCAGGATCTCAACGGCTAGTCTGCTTATAACGGCTAGTTTGCTGGATGATTCGTTGCAGATAAGGACGACAAAATATAACTCGTTATTTACAATATTACTCCTTATATTTTGGGGGCAATTGTTAGGGGTGGATTTACCAATGATCAGTGATCCTCAGTTACTGTTGGGTTTAGTGATCCTTGCTTCTGTTTTAGCTAGTGATCCTCAGAAGTGTTGCAGGACCAGGATCATGGATCATAGTAAGGATCCATATTCTAACGATTGTCTACTTTGAATATGATGTTGTTTTGCAGGAGTACGAGCTTGGACCTGGTCTTAGCGATATTCCTGGAGCATATTCCATGTTTATTCCGCACGTGCTTGGCCAATATGGACGTTATGGAGTTCGTGGGAGACTTGCATGAATTGCGGAAAGTTTGTTAGCTTAGATTTTTTCTATTTTTAAATGGGATAGCGAGCTAAGATAAAAACACTTGGCTAATTTTGGCTAAACACACACTAGTAACTGCTCTCACCAGCTCGTAACCATTCACTTGGCGATTACACACTTTTATACACATTACGCTATAGTGATCCTTGTAACTAGCTCGCTATCATCCGAAGTTGTAATACATTTCTTGTTTAATTTGAGTTGGTGATCGGTAGTTTCCATCACCCGAGGTATTTTATGTCGGAGATCATTCATTGATCAAGGGCTTTTTCCTCGTATAAACCTCTGTGTCATTTGTTCATTGCATTTCAGAGTGATCCTTTATATCGTTCAATAATTCAAGCATCATTCCCCGTAACAGAGAGTTTGGTTGCATTATCTGTTAGGGCTGGATTTTTATAATACATGATCCTTACATGTGATCCTAACCAGTGATCCATGTTTCTTTGGCAGATAGTGATCCTCAGCAGAGTTCCAGGATCAGGATCACGGACCATCATAGGATCCTCATGCTAACAGTTTCTTTCATTGAACTTAATGTCATTTTGCAGGAATGTCTAGCAGGATCCGCTCTTAGCATCACAATCAAGGGACGCGTCTTTACAACTTTGGCATTTGCTTAATCAGAGATGAACGTTGTGAAGGATATGGAAACTTGGCATGATTTAAGGGCGATAATTTAGGCTAGATTTACTTTTATTTCTAAAGGGGTAATGAGCTGATTATTAGTTTGTTTACCTAAAATAGGCCACTCACACTTGTATATATAACACTCTTCCCCATTTGGAAGACACACAACACATTTCTCACACGCTTAGACACTCGATACTATAGTGATCCTTGTACTCAGCTCATTATCATCCGAAGTTGTAACCATTTTTTGTTATATTGAAGTTTGGTGATCGGTAGTTGCCATCACCCGAGGTTTTTTTATGCCGGAGATCATACATTGATCAAGGGCTTTTTCCTCGCATAAATCCTTGTGTCACTTGCATATTTCTTACTAAAGTGATCCTTTACTTTTTCAACAAACCAAGCATCATTCCCCGTTTACTTAGAGTTTGGTTGCATTATCCTTGTGTGATTTTTGACCAAAACAGTTTGGCGCCCACCGTGGGGCAATTGGTGCTTCATTCATAAGAAAACTTTCTATTCGAAATCATTTCAAAGAGTTACATGGCTTCATCATTGAAGAATACATCCACAGCGATGTCGGCAGTCAATTCATCTACTGGCATTCCACCTTTGCCTCCACCACCAGCTGGATCTCAGAAAAATGCTGAGAAGAGACCAACTTCTATCTCCTCTAAACCATCATCTTCTGCTCTAACTTCTTCTGTTCCCAGTACTAGTGATATATTTACTTTGATTTTGCAGATGAGGGATCGTATGCAGCAGCAGGATGAAACTAATGACAGGATCCTCAGAGAAATCGGAGATCTCAAAAGGCAAAAGAAAACGGCAGAGGATCATTCCCCACTAATGCCCAAATCTTTGAATTTTGATACTCCAATGATTACTTCTCAGCCATCAGAGGTCCCAGACATTCAATATATGGGTGGATCAAGAGGAGTGCATTTCAGCCCAGCAACAATGACTCAGGCATCAGGATCATATTTCCAACCGGCGGGATCCTACGCCCAGCATTTGGGATCCTTCATGAGCTTAGGATCCTCCTTTGTCCCAGGATCATCCCAGGTTCAAGGATCCTCCTTCGTTCCGGGATCATCCCAGGTTCAAGGATCCTCCTTTGTTCCAGGATCATCCCAGGTTCAAGGATCCTCCTTCGTCCCAGGATCATCCCAGATTCAAGAATCCCTACAGATACCAGGATCCTTGAAGAATTTGCAAACAGGAAGCCTAGATGTCCATCAAGGGGACTTCATTCCAATGCAGACCATTGCTTCCACTGGTCCCTCCATCATCCCAGAATCCCAGCAATTTGGATTCACACCCAGTGTTCCTAACTGGAACCCAATGGGAGGTAACACTTTAAATAATTATCCTACCACTAACCATGGACTCATGCAGGACACATGTATCAATCATGCTATGGCCAGGGAGTTACAGAAGCTGAAGGATATGATCTCAAGTGTTCCAGGGGTAGTCAAGCCTATCCCGGAGATTGCAGATGGAAGCCATAAGGTATCTCGTTTTGCACCACCAATTTGTGATGCAGAGGTACCCAAAAGGTTCAATATCCCTACTATGAAGCTGTATGATGGTACAACGGATCCTGAGGAGCACATAGCACAATATAGGGAGAGGATGGAGATCAATCCAGTCCCAGAAAAGTTAAAGGAAGCATGCCTATGTAAAGGATTTGGATCCACCCTTACTGGATCAGCTCTTAAATGGCTGCTAAGTCTTCCCCCTTACTCTATCACTTCATTTGCTAATTTAGTTAATTTGTTCAATAATCAATTCTCTTGTAGTAGAAAATTTGAAAGATTAACTAGTGATTTATATAGGGTAACTCAAAGTCATAATGAATCCTTAAGGGATTATATAACTAAATTCAGTAAAGAATCCTTGGACATTCCCAACTTGGATATGGTCACGGCTGTTGAGGCCTTCAAAATGGGACTGCTTAAGGATTCATTGTTCTATGATGATCTTGTTATGACACCGTGCAGGAACCTAGATGAAGTAAGAACTCGGGCACTCAGGTTCATCTGGCTAGAGGATGACAAGAGGATCCAGGAGAGGCAAGTAGGATCCTCAAAACAGGAAAAACAAGGATCCTCTTTCAAGAACAATAAGTTCAAATCCTACCATAGAAATGACATCCAGAACGTGCATGCTGTTGACCAGGAAGAGGATGATGAGGATTATCCTCCGATTTCTAAATATTGTTTTTCTGTTGACAATCATGAACTAATCCTTGCAATGCAGAATCTAGGAGAAAAAGCCAGATGGCCCAGAAAGAATGACAAACCGTCCAGGACTAAAGACAAGTCAAAGTGGTGTGCATACCACGAGGATTTCGGGCATCTAACTGAAGAATGCATAGCATTAAGAAAAGAAATTGGATATCTGTTAAGCAAGGGGCATCTAAAAGAATTGTTGGGAAGAAAAAAGAAAAGGACTCAGGATCCTGAAAGGATCCCAGAAAAGGCTCCAGCCCCTCCGGCGAATGCACAAGTGATCAACTTTATTTCCGGAGGATCAGATATTTGTGGTACATCCTTCTCGGCAGCCAAAAGGCATGCAAAGGAAGCAAAAATGGATAATGGAGAAAGACCTATTCGAACATCAAGTGTCTCGGAAGGAAAGACGATAACGTTTGATGAGGATGATCGCATTAACATCCAGGATCCTCATCATGATAGTTTAGTTATTACTCTCTTTATTTCTAACCATTTTGTGTGCAGGATCCTTATCGATGGAGGAAGCTCAGTAAACATTATCCAGCTTGATGTTCTAAAGAAAATGGGTATCCCAGAATCAGACATCACACCAAGATCCTCCGTGCTTGTGGGATTCAGTGGAGAAACGAAGAAAATTCTAGGGGACATCAAACTCCCAATCTACGTGGAAGGATTACATAATTATCAAAAATTTTGTGTTATTGACTGTTTATCTTGTTGCAATGTTATCCTTGGCAGGCCCTGGATACATGATATGAAAGCAGTCCCATCCACCTACCATCAATGTGTGAAACTCCAGAGCCCATGGGGGATAATCAAGATCGACAGTGATCAGCAGGAGGCTAAGGATTGTTATACCTCATCCATGAAGCCAACCTCGAAGCCAAGGGAACAATAGCAATTACAGATTCCTCCAAGGAATGTCTTGGAGGCAAGGGAACAAGATGTGGACGAAATCCTCTTGGATCCTAGTGATCCTGAATCAAAAATCTATATCGGATCAGGGATCCTTGGCAAGATGAAAGAAGACATAATATCCTTCCTCAAAAGAAGAAAATCTACCTTTGCATGGAAACATGAAGATATGACAGGTATATCTAAGGATATTATCACTCATAAACTTGGCATTGACAGGTCTATCAAACCAATCCATCAAAAAAGGAGGAAGTTTGCACCAGAAAGGAATGCCATTATCCAAGAAGAAGTAGAGAGACTACTTCGAGCAGGTATGATCAGAGAGGTAAAATATCCAAAATGGTTAGCCAATGTGGTTGTTGTCCAAAAGAAAAACGGAAAGTGGAGGGTATGTGTCGATTTCACTGATCTGAATAAGGCATGTCCCAAGGATCCTTTCCCACTACCCCACATTGACTCCATGGTGGATGCAACGGCGGGGCATGAACTGTTGACCTTTATGGATGCATCATCTGGATTCCAACAAATTCAGATGGAACCATCTGACCAAGAGGATACAGCCTTTATGACCCCAACCGGTTTATATTGTTATATTGCCATGCCTTTTGGACTAAGAAATGCAGGTGCAACATATCAAAGGCTGGTGAATATGATGTTCAAAGATCAAATAGGACAAACTATGGAAGTATACATAGATGATATGGTAGTCAAGTCAAAGAAAGGTGAGGATCACCTAAGGGACTTGGAGGAAGCATTTGATATCCTTGATAATTATAACATGAAGCTTAATCCTTCAAAATGCCACTTTGGTGTTAAAGCAGGTAAATTTCTAGGATATATGGTAACTCAGAGGGGCATCGAAGCAAGCCCGGAGCAAATTAAAGCACTAGTGAATATCAAGTCCCCTGCCAATGCTAAGGATGTGTAAAGGCTAACAGGCAGGATAGCAGCTCTAAACAGGTTCATATCAAAATCCTCAGAAAGATGTAAAGAATTTTACGATATCTTAAGGAAAAACAAGAAGTTTGAATGGACTGAAAAACACGAGAATGCTTTACAAGCCCTTAAAGAATATATGTCCTCAGCACCAGCATTAATGAAACCCGGAAAAGGAGATGTGTTATCCTTATACCTGGCGGTATCCTCAACCGCTGTAAGTGCTGTCCTTGTTAAGGATCACGAAGGTACACAACATCCTATTTACTATGTAAGTAAGAGTTTACTTGATGCAGAATCCAGGTACTCACACCTTGAGAAACTTATTCTCGCATTAATTATGGCATCAACTAAGTTAAGACATTATTTTGAAACCCACACTATTGTTGTTAGAACTAATTTTCCAATCAAGAATGTCCTCAGGAAACCAGAGATGTCCGGAAGAATGGCTAAGTGGGCAGTAAAGCTTAGTGCCCATGATATAAGATATGAGCCTAGAACAGCCATTAAATCCCAAGCACTAGCTGACTTTGTGGCTGATTTCAGTAGTGATCTACAAAAGGAAGCAGAATTGGAAGTCCAGCAGCTGGATGAGACCAAGGATCCTTGGATACTACACACTGATGGATCCTCAAATGTCAAGGGCACAGGGCTCGGGATACTACTAAAATCGCCACAGGGGGACATAATACCCCACTCCATAGCATGTGAGTTCCAAGCAACCAACAATGAGGCTGAATATGAAGCCTTAATTGCTCGTTTACAAATTTCTAAGGATATGGGGGTCAGATACCTTAAAGTATACGTAGACTCATTACTAATCACTAATCACTTTAATGGATCCTATGCTGTTAAAGGAGAAAAACTAACCAAATATTTAGAGATAGTCAAAGAATTGGCACTCTCTTTTGTTTCCTTCAGTTTAACACAGGTACCAAGGGAGGAAAATACAGAAGCTGGTGCATTGGCCAATCTAGGATCATCCTTGAAGATCCCAGAGGATATAAGTATCCCCATCATCCATATCCTAGCTCCTGCTATTGAAAATCAGGTGGCCATGGAAATAGAAGAGGATACTGCAATGATCCCTAGTGAAGAAACTCAATCTTATTCAGGATCATGGATCTCACCAATCATGAGATACTTACAACACGGGGAGATTCCTATGGGAGAAAATCCTAGAGCTTTCAGGATTAAGGTATCTCAATTCACAATCTTAAATAATGTATTATATAAACGATCTCTTGCAGGACCATATTTAAGATGTATCGAGGATCCTGAAATTCAAGAAGTGTTAAGAGACTTCCATGAAGGAGATTGTGGAAACCATACTGGGGGCAGGGCATTGTTCTCAAGGATCCTTAGAACAGGATACTACTGGCCAACTATGAAAAGGGATGCTGTAGAATATGCTAAGAAATGTGATCCTTGTCAAAGACACAGCAATATCCTTCATCAACCAGCTGAATTTTTGCATCCAATATCATCCTCTTGGCCATTCATGAGATGGGGGATGGATATAGTTGGCAAGCTCCCTAAAGCACCTGGTGGAAAAGTATTTATGCTTGCCATGACCGACTACTTCTCCAAGTGGATAGAAGCTGAAGCTTTTGCTCAAGTCAGAGAAAAGGAAGTTATATCCTTTATTAAGAGAAACATTATAACCAGATTTGGCATTCCCTCTGAAATTATATGTGATAATGGTTCCCAATTCATTGGGAGCAGAACCACTAACTTTTGTGACAGTTGGGGAATTAAGATGATAACGTCAACACCAGTCCATCCACAAGCCAATGGTCAATCAGAATCATCCAACAAGATCATCATCAACAACCTGAAGAAGAAATTAGGATCCAAGAAGGGGAAATGGGCAGAGGAATTGCCTTATGTGCTGTGGGCTGATAGGACAACTCCCAAGAATGCCACTGGTCAAACACCCTTCTCTTTAGTATTTGGGGCAGAAGCAGTGATCCCAACAGAAATGGTGATTCCAACTGCTAGAACAAGTACTCGTGATCCTGAAGAGAATGCTGCAAACCTAGCTCAAGACTTGGATACTATTGAGGAAATCAGGGATCTGGCTAGGATAAGGATGTCAAGCTACCAACAAAGAATGGCTGGTGCCTACAACAAAAATGTCAGGATAAGGAAGTTCCAAGTCGGGGATATGGTGTTGAGAAAAGCATTCCAAAACACTATCAATCCTGCTGACGGGAAGTTAGCACCAAAGTGGGAAGGCCCTTACTTGATCGAAGCCGATGCAGGAAAGGGGGCATACAGATTGCTAACCATGGAAGGAAATTTGTTACCAAGAGACTGGAATGCTGTTCACTTAAAAAAATATTTCATGTGAACAGGATCCTCCAAGCATATGATCCTTACATCGGAAGCATCCTCGAAGGATCCCGGCGATATCAGTGATCCTTACTCTGGTAAAGTCCTTATCTCAAAACTTTTCCGTTTCCTTATTTTTACCTAAGGATAAGGATCATGCATCCTTCATCCTCTTCTCACGAGAATTTGAGTTATGATAGCCCAGGTATCTTCAGCATATCGTTAAAGATCTTCAAAAGCACCTCAGATCCTTGGGTCCAACCCCAGTTATCCTTGGGCTTGTCCCCAGTTTTCGCCAGTAGCGCACGATGATCCTGGTATAGTTCACGTCTTTGGGACCAGTACCCACTTTCGACGCTGACAACCTCATCGCACTGGCTATATCTAGGATCCTACGTATAATGGTAGACGTACCATACATCCGTTCCTAAGGTTTCTAACGTTTTCACGTTAGCTAAGGTTTTGACATTTTCATGTCACCAAGTTTGGATAGTCGCCAGTAAGGGCCATACTCCAGTTTACATACGATCCTTGGGCTTGTCCCCAGTTATCCTTTGGGCTTGTCCCCAGTGATCCTTTGGGCTTGTCCCCAGTTATCCTTTGGGCTTGTCCCCAGTGATCCTTTGGGCTTGTCCCCAGTTATCCTTTGGGCATGTCCCCAGCTATTAATTTATCTTTTACATTGGCTTAGTCCCAAGTTATGTTCCATTTTTCAGGTTTTCGAAGTTAAACAAATAAGGATCCTTAATCCTTATTATCCGTTAAAATTTCACTTATGGTTATCTTGATTAAAGGTTAGGATCCTAACTTGGATTCTCAGGTATGATCCTTGACTATTTTGATTATACTTGTTATTTTGAATAACCCTTACACTTTGACAACTAAACCTATGATCCTCGATCATAAACTATTTTTGAAAATTTTTCGATTACAGGATATTTGATCCAGGATCATATCCTAAAATGATTGAACATGATTTGCTTAACAATTGGAAAATATAAGGATAAGCAAAAGGATAACAACACGAGATAAGCCAGAAAGATTAGAGTTATTTTATTAACAAAGGATTTTAAACCCTTTCAAAAGTTGTCAAAATTGCCAACCCACGTTTCTACCAGCAAAACGTGGCCCGTCCACATGGGTTGGCAAAGGGTGTCCATTGTTTATGCGGTCATAGCAGGTGCAGGAAAGTAAGAGCGGCAGGATCACAAAGGCTTCATCCCCCAAACAGAGGATCCCTCCACCATTTGCGATCCTACCTATTGTCCAAAGGATCCAGGATCCTTAACCCTAAAAACTATTGTTTGAGTTACAGACCATAAATTGTTTCAAAACATCACAACCACAAAAAACCACTACCAAATTTTAAAAAATTGGGCTCCGGCTATGTCTAGAAATTTCCATCATTGCCCAATCCTGCAGCTCAAACCTTCGCTGCACCATCACCACCAGCTCCACTTGCTTCCCCCTGATCCTTGCCAACATCACCGCCCTCAAGCAATGGGATCTCCTCAGCCTCCTCATCATCCTCCAACTCTGCCAGCCACCCCTTCCAGCCTTCCAGGTCCCATGTGCCTTTGTCGAAGGAAGGATCCTGAGCCTCCGCAGCCATCTGCAGCTGGATCTTATACATGGTTATCGCAGCAGAGACCTTGGCATCCTGGGTAATGTCATGCTTCTCATAATCAAAATTGATCAGCATCCTGGCAGCTTTATCCTTGGTGGCCCGGAGCTCCTTCTCAAGATCAGCAATCTTGAGATCCTTTAGCACACCCATCTGTTGGAGGTCGGCAATTTGGCGGTCTTGATCCTCAACGTGGCCAATATATGTTTCTATTTCAGCGAGTTTCTGCCAAAAGGGAAAAGGGTAAGTTCAGGACCAGATGATCCTCAAACAAGCAGGATATACAAGCAGGATATACAAGCAGGAGCAGTGATCCTTACTTCGTTAGCGTAATCTAGAAACTGTTGGCGGAGCAGGGGAAATCCTTGAAGATCCTCAGAGGCCTTCCTCTTCTTTCCTTTACCCCTAATAGGTGCTTTAGGGGCTGAAGCGGTTGGACTGGCAGCAGGGGTCTTCTTCCTCGCAGATTTGACATTAGCAAGATCATCAATGCCAAACTTGGAGGCAGATTTAGCAGATTTTCCAGCACCTACACAACCAAAATCAGATAAGTATTCTAACTAATTTAAAAAATCCTACATGAAACTACTTTTTAATCAGGATACTTACTTGACATCATGACAGAGGCAGAGGATACTTCTTGGGAATCTTGAGTAGCAACCTGGAAAGTCCTTGTCTCCGGATCAAGCTTCTTGAAGGCTAAAAGTCTCTCTTTTGCAGTAGGTGTCAACTTCAGACGAGAGATGGAAATAGCTGCACAATAAACAAAAAACAAAAGAAAATGTTAGTGATCCTCATCCTAAGGAACAAATCTTATGGTGATCCTTCCAGGATCCTCTATCCTACCATGAGTAGCCCACTCTTTAGGCAGATCCTTCCCATCAGGGATGGTATCCCTCCTAACAAAGAAGAACCGTCGCTTCCAATTCGTGTCGTTCTTGGTGACCTTGAAGACAGGATGATCCTCTCCAGCTTTTCGCTTAAATAGATAACGATGGGGTCCGAAAGTGGTAAGATCGTACATCTCAGCCAGCTCCGCCATGCCAAGGTCAATCCCTTCTTGTTCAATGATCCTCTAAAGGGTATACAATACCCTCCAGATCATGGGCATAGCCTGGATATAGCAGATGCCGGTGAGAGAGAAGAAGGATTGAGTGAACTGTGGGAAAGGATATGAATACCCTATCAAGAACGGGGTAACAGGAAAGGCCACCCAAGTATCAGAGATAAAGTCACTCAAAGCAGTGGGAGTGAAGGACTTGAAGATGGTGTTCGCCGGAAAACAGTGACGGATTCTATCAACCTGAGGATCAGTGAAACAGCACCTCTCGGTGGGAGAGTCTTTGATGATCCCTTGACCTTTCAAGGGACTGTTCTTCTCAGGATCCTTATGAGGAGAATTCCGGAGCAACATATTTGCAGAAGAAAAACAAAGAAGCAGAAAAACAGAGTACGAGAAGGAAGAAGGAAGAAGAGAGATACCTGATTGATCTTCAGACGGGATTATAAAGGGAGTTTCTTTGATTTTAAATGCGAATTGATCCTATCTCTATCTCCTATTTATAATGATGATCTGCAGGGCTGTCACTTCTGTGACGTAAGAATTGCAACGGCTAGTTCGACTTTAACGGCTAATTATCCGATTAGCTCGTTACAGATAAGATCAAGCAAAATATAACTCATTTATTTACAATATCACTCCTTATATTTTGGGGGCAATTGTTAGGGCTGGATTTTTATAATACATGATCCTTACATGTGATCCTAACCAGTGATCCATGTTTCTTTGGCAGATAGTGATCCTCAGCAGAGTTCCAGGATCAGGATCACGGACCATCATAGGATCCTCATGCTAACAGTTGCTTTCATTGAACTTAATGTCATTTTGCAGGAATGTCTAGCAGGATCCGCTCTTAGCATCACAATCAAGGGACGCGTCTTTACAACTTTGGCATATGCTTAATCAGAGATGAACGTTGTGAACGATATGGAAACTTGGCATGATTTAAGGGCGATAATTTAGGCTAGATTTACTTTTATTTCTAAAGGGGTAATGAGCTGATTATTAGTTTGTTTACCTAAAATAGGCCACTCACACTTGTATATATAACACTCTTCCCCATTCCGAAGACACACAACACATTTCTCACACGCTTAGACACTCGATACTATAGTGATCCTTGTACTCAGCTCATTATCATCCGAAGTTGTAACCATTTTTTGTTATATTGAAGTTTGGTGATCGGTAGTTGCCATCACCCGAGGTTTTTTATGTCGGAGATCATACATTGATCAAGGGCTTTTTCCTCGTATAAATCCTTGTGTCACTTGCATATTTCTTACTAAAGTGATCCTTTACTTTTTCAACAAACCAAGCATCATTCCCCGTTTACTTAGAGTTTGGTTGCATTATCCTTGTGTGATTTTTGACCAAAACAGTTTGGCGCCCACCGTGGGGCAATTGGTGCTTCATTCATAAGAAAACTTTCTGTTCGAAATCATTTCAAAGAGTTACATGGCTTCATCATTGAAGAATACATCCACAGCGATGTCGGCAGTCAATTCATCTACTGGTGAGTAATAACATTCTTAGATATACCTGTCATGTCTTCATGTTTCCAAGTAAAGGTAGACTTGGTTCAAGAAAGATATTAAATCCTGCTCAAAACTGTCTAGGATCTCGGATCCTATAAAAATTTTGGATTCAGGATCCTCTCTATATTCAGGTTCAACAGAATATCCTTGATGTCTTGCTCTCCTGCTTCTATTGTGGCAACCCGAACTTTCGAGGTCAGTAACGTTAGTTTGTGTCGTTACAATCCAACGTAACATGTAACAGTTTTGTTTATTAGCTCACACCTATGTTTTGTGCCGCACTTTTCCTAGTTTTAACTTCATTCGGTCCATGCATATAGGTTATCTTTAGGCCAAAGTCATGCAAGTTCAATTGGGTCTTAGTTTAGTGGGCCGATTAGTTAGAATTTTCTGCACACACCGAATTCATGCTTGGGCTGGGGAAGGCCCAAGAGGATCAATTGTTTTGTTGAGAGAGGCTCGGTTATTGTAATTATATATATACACACCACGTAACAAGATATGACAAAAACGAAAACTAAACCCTACGGCAGTAGATACCTTTCCCCCTTCGAAGCATCTATTCAACCGATAGAACCTCCGGTTAGTGCAATTACTTTTAGTTTTATTGAGCATGTGATGATTAAATGCTGATTTATTTTATACAAGTTGTTATGATTATGTATGTGATGATATGTATATAATATATTTATCGGCCACTGTGTGTTCGTAATAGCACGAGACGGTAATAGCACGAGACGGATGATATTAATTGATTGGCCACTAAGATAGTATATATATAATTGTCTGCTACTGTGTTTTTGCATGCAAAACATTGATATTGTCGGCCACTTCTTAAACCTTATGATTGTATATATGTGAATTGTATTAATATATAGTCATTCGGTTCTTGATATATGGCAAATTCTTAGTGGACATATGATAGGTGCATGTGATTTAATTATGCTTGTCTAATTCATGCCTCATGTGAATTCTTGTTTTGGTCCAATACACTTGAAGGAAAGTGGTCTGACAAGTTGATATGATAACCTTGAATAAAAGTGGTGGCCATGTGA
This sequence comes from Helianthus annuus, assembly GCF_002127325.2. Classification (NCBI taxonomy): domain Eukaryota; kingdom Viridiplantae; phylum Streptophyta; class Magnoliopsida; order Asterales; family Asteraceae; genus Helianthus; species Helianthus annuus. The sequence continues at coordinate 123,612,995 of NC_035436.2, forward strand.
AGTCTTGGATTAATCATATAGGGATGCCATTGATAGTTTGAGTATTAATTATGCTAGGGTGATAGACTATTGATAAATACAAGATTCAGTGGGTATAACCGATTGTTTAGGATGATTAGAATAATAATGTTTTCATATGGATAAATGATCGTTAATGGATTGTGATGTATGTAACTGATGTTGTAATTTGTGACTTAATTAACAAGTAATATGTGGGCCGATTACATATTAGGGTGCTTTATAGATCAAACCACAAATAGCTAAATTAGATGATGTATATGTCCAATCTGAATGTAATGATTAGTATCTGACAATAGTTGATGATGTATTAAATGAATGATGGTCGACAACTATAACCGTAAATCAGTTTCTATTAGGGCCGCATAGCCCATTGCGTAAATGGCTGGGCTGCATGACCACGGGTCACCAGCTCAGCCCACACTTATCAAAATTAGTGATTTATATGTTGCTGGATTGCATTAAACTGTTATGTGAAATTGGGCTGGCATGCTATTAGATTGTATGTCTTCTTGTGGAATAATGTGACATAGGCCGCATAAGGTATATATCGGTTGGCTGCGGTATTGGGTAACGGGTACCCGAACCAGGGGCTTGGGTATGAATGATTTTACTATGTGGGTATTTGCAATGTGTATTCATGATTAAATACATGCAATAAGTTAGGAGACATGAACTTATGCAGTAAATGTACTATGACCCGGATGCTTGTTATGACATATGTGATAATATGTGTTTGGTTGTTATTGCTTGAGAAATACGTGTAACTAGATACGTGAATTGTGAATCCATGAAACTGACTGTCTCTGGTAACCACGATATGGTTTGATTGATCAACTGTAAGCACGTAGCTAATCTTTCCGAGCAAACCAAGGTGAGTTCACACAGCCAAGGCATGGGGTTCCCAGGGTGGGAATGGGATTGGGTGATTATTTCGGGCGTACTTAGTTAATGGAACCTAATGATATAGTCCTCAGGGTGAGGATGGTAAATGATAAGATACGGCTAGACTAGTATACCTACTTGAACTGATCTTCGCACACACGCCAAGGGTTGGCCGCGATATTATGACTGATCTTCGCACACATGCCTTGGAAAGGCCGCGAACTATATACTAAAACTTCGCACACATGCCAGGGTGGCCGCGATACCAATATACATAGTCTAGAAATACTTGGGAACTTTCCCTAATCTTCGCATACATGCCTAGAGGGCCGCGATACGAACTAATATGAACTAATACGATACATGACTTAACGAACGAACACAAGGCTTACTTTACTATTACTATTACTGAACTGTTTACTGTGAACTCGCTCAACTAGTTGTTGACTCTCTGTTGCATGCCTTGCAGGACCTTAGGTACATATGGAGCTTGCACAGGGAGGAGCAGGTCGTTGTGGGATACGGATCAGGGATTTATTGTCAAACGTTTAAACACTTGAACATCACTTTGGGTTTTCGTATTATGCTTCCGCTACTTAAAACTATGTTTTGTTGAAACACCAATTATATTGTGGTGGGTTACATTGATTACTTTTAATATTAAATGCTATGTTCAATATGATTGGTGGCTTGATCCTGGTCAGTCACGCTCCCAAGCGATGATACTCCGCAGGTGGGTTTTGGGGGTGTGACAGATTGGTATCAGAGCCATTGGTTATAGAGAACTTGGTTTTAATATGGGAAAAACGTTTTTATTAAAACCAGACTATAACCAGAACAGTGCTCTCAACGATCCACAACGACGCTTCGCTCCACGTGCAAGACTCAACATTCTAGGTGGTATGGTTTATGCTTTTATTGCCTGCTTGCTAGTTACATAGAATTTTGCTCATGGTATGCCTAGATAAACATAGCAACTGTTGATTGAAACCTTGTGTGCTTACCCTTTTCTGTCATTCTTTCCTTTCTACGTCAATACCCTCTTTTGGTACGTTGTGAGTGTGCATTCTTTCGTTTAACTTGCGTTGCGTCATCAACTCGACAGGCATGTCTGCACCGTCCGCATCTTTCGACCAATCTCGGGCACCAGAGAAGGCACCCGCTGCTACTCACTCACCCCCGCGTCAGGTGGAGACGCGTGCGGCTTATAGGAAGAGACTCGCGCAGGGCGAGGAGTCGTCCTCACGACCTACGCATGCACTACCAGTTAACTCCCTCCGCGCCCAGGCCGAGTCGGCCGTGAGTAAGGCCCTCCGAGATTATAACCAGATTCTAATAGAACAAAACCAAGTCTTAATGGAGCAAAATCAGAAATTACTAAAAAGGGTTGCTACCCTAGGAGGGCGAGTGGAAGCTCAGGAGAAGCAGATACATGAACTTAATAGGAGAACCACTGATTTGAAGGCAGAAGCCCTAAAAGGGCGCGAGGTACAAGGTCTGATACTGAGAGACGCTCGAGTGGATCATGAAAGGCTTAACTCACATGCCGAAAGGATAGGTATGATGGATTGGAGGGTCCATCAGTTGGAGGAAGCCCGCTTCGCACCTGAACCCGAGCCAGCCCAAGTCCCGGCACCTCCCGAACCAGAGGCGGAAGAGTCTGATGAAGAGCCCGAAGAGGAGGAGGAAGAGCCCGAAGAGGAGGAGGAAGAGCCGGAAGAGGAGGAAGAAGAGCCAGAGGAGGTCTCGGATAATGACGGAGACGATGATGATGGGAGTGACCTCGGGGATGGAGACGTGGACGACTGACTTGTCTTTCACTCGTTTATCTAGTTTTTTTTTCTTTCAGTTGTTTTCGTGCAGACAATCGTGGTGATTAAAACTTTTGCGAATATTCGATGCAGTGACTTATATGGTTTAATTTGAATGGATTTTCTTATTCTATTGTTTTAAGGATATTTCTTGTACTGAGTTGTCACTTTACCTCTTTTTCCCCTTGCACCACAAGAGTCACATCTTTGACTCTACGACAATTAAGTTAATTATGGTAAACCTCTCGCTAGCCTTTGTACTACCCGATGCCTATTGGTTGATGCAATGCCTCTTGTTCGAGTTCGTTGGAACTCCCGTCGTGGCCCAGAGTTCACCTGGGAACAAGTAAATCAAAGGAAACGCAAGTATCCCCAGTTGTGCAAGGAACGTAAGTCTACTACTGAAGCTACAGTGGAATTTCGGGATGAAATTCCCAATCAACGGGGGAAGGATGTGACACCCAAGAAAAACCAGGAAACCACGCAACTTAACTAACTTCCTTAGTAACTACGTACTAAATTTCGGGACGAAATTTCTTTCAAGTTGGGGATAATGTGGCAACCCGAACTTTCGAGGTCAGTAACGTTAGTTTGTGTCGTTACAATCCAACGTAACATGTAACAGTTTTGTTTATTAGCTCACACCTATGTTTTGTGCCGCACTTTTCCTAGTTATAACTTCATTCGGTCCATGCATATAGGTTATCTTTAGGCCAAAGTCATGCAAGTTCAATTGGGTCTTAGTTTAGTGGGCCGATTAGTTAGAATTTTCTGCACACACCGAATTCATGCTTGGGCTGGGGAAGGCCCAAGAGGATCAATTGTTTTGTTGAGAGAGGGTCGGTTATTGTAATTATATATATACACACCACGTAAAAAGATATGACAAAAACGAAAACTAAACCCTACGGCAGTAGATACCTTTCCCCCTTCGAAGCATCTATTCAACCGATAGAACCTCCGGTTAGTGCAATTACTTTTAGTTTTGTTGAGCATGTGATGATTAAATGCTGATTTATTTTATACAAGTTGTTATGATTATGTATGTGATGATATGTATATAATATATTTATCGGCCACTGTGTGTTCGTAATAGCACGAGACGGTAATAGCACGAGACGGATGATATTAATTGATTGGCCACTAAGATAGTATATATATAATTGTCTGCTACTGTGTTTTTGCATGCAAAACATTGATATTGTCGGCCACTTCTTAAACCTTATGATTGTATATATGTGAATTGTATTAATATATAGTCATTCGGTTCTTGATATATGGCAAATTCTTAGTGGACATATGATAGGTGCATGTGATTTAATTATGCTTGTCTAATTCATGCCTCATGTGAATTCTTGTTTTGGTCCAATACACTTGAAGGAAAGTGGTCTGACAAGTTGATATGATAACCTTGAATAAAAGTGGTGGCCATGTGAAGTCTTGGATTAATCATATAGGGATGCCATTGATAGTTTGAGTATTAATTATGCTAGGGTGATAGACTATTGATAAATACAAGATTCAGTGGGTATAACCGATTGTTTAGGATGATTAGAATAATAATGTTTTCATATGGATAAATGATCGTTAATGGATTGTGATGTATGTAACTGATGTTGTAATTTGTGACTTAATTAACAAGTAATATGTGGGCCGATTACATATTAGGGTGCTTTATAGATCAAACCACAAATAGCTAAATTAGATGATGTATATGTCCAATCTGAATGTAATGATTAGTATCTGACAATAGTTGATGATGTATTAAATGAATGGGTCGACAACTATAACCGTAAATCAGTTTCTATTGGGGCCGCATAGCCCATTGCGTAAATGGCTGGGCTGCATGACCACGGGTCACCAGCTCAGCCCACACTTATCAAAATTAGTGATTTGTATGTTGCTGGATTGCATTAAACTGTTATGTGAAATTGGGCTGGCATGCTATTAGATTGTATGTCTTCTTGTGGAATAATGTGACATAGGCCGCATAAGGTATATATCGGTTGGTTGCGGTATTGGGTAACGGGTACCCGAACCAGGGGCTTGGGTATGAATGATTTTACTATGTGGGTATTTGCAATGTGTATTCATGATTAAATACATGCAATAAGTTAGGAGACATGAACTTATGCCGTAAATGTACTATGACCCGGATGCTTGTTATGACATATGTGATAATATGTGTTTGGTTATTATTGCTTGAGAAATACGTGTAACTAGATACGTGAATTGTGAATCCATGAAACTGACTGTCTCTGGTAACCACGATAGGGTTTGATTGATCAACTGTAAGCACGTAGCTAATCTTTCCGAGCAAACCAAGGTGAGTTCACACAGCCAAGGCATGGGGTTCCCAGGGTGGGAATGGGATTGGATGATTATTTCGGGCGTACTTAGTTAATGGAACCTAATGATATAGTCCTCAGGGTGAGGATGGTAAATGATAAGATACGGCTAGACTAGTATACCTACTTGAACTGATCTTCGCACACACGCCAAGGGTTGGCCGCGATATTATGACTGATCTTCGCACACATGCCTTGGAAAGGCCGCGAACTATATACTAAAACTTCGCACACATGCCAGGGTGGCCGCGATACAAATATACATAGTCTAGAAATACTTGGGAACTTTCCCTAATCTTCGCATACATGCCTAGAGGGCCGCGATACGAACTAATATGAACTAATACGATACATGACTTAACGAACGAACACAAGGCTTACTTTACTATTACTATTACTGAACTGTTTACTGTGAACTCGCTCAACTAGTTGTTGACTCTCTGTTGCATGCCTTGCAGGACCTTAGGTACATATGGAGCTTGCACAGGGAGGAGCAGGTCGTTGTGGGATACGGATCAGGGATTTATTGTCAAACGTTTAAACACTTGAACATCACTTTGGGTTTTCGTATTATGCTTCCGCTACTTAAAACTATGTTTTGTTGAAACACCAATTATATTGTGGTGGGTTACATTGATTACTTTTAATATTAAATGCTATGTTCAATATGATTGGTGGTTTGATCCTTGTCAGTCACGCTCCCAAGCGGTGATACTCCGCAGGTGGGTTTTGGGGGTGTGACATCTATGACGTCTTGCTCCTTGGAGGCTGGCTTCATTGAAGAAGTGTAACAGTTCTTTGCCTCCTGCTGATCATCTCTATATTCACCACACCCCATAGAGTTGGGAGCTTGATACATTGATGATATGTTGAGGGGGACTGCCTTCATATCATGTATCCATGGCCTGCCAAAGATGACATTACAGCAAGATAAGCAATCAATAATATAGAATTTTTTAACATAATTCACTCCCTCTATAAAAATAGAAAGTTTGATGTCCCCCAATGTAATCTTTGTCTCTCCACTGAATCCCACAAGGACAGATGATCTTAGGACAATATCAGATTCAAGGAAGTTCATTCTTTTGAGGACATCCAACTGGATTATGTTCACTGAGCTTCTCCCATCAATGAGAATCATGCGAACAAAATGGTTAGATATAAACAATGTAATAACCAAACCGTCATGATGAGGATCATGTATGTCTACACGATCATCCTCATCAAAGGTATGACTCTTTCCTGGGTAAGAATGGAAGTTCGAACAGGTCTGTCCCCATTCTCCATCTTTGTTTCTTTTACATGTCTTTTAGCTGCTGAGAACCCCCGGAGATGAAATGGATGATTTGAGCATCAGTTGGTGGAGGAGGAGCTTTTTGAGGAACTTTCTTAGAATCCTGGATCCTTGAATTTTTCCTTCCAAGCAATTCCTTCTAGTATCATTTGCTCAAAAGATAACCTATCTCCTTCCTTAATGCTATGCACTCATCTGTGAGATGACCAAAATCCTCATGGTAAGCACACCATTTCGATTTGTCTTTGGTAGCAGGCGATTTGTCATTCTTCCTTGGCCACCTAGCCTTGTCACCTAAATTCTGCATAGCAAGGATTAGTTCATTATTATCAGCAGAAAAATAATATTCAAAAATAGGAGAATAATCCTCATCATCTTCCTCTTGTTCCACAGCATGCAAATTCCGGTTGTCATTCTTGGAGTATTGCTTGGATCAGTTATTCTTGAAATAGGATCCTTGTTTGTCTTGCTTTGAGGATCCTGACAACCTCTCTTGGATCCTTTTGTTATCCTCTAAACGGATCAACCTAAGGGCCCTGCTCCTTACCTCATCTAAGTTCCTGCAAGGTGTCATAACAAGAGCATCATAGGACTGAGAATCCTTAAGTAAACCCAGTTTAAAAGCTTCAATAGCAGTAGCAATATCTAAGTTAGGGATTTCTAAGGATTCTCTACTGAATTTAGTAATGTAATCCCTTAATGATTCATTATGACCTAGGGTGATCCTATATAAGTCACTAGTTAACCTTTCAAAAGTTCTACTATAGGAAAATTGACTATTGAACAAGTTAACTAAATGAGAAAATGAAGTTATAGAATAAGGAGGAAGACTTAGCAGCCATTTTAACGCTGATCCAGCAAGTGTGGATCCAAATCCCTTGCATAAGCAGGCTTCCTTCAGGCTTTCAGGAATGGGGTTGATTTCCATTCTTTCCCTGTATTGAGCCACATGCTCTTCTGGATCAGTAGTTCCATCATATAACTTCATGTTGAGGTGCAAAGCGAGACACTTTATGACTTTCATGTGGAATCTCAGGAATGGGTTTGACCACTCCCGGGACGTTGGATATCATATCCTCGAGTTTTTGTAACTCTCTGGCCATGGCTTGGTTGGTCCCTGCATCCTGCACAAAGCCATGGTTAGCATTATAAGAAGTATTCAAAGTGTTACCTCCTGATGGATTCAAGGTTGGGATTCCTGATGTGAATCCATATTGATGTGATTTTGGCATGATTGAAGGACCGGATGAAGCAATGGTCTGCATAGGTATGAAGTCTCCCAAGTGAATCTCTGAACCTCTGGGTTGTTGACTCCCTAAGGATCCTTGATCCTAAAAGATGTTGGATCTAGTATGCATCGGAACTGAAGGTCTTGGAGGATACTCCATGGATCCGTAAACCTGAGACGAGGATCCTTGAATCTGGAAGGAGGATCCTTGAACCTGAGAGGATCCTTGAACCTGAGAGGAGGATCCTTGAACCTGAGAGGAGGATCCTTGAACCTGAGAGGATCCCTGAACCTGAGAGGATGATCCTTGAATTGGTTGCGTCCCCATGTACCTTCCTGAGCTAAATAAGGATCCTTGATGCTAGGATGAGGATCCTTAAGGCTGCGCTGACTCCAGTGATCCTTGCCGAAGGATAGGGGATCCTTGAATCTGGACACTGAATCCTTTGGAAAACTGGATTGTTGATGATAGAGTAGTAAAATCCATTGACCTGGGCATCAATGGGGAGTGATCCTCTGCTGATTTTATCAATTTCGTGAAGTATCATGCCATTAGTTTCGTCCTGTTGTTGCATGTATCCTCTACTCTGCAAAATCAAAGAATAAAGATCACTGTTAGTAGGTGTAGAGGAAGAAACAACAGTTGGTTTTGTGAAAACAGGGGTTGTCTTCTTCGGAGAATTCTCAGCATTCTTCTGGAATGCAGGGGGAAGAGGATGCAACGGTGGAATGCCCCTGTGATGAGGTAACCGCCGACATGGAACTTGAAGTATTTTTTCCCTGAGAAGCCATGTGGTTGAAGGTAATGCACATAAATGAGTGAAATGAACGAAATTTCTCAGAATTGAAGCACCAATTGCCCCATGGTGGGCGCCAAACTGTTTTGGTCAAAAATCACACAAGGATCTGCAACCAAATCTTATTTTGTGAGGTGTGATGCTTGGTTAATTGTATGAACGACAAGTATATGAAATCAACGATGAACACCTAGATTTATACGAGGAAAAAGCCCTTGATCTTTAGAAGATCTCCGGCATAAAAAACCTCGGGTGATAGAAACTACCGATCACCAAATATATTGCAAAAACAATAATGATCCTTGTACAACTTCGGAAGAAAACAAGCTCAATACAATGAATTGCCAGTATAGGTGTGTGTTTTTGCTAAGTGTTTATAGAGAATTCGAGTGTTGTGTGTTTTTTCTGTGGTGTGTTCGACTTATGTCTCAAATGAGCTCATTTTCCCCTTAAAAGATAAGAAATATCCAGCAACAAACTTTCCTAAAAAGGTGGAGGTCACCCATGTTCTCCAAAACGGCTATTTCTTCATTAAGCACGTGCCTATGAAGCATATTCCACGAGATTCCAGCAAAGACTAAGCCCATGTCGTCCATTACCTGCATATAAACATTAAAAACGTGACAATTGTTAGAAATCATAAGTTCTGTTAAGGATCCTGGATCCTCAGACTCTGGATCCTCAGACTCCCTGCATCATCCATTAAGGATCTGTGATCCATGCCCAGTCTCAAGATAGATGATCCTTAGCATAAAATTCATGCCCTAACACTAGTTGTTAGGGCAGGATTTTTAATGACCTGTGATCCTTACCTAATATCCTAATAATGATCCTTGTTTCTGTGGCAGATAGTGATCCTCAGAAGAACTTCAGGATCAGGATAATGGATCATCCTAAGGATCCTCATACTAACGATTGTTCTCTTTGAATTTAATGTTGTTTTGCAGGAATTACGAGTTGGAGCTAGTCTTGGCAACGTTATTAAGGAATCTTTCACGCTAATTTCGCACATGCATAACCAGAAATAGACGTTGTGGAGAATACGGAAACTTAGCACAAATTACGGGCAATTAGTTAGGCTAAATTTACTTCTGTTTCTAAAGGGGTAACGAGCTAGTAGTTAGGTGACTTACCTAAATTCAACCACACACACTTATATAAAGGGCACTCTCAAGCATTCGGAGGACACGACACATTTCTTACACGCTCTAGCATACTACACCATAGTGATCCTTGTACCTAGCTCGTTATCATCCGAAGTTGTAAACATTGTTTATTATATTTAAGTTTGGTGATCGGTAGTTTCCATCACCCGAGGTTTTTTATGCCGGAGATCATCCTTTGATCAAGGGCTTTTTCCTCGTATAAATCTTTGTGTCGCTTGTGCAGTTTACATATAAGTGATACTTTTCTTTATTCATCATTACAAGCATCATTCCCCGTTAACAGAGAGTTTGGTTGCATTATCCTTGTGTGATTTTTGACCAAAACAGTTTGGCGCCCACCGTGGGGCAATTGGTGCTTCATTCATAAGAAAGTTTTCTATTGGTGATCATTCCGGATCGTTGCATACATGGCTTCATCATTGAAGAATACCTCTACAGCGATGTCTGCGGTCAATTCATCTCAGGGTATTCCACCTTTGCCTCCACCACCTGCTGGATCTCAGAAAAATGCTGAGAAGAGACCAACTTCCATTTTCTCTAAACCTCCATCTTCTTCTGCTCCAACTTCTTCTGCTCCCACTACTAGTGATATGTTTACTTTGATTTTGCAGATGAGGGATCATATTCAGCGGCAGGATGAAACTAATGATAGGATCCTCAAGGAAATCGGAGATCTCAAGAGACAAAAGAAAACGGCAGAGGTTCATTCTCCACTGGTGCCCAAATCTTTGAATTTTGATACTCCGATGATTACTTCTCAGCCATCAGAGATCCCAGACATTCAACATGTGGGTGGACCAAGAGGAGTGCACTTCGGCTCAGCAATAGTGACTCAGGCATCAAGTTCATATTTCCAGCCAGTAGGATCCTATCCTCAGCATATGGGATCCTTCGTGAATTCAGGAGCCTACTCAGGAGCGCAGCAGGTTCTAGGATCCTCCTTTGTTCCAGGATCATCCCAGGTTCAAGGATCCTCCTTTGTTCCAGGATCATCCCAGGTTCAAGGATCCTCCTTCGTTCCAGGATCATCCCAGGTTCAAGGATCCTCCTTCGTGCCAGGATCCTTGAAGAATTTGCAAACAGGAAGTTCAGATGTCCATCAAGGAGATTTTATTCCAATGCAGATTATTGCTTCCACTGGTTCATCCATCATCCCAGAGTCCCAGCAACACGGATTCACATCTAGTATTCCTAACTTGAACCCAATGGGAGGTAACACTTTTAATAATTCTCTTACCACTAACCATGGATTCATGCAGGATGCAGGTATCAACCATGCTATGGCTAAAGAACTGCAGAAACTGAAGGATATGATATCAAGTGTTCCAGGGGTGGTCAAACCTATCCCGGAGATTGCAGATGGAAGCCATAAAGTATCTCGTTTTGCACCACCAATTTGTGATGCTGAGATACCCAAAAGATTCCATATTCCAACTATGAAGCTGTATGATGGTTCAACAGATCCTGAGGAACACATAGCACAATACAGGGAAAGGATGGAGATCAATCCGATTCCTGAAAGGTTAAAGGAAGCGTGCCTATGTAAGGGATTTGGATCCACTCTTACTGGATCAGCTCTCAAATGGCTGCTAAGTCTTCCCCCTTACTCTATTACTTCATTTGCCAATCTAGTTAACTTATTCAATAATCAATTTTCTTGTAGTAGAAAATTTGAACGATTAACTACTGATTTATATAGGATAACTCAAGGTCATAATGAATCATTAAGGGATTATATAACAAAATTTAGTAAAGAATCCTTGGACATTCCCAACTTGGATATAGCCACGGCTGTTGAGGCCTTCAAGATGGGATTGCTTAGGGATTCATTATTCTATGATAATCTTGTTATGACACCATGCAGGAACCTAGATGAAGTAAGGACTCGGGCACTCAGGTTCATCCGGCTAGAGGATGACAAGAGGATCCAGGAGAGACAAGCAGGATCCTCAAAACAAGAAAAGCAAGGATCCTCTTTCAAGAACAACAAATTCAAATCCTATAACAGAATTGACAACCAGAACGTGCATGCTGTTGACCAAGAAGAGGATGATGAGGATTATCCTCCGATTTCTGAATACTGTTTTTCCGTTGATAACCATGAACTAATCCTTGCAATGCAGAATCTAGGAGAAAAAGCCAGATGGCCCAGAAAAAATGACGAACCAGCTGCAACTAAAGACAAATCAAAGTGGTGTGCATACCATGAGGATTTTGGGCATTTAACAGAGGAATGCATCGCATTGAGAAAGGAAATTGGATATCTGCTGAGCAAGGGACATTTAAAAGAGTTGTTGGGAAGAAAAAAGCCAAGGACTCAGGATCCTGAAAGGATCCCTGAAAAAGCTCCAGCTCCTCCGGCAGATGCACAAGTGATAAACTTTATTTCTGGAGGATCAGACATCTGTGGTACATCCTTCTCAGCAGCTAAAAGGCATGCAAAGGAAGCTAAAATGGATAATGGAGAAAGACCTATTCGAACATCAAGTGTCTCGGAAGGAAAAGTGATAACTGTTAGGGCTGGATTTTTGTGATACATGATCCTTACATGTGATCCTAACCAGTGATCCTTGTTTTTTAGCAGATAGTGATCCTCAGCAGGACTTCAGGATCAGGATCATGGACCATCCCAGGATCCTCATGCTAACAGTTACCTTCATTGAATTAAATGTTGTTTTGCAGGAACATCTAGTAGGATCCGCTCTTAGCATCACAATCAAAGGACGCGTGATTACAATTATAGCATGTGCTTAATCGGAGATGGACGTTGCAAAGGATATGGAAACTTAGCATGATTTAAGGGCGACAATTTAGGCTAGATTTGCTTTTATTTCTAAAGGGGTAATGAGCTGATTATTAGTCTTTTTACCTAAAATAGGTCACCTACACTTGTATATATAAACACTCTTCCCCATTCGGAAGAACACACAACACAATTCTCACACGCTTAGACACACATTACGATAGTGATCCTTGTACTCAGCTCATTATCATCCGAAGTTGTAACCATATTTTGATATATTGAAGTTGGTGATCGGTAGTTGCCATCACCCGAGGTTTTTTATGCCGGAGATCATACATTGATCAAGGGCTTTTTCCTCGTATAAATCATTGTGTCTTTGCATATTACATACTAAAGTGATCCTTTACTTTTTCAATAAACCAAGCATCATTCCCCATTTACTTAGAGTTTGGTTGCATTATCCTTGTGTGATTTTTGACCAAAACAGTTTGGCGCCCACCGTGGGGCAATTGGTGCTTCATTCATAAGAAAACTTTCTGTTCGAAATCATTTCAAAGAGTTACATGGCTTCGTCATTGAAGAATACATCCACAGCGATGTCGGCAGTCAATTCATCTACTGGCATTCCACCTTTGCCTCCACCACCAGCTGGATCTCAGAAAAATGCTGAGAAGAGACCAACTTCTATATCCTCTAAACCATCATCTTCTGCTCTAACTTCTTCTGTTCCCAGTACTAGTGATATATTTACTTTGATTTTGCAGATGAGGGATCGTATGCAGCAGCAGGATGAAAATAATGACAGGATCCTCAGAGAAATCGGAGATCTCAAAAGGCAAAAGAAAACGGCAGAGGATCATTCCCCACTAATGCCCAAATCTTTGAATTTTGATACTCCAATGATTACTTCTCAGCCAACAGAGGTCCCAGACATACAATATATGGGTGGATCAAGAGGAGTGCATTTCAGCCCAGCAACAATGACTCAGGCATCAGGATCATATTTTCAACCGGCGGGATCCTACGCCCAGCATTCGGGATCCTTCATGAGCTTAGGATCCTCCTTTGTCCCTGGATCATCCCAGGTTCAAGGATCCTCCTTCGTTCCGGGATCATCCCAGGTTCAAGGATCCTCCTTTGTTCCAGGATCATCCCAGGTTCAAGGATCCTCCTTCGTTCCGGGATCGTCTCAGATACCAGGATCCTTCCAGATGCCAGGATCCCTAAAAAGTTTGCAAACAGGAAGTCTAGATGTCCATCAAGGGGACTTCATTCCAATGCAGACCATTGCTTCCATTGGTCCCTCCGTTATCCCAGAATCCCAGCAATATGGATTCACACCCAATGTTCCTAACTTGAACCCGATGGGAGGTAACACCTTAAATAATTATCCTACCACTAACCATGGATTCGTGCAGGATACAGGTATCAATCATGCTATGGCCAGGGAGTTACAGAAGCTGAAGGATATGATATCAAGTGTTCCAGGGGTAGTCAAGCCTATCCCGGAGATTGCAGATGGGAGCCATAAGGTATCTCGTTTTGCACCACCAATTTGTGATGCAGAGGTACCCAAAAGGTTCCATATCCCTACTATGAAGCTGTATGATGGTACAACGGATCCTGAGGAGCACATAGCACAATACAGGGATAGGATGGAGATCAATCCAATCCCAGAAAAGTTAAAGGAAGCATGCTTATGTAAAGGATTTGGATCCACCCTTACTGGATCAGCTCTTAAATGGCTGCTAAGTCTTCCCCCTTACTCTATCACTTCATTTGCTAATTTAGTTAATTTATTCAATAACCAATTCTCTTGTAGTAGAAAATTTGAAAGATTAACTAGTGATTTATATAGGGTAACTCAAAGTCATAATGAATCATTAAGGGATTATATAACTAAATTTAGTAAAGAATCCTTGGACATTCCCAACTTGGATATGGCTACGGCTGTTGAAGCCTTCAAAATGGGATTGCTTAAGGATTCATTGTTCTATGATGATCTTGTTATGACACCATGCAGGAATCTAGATGAAGTAAGAACTCGGGCACTCAGGTTCATCCGGCTAGAGGATGACAAGAGGATCCAGGAGAGACAAGTGGGATCCTCAAAACAGGAGAAACAAGGATCCTCCTTCAAGAACAATAAATTCAAATCCTACCATAGAAATGACAACCAGAATGTGCATGTTGTTGACCAAGAAGAGGATGATGAAGATTATCCTCCAATCTCCGAATATTGTTTTTCCGTTGATAATCATGAACTAATCCTTACAATGCAGAATCTAGGAGAAAAAGCTAGGTGGCCCAGGAAGAATGATAAACCATCCGGGACTAAAGACAAGTCAAAATGGTGTGCATACCATGAGGATTTCGGGCATCTAACTGAAGAATGCATAGCTTTAAGAAAAGAAATTGGATATCTGTTAAGCAAGGGGCATCTAAAAGAATTGTTGGGAAGAAAAAAGCAAACGACTCAGGATCCTGAAAAGATCCCTGAAAAGGCTCCAGCCCCTCCGGCGAATGCACAAGTGATCAACTTTATTTCCGGAGGATCAGACATCTGTGGTACATCCTTCTCAGCGGCCAAAAGGCATGCAAAGGAAGCAAAAATGGATAATGGAGAGAGGCCTATTCGAACATCAAGTGTCTCAGAAGGAAAGACGATAACGTTTGATGAGGATGATCGCATTAACATCCAGGATCCTCATCATGATAGTTTAGTTATTACTCTCTTTATCTCTAACCATTTTGTCCGCAGGATCCTTATCGACGGAGGAAGCTCAGTGAACATTATCCAGCTTGATGTTCTGAAGAAAATGGGTATCCCAGAATCAGACATCACACCAAGATCCTCCGTGCTTGTAGGATTCAGTGGAGAAACGAAGAAAACTCTGGGGGACATCAAACTCCCAATCTACGTGGAAGGATTACATAATTATCAAAAATTTTGTGTTATTGACTGTTTATCTTGTTGCAATGTTATCCTTGGCAGGCCCTGGATACATGATATGAAAGCAGTCCCATCCACCTATCATCAATGTGTGAAACTCCCTAGCCCATGGGGGATAATCAAGATCGACAGTGATCAGCAGGAGGCTAAGAATTGTTATACCTCATCCATGAAGCCAACCTCGAAGCCAAGGGAGCAATAGCAATTACAGTATCCTCCGAGGAATGTCTTGGAGGCAAGGGAACAAGATGTGGACGAAATCCTCTTGGATCCTAGTGATCCTGAATCAAAAATCTATATCGGATCAGGGATCCTTGGCAAAATGAAAGAAGACATAATATCCTTCCTCAAAAGAAGAAAATCTACCTTTGCATGGAAGCATGAAGATATGACAGGTATATCTAAGGATATCATCACTCATAAACTTGGCATTGACAGGTCTATCAAACCAATCCATCAAAAAAGGAGGAAGTTTGCACCAGAAAGGAATGCCATTATCCAAGAAGAAGTAGAGAGACTACTTCGAGCAGGTATGATCAGAGAGGTAAAATATCCAAAATGGTTAGCCAATGTGGTCGTTGTCCAAAAGAAAAACGGAAAGTGGAGGGTATGTGTCGATTTCACTGATCTGAATAAGGCATGTCCCAAGGATCCTTTCCCATTACCCCACATTGACTCCATGGTGGATGCAACGGCGGGGCATGAACTGTTGACCTTTATGGATGCATCATCTGGATTCCAACAAATTCAGATGGAACCATCCGACCAAGAGGCTACGGCCTTTATGACCCCAACCGGTTTGTATTGTTATATTGCCATGCCTTTTGGACTAAGAAATGCAGGTGCAACATATCAAAGGCTGGTGAATATGATGTTCAAAGATCAAATTGGACAAACTATGGAAGTATACATAGATGATATCGTAGTCAAATCAAAGAAAGCTGAGGATCACCTAAGGGATTTGGAAGAAGCATTTGATATCCTTGATAATTATAACATGAAGCTTAATCCTTCAAAATGCCACTTTGGTGTTAAGGCAGGTAAATTCCTAGGATATATGGTAACTCAGAGGGGCATTGAAGCAAGCCCGGAGCGAATTAAAGCACTGGTGAATATCAAATCCCCTGCCAATGCTAAGGATGTGCAAAGGCTAACAGGCAGGATAGCAGCTTTAAACAGGTTCGTATCAAAATCCTCAGAAAGATGTAAAGAATTTTATGATATCCTAAGGAATAACAAGAAATTTGAATGGACTGAAAAGCATGAGAATGCTTTACAAGCCCTTAAAGAATATATGTCCTCAGCACCAGCATTAATGAAACCCGGAAAAGGAGATGTGTTATCCTTATACCTAGCGGTATCCTCAACCGCTGTAAGTGCTGTCCTTGTTAAGGATCACGAAGGTACACAACATCCTATTTACTATGTAAGTAAGAGTTTACTTGATGCAGAATCCAGGTACTCACACCTTGAGAAACTTATTCTTGCACTAATTATGGCATCAACTAAGTTAAAACTCATACTATCGTTGTTAGAACTAATTTTCCAATCAAGAATGTCCTCAGGAAACCAGAGATGTCCGGAAGAATGGCTAAGTGGGCAGTAAAGCTTAGTGCCCATGATATAAGATACGAGCCTAGAACAGCAATCAAATCCCAAGCACTAGCTGACTTTGTGGCTGATTTCAGTAGTGATCTACAAAAGGAAGCAGAATTGGAAGTCCAGCAGCTGGATGAGACCAAGGATCCTTGGATACTACACACTGATGGATCCTCAAATGTCAAGGGCACAGGGCTCGGGATACTACTAAAATCGCCACAGGGGGACATAATACCCCACTCCATAGCCTGTGAGTTCCAAGCAACTAACAATGAGGCTGAATATGAAGCCTTAATTGCTGGCTTGCAAATTGCTAAGGATATGGGGGTGAAATATCTTAAAGTATATGTGGACTCATTATTGATCACCAATCACTTTAATGGATCCTATGCTGTTAAAGGTGAAAAACTAACCAAATATTTAGAGATAGTCAAGGAATTGGCACTCTCTTTTGTCTCTTTCAGCTTAACACAGGTACCAAGGGAGGAGAACACAGAAGCTGATGCATTGGCCAACCTAGGATCATCCTTGAAGATTCCAGAAGATATAAGTATCCCTATCATCCATATCCTGGCTCCTGCTATTGAAAATCAGGTGGCCATGGAAATAGAAGAGGATACTGCAGTGATCCCTAGTGAAGAAGCTCAATCTTATTCAGGATCATGGATCTCACCAATCATGAGATACTTGCAATACGGGGAGACTCCGATGGGAGAAAATCCTAGAGCTTTCAGGATTAAGGTATCTCAATTCACAATTTTGAAAAATGTATTATATAAGCGATCTCTTGCAGGACCATATTTAAGATGTATCGAGGATCCTGAAATTGAAGAAGTGTTGAGAGACTTCCATGAGGGAGATTGTGGAAACCACACTGGGGGCAGAGCATTATTCTCAAGGATCCTTAGAACAGGATACTACTGGCTAACTATGAAAAGGGATGCTGTAGAATATGCTAAGAAGTGTGATCCTTGTCAAAGACACAGCAATATCCTCCATCAGCCAGCTGAATTTTTACACCCAATACCATCCTCTTGGCCATTCATGAGATGGGGAATGGATATAGTTGGCAAGCTTCCTGAAGCACCTGGTGGAAAAATATTTATGCTTGCCATGACCGACTACTTCTCCAAATGGATAGAAGCTGAAGCCTTTGCTCAAGTCAGAGAAAAGGAAGTTATATCCTTTATTAAAAGAAACATTATAACTAGATTTGGCATTCCCTCTGAAATTGTATGTGATAATGGTTCCCAATTCATTGGGAGCAGAACCACTAACTTTTGTGACAGTTGGGGAATTAAGATGTTAACATCAACACCAGTCCATCCACAAGCCAATGGTCAAGCAGAATCATCCAACAAGATCATCATCAACAATCTGAAGAAGAAGCTAGGATCCAAGAAGGGGAAGTGGGCAGAGGAATTGCCTTATGTGCTGTGGGCTGATAGGACAACTCCCAAGAATGCCACTGGTCAAACACCTTTCTCTTTAGTATTTGGGGCTGAAGCAGTGATCCCAACAGAAATGGTAGTTCCAACTGCTAGAACAAGTACTCGTGATCCTGAAGAGAATGTTGCAATCTTAGCTCAAGACTTGGATACTATTGAGGAAATCAGGGATTTGGCTAGGATAAGGATGGCAAGCTACCAACAAAGAATGGCTGGTGCTTACAATAAAAATGTCAGGATAAGGAAGTTCCAAGTCGGGGATATGGTGTTGAGAAAAGCATTCCAAAACACTATCAATCCTGCTGACGGGAAGTTAGCACCAAAGTGGGAAGGCCCTTACTTGATCGAAGCCGAAGCAGGAAAGGGGGCATACAGATTGCTAACCATGGAAGGAAATTTGTTACCAAGAGCCTGGAATGCCGTTCACTTAAAAAAATATTTCATGTGAACAGGATCCTCCAAGCATATGATCCTTACACTGGAAGCATCCTCGAAGGATGCCGGCGATATTAGTGATCCTTACTCTGGTAAAGTCCTTATCTCAGAACTTTTACGTTTTCTTATTTTTACCTAAGGATAAGGATCATGCATCCTTCATCCTCTTCTCACGGACCATTTGAGTTATGATAGTCCAGGTATCTTCAGCATATCGTTAAAGATCTTCAAAAGCACCACAGATCCTTGGGTTCAACCCCAGTTATCCTTGGGCTTGTCCCCAGTTTTCGCCAGTAGCGCACGATGATCCTGGTATAGTTCACGTCTTTGGGACCAGTACCCACTTTCGGGGCTGACAACCTCATCGTACTGGCTATACCTAGGATCCTACATATAATGGTAGACGTACCATACATCCGTTCCAAAGGTTTCTAACGTTTTCACGTTAACTAAGGTTTTGACATTCTCATGTCACTAAGTTTGGATAGTCGCCAGTAAGGGCCATACTCCAGTTTACATACGATCCTCTGGGCTTGTCCCCAGTTATCCTTTGGGCTTGTCCCCAGTTATCCTTTGGGCTTGTCCCTAGTGATCCTTTGGGATTATCCCCAGTTACCCTTTGGGCATGTCCCCAGCTACTAACTTATCTTTTACATTGACTTAGTCCCAAGTTATGTTTCATTTTTCAGGTTTTCAAAGTTAAACACATAAGGATCCTTAATCCTTATTATCCATTAAAATCTCATCTACGGTTATCTTGATTAAAGGTTAGGATCCTAACTTGGATCCTCAGGTATGACCCTTGACTATTTTGATTATACTGAACAACCCTTACACTTTGACAACTAAACCTATGATCCTTGAAATTAATTGCTTCAAAAATCTTCAGTGTCAGGATATTTGATCTAGGATCATATCCTAAATTTATTAAACATGGTTTGCTCAACTCTTGTTACTCTAACAAATATATTTCTAAAACAACTGGAAAATAAAGAGGATAAATAAAGGATAACAACACGAGATAAGCCAGAAAGATTAAAGTTATATTATTAACAAAAGGATCTTAAACCCTTTCAAAAAGTTGTCAAAATTGCCAACCCACATTTCTACCAGCAAAACGTGGCCCGTCCACATGGGTTGGCAAAGGGTGTCCATTGTTTATGCGGTCATAGCAGGTGCAAGAAATTAAAGGCGGCAGGATCACAAAGGCTTCATCCCCCAAACAGAGGATCCCTCCACCATTTGCGATCCTACCTATTGTCCAAAGGATCCAGGATCCTTAACCCTAAAAACTATTGTTTAAGTTACAGACCATAAATTGTTTCAAACATCAACAACCACAAAAACCACTTCCAAACCTAAAAAAATTGGGCTCCGGCCTAGTCACAAATATCCATCATCGCCCAATCCAGCAGCTCAAACCTTTGCTGCTCCATCACCACTAGCTTCCCCACCTTGATCCTTGCCAGCATCACCACCTTCAAGCATAGGGATATCCTCAGCTTCATCATCGTCCTCCAGTTCCGCCAGCCTTGCCTTCCAACCCTCCACATCCCATGAGCTCTTGTCGAAGGCAGGATCCTGAGCCTCAGCAGCCATCTGCAGTTGTATCTTATACATAGCAATCGCGGCAGAGACCTTGGCATCCTGGGTGATCTCCTGCTTTTCGCCATCCATGTTGATCAGCATTTGAGCAGCCTCATCCTTTGTAGCCCGGAGCTCCTTCTCAAGATCAGCTATCTTAAGATCCTTCAACACGCCCATTTGTTGAAGGTCGGCGATTTGGCTTTCCTGATCCTCGACATGGCCAAGGTAGGTCTCTACTTCAGCAAGTTTCTGCAAAAAGGAAAAAGGTAAGATCAGGACCAGGTGATCCTCAAAGAAACAGAATACACAGACAGAATACTCAAGTAGGATAGCCAACAGGGGCAATGATCCTTACTTCATTAACATAATCAAGAAACTGCTGGCGGAGCAGGGGAAATCCTTGGAGATCCTCAGAAGTCTTTCTCTTCTTTCCCTTACCCCTAACAGGTGCTTTAGGGGCCGAAGCAGAGGGACTGGCAACAAAAGTCTTCTTTCTTGAAGACTTGACATTGGCAAGATCATCAATCCTAAACTTGGAGGCAGACTTGGCAGACTTAGCAGATTTCCCAGCGCCTACACAATCAAAACAAGATAAGTTTCCTAACTAATTTAATAGTCTTGCATAGAACTTACTTTTTGATAAGGATACTTACTTGACATTGTGGCAGATGCGGAGGATACTTCTTGTGAATCTTGGATGGTGACTTGAAAACTTCTGGTCTCAGGATCAAGCTTTTTGAAAGCTAAAACTCTCTCTCTTGCAGCAGGGGTTAACTTGAGATGAGCAACGGATATAGCTGAAAAAACACAAAAGACAAAGGAAACATTAGTGATCTTCATCATAAGAAACAAGTCTGATGGTGATCCTTCCAGGATCCTCTATCCTACCATGAGTAGCCCATTCCTTGGTCAGATCCTTCCCGTTAGGGATGGTATCCCTCCTAACAAAGAAGAATCGTCGCTTCCAGTTGGTATCATTTTTGGTGACCTTAAAAACAGGGTGATCCTCCCCAGCTTTCCGTTTCAGCAAATATCGATAGGAACCAAACGTGGTAAGATCATAAAGCTCAGCCAGCTCTGCCATCCCTAAGTCAGTCCCCTCCTGCTCGATGATCCTCTCGAAGGTATACAAAACCCTCCAGATCATCGGCATGGCTTTGATATAAGATATGCCGGTCAAGGAAAAGAAGGATTGGGTGAAGGCTGGAAAAGGATACGAATATCCTATGGTAAACGGAGTTGCAGGAAAGGCCACCCAGGTGTCGGAAACAAAATCGCTTAAAGCGGTGGAAGTGAATGACTTGAAGATAGCATCCGCCGGAAAACAGTGACGGATCCTATCAACATGAGCATCGGTGAAGCAGCATCTCTCGGTAGGAGAGTCTTTAATGATCCCTTGGCTTTTCAGGGGACTGCTCTTCTTGTGATCCTTGTGATGGGAATTTCGGAGCAACATACTCATGGCAGAATAAAAATAGGGGAGCAGAAAAACAGAGCAAGAGAAGGAAGAAAGAGAAGAGAAGAGAATACCTGATCGATCTTCGGTAGAGATTATAAAGGGAGTATATCTTGAATTTAAATGCAGATTGATCCTAACCCTATCTCCTATTTATAATCATGATTTGCAGGGATGTCACTTCAGTGATGTAAAGGTTGCAACGGCTAGTCCGGTTATAACGGCTAGTTATCCGAGTCGCCCGTTGCAGATAAGATCAAAGCAAAATATAACTCGTTAATTTACAATAAACTCCTTATATTTTGGGGGCAATTGTTAGGGCTGGATTTTTGTGATACATGATCCTTACATGTGATCCTAACCAGTGATCCTTGTTTCTTTAGCAGATAGTGATCCTCAGCAGGACTTCAGGATCAGGATCATGGACCATCCCAGGATCCTCATGCTAACAGTTACCTTCATTGAATTAAATGTTGTTTTGCAGGAACATCTAGCAGGATCCGCTCTTAGCATCACAATCAAAGGACGCGTCTTTACAATTATAGCATGTGCTTAATCGGAGATGGACGTTGCAAAGGATATGGAAACTTGGCATGATTTAAGGGCGACAATTTAGGCTAGATTTGCTTTTATTTCTAAAGGGGTAATGAGCTGATTATTAGTCTTTTTACCTAAAATAGGTCACCTACACTTGTATATATAAACACTCTTCCCCATTCGGAAGAACACACAACACAATTCTCACACGCTTAGACACACATTACGATAGTGATCCTTGTACTCAGCTCATTATCATCCGAAGTTGTAACCATATTTTGATATATTGAAGTTGGTGATCGGTAGTTGCCATCACCCGAGGTTTTTTATGCCGGAGATCAAACATTGATCAAGGGCTTTTTCCTCGTATAAATCCTTGTGTCTTTGCATATTACATACTAAAGTGATCCTTTACTTTTTCAATAAACCAAGCATCATTCCCCATTTACTTAGAGTTTGGTTGCATTATCCTTGTGTGATTTTTGACCAAAACAATAACCTTTGATGAGAATGATCGCGTTGACATCCAGGATCCTCATCATGATAGTTTAGTTATTACTCTCTTTATTTCTAACCATTTTGTCCGAAGGATCCTTATTGACGGAGGAAGCTCAGTAAACATTATCCAGCTTGATGTTCTGAAGAAAATGGGTATCCCTGAATCAGATATCACACCAAGATCCTCCGTGCTTGTAGGATTTAGTGGAGAAACTAAGAGAACACTGGGGGACATCAAACTCCCAATTTATGTGGAAGGATTACATAATTATCAAAAATTTTGTGTTATTGACTGTTTATCTTGTTGTAATGTTATCCTTGGCAGGCCCTGGATACACGATATGAAGGCAGTCCCATCCACCTACCATCAATGTGTGAAGCTCCCTAGCCCTTGGGGAATAGTCAAGATCGATAGTGATCAGCAGGAGGCTAAGGATTGTTACACCTCATCAATGAAAACAGACTCGAAATCAAGGGAGCAATAGCAATTAAAGTATCCTCCAAGGGATGTCTTGGAGGCAAGAGAGCAGGATGTGGACGAAATCCTCATGGATCCTGATGATCCTGAATCCAAAATCTATATCGGATCAGGGATCCTTGGCAAGATGAAAGAAGACCTTGTATCCTTCCTCAAAAGAAGAAAATCTACCTTTGCATGGAAACATGAGGATATGACAGGTATATCTAAGGATATTATCACTCATAAACTTGGCATTGACAGGTCATTCAAACCAATCCATCAAAAAAGGAGGAAGTTTGCACCAGAAAGGAATGCCATTATCCAGGAAGAGGTAGAGAGATTGCTACGAGCAGGTATGATTAGAGAAGTAAAATATCCAAGATGGCTGGCCAATGTGGTTGTTGTTCAAAAGAAAAATGGAAAGTGGAGGGTATGTGTCGATTTCACTGATTTAAATAAGGCATGTCCCAAGGATCCTTTCCCATTACCCCACTTTGACTCCATGGTGGATGCAACGGCGGGTCATGAACTATTAACCTTTATGGATGCTTCATCTGGATTCCAACAAATTCAGATGGAACCATCTGACCAAGAGGATACGGCTTTTATGACCCCAACCGGTTTATATTGTTATATTGCTATGCCGTTTGGATTAAGGAATGCAGGTGCAACATATCAAAGACTGGTGAATATGATGTTCAAAGATCAGATTGGACAGACTATGGAAGTATACATAGATGATATGGTGGTGAAATCCATAAAAGCTGAGGATCACCTAAGAGACTTGGAGGAAGCATTTGATATCCTTGACAAATATAACATGAAGCTTAACCCTTCAAAATGCCACTTTGGTGTTAAAGCAGGTAAATTCTTAGGATATATGGTAACCAAAAGGGGCATTGAAGCAAGCCCGGAACAAAATCAAAGCATTAGTAAATATTAAATCTCCTGCCAACGCTAAGGATGTGCAAAGGCTAATAGGCAGGATAGCAGCTTTAAACAGATTTATATCCAAATCCTCAGAAAAGTGTAAAGAATTCTATGATATCCTAAGAATAGGCAGGATAGCAGCTTTAAACAAGAAATTCGAGTGGACTGAAAAGCATGAGAGTGCTTTACAAGCCCTCAAAGAATACCTATCCTCAGCTCCAGCGTTGATGAAACCAGAAAAAGGAGACGTGTTATCCTTATATCTTGCAGTATCCTCGAAAGCAGTAAGTGCAGTCCTTGTTAAGAATCATGAAGGTACACAATATCCTGTCTATTATGTAAGTAAGAGTTTACTTGATGCTGAATCCAGGTATTCACACCTTGAAAAGCTTATTCTTGCGCTAATTATGGCATCTACTAAGTTAAGACATTATTTTGAAACCCATGTTATTGTTGTTAGAACTAATTTTCCAATTAAGAATGTCCTCAGGAAACCAGAGATGTCCGGAAGGATGGCTAAGTGGGCAGTAAAGCTTAGTGCCCATGATATAAGATATGAGCCTAGAACAGCCATTAAATCTCAAGCATTAGCAGACTTTGTGGCTGATTTCAGTAGTGATTTACAAAAGGAAGCCGAATTGGAAGTCCAGCAGCTGGATGAGACCAAGGATCCTTGGATACTACATACTGATGGATCAAAGGCACGGGACTTGGTATACTACTAAAATCGCCACAGGGGGACATAATACCCCACTCCATAGCTTGTGAGTTCCAAGCCACTAACAATGAGGCTGAATATGAAGCCTTGATTGCTGGTTTGCAAATTGCTAAGCATATGGGGATCAGGTATCTTGAGGTATACGTGGATTCATTGTTAATCACTAATCACTTTAATGGATCCTATGCTGTTAAAGGTGAAAAACTAACCAAATATTTAAAGATAGTCAAAGAATTGGCACTCTCCTTTGTTTTCTTTAGTTTGACACAGGTACTAAGGGAAGAAAATACAGAAGCTGATGCATTGGCTAATCTTGGATCATCCTTGAAGATCCCAGAGGATATAAGTATCCCCATCATCCATATCCTGACCCCTGCTATTGAAAATCATGTGACCATGGAAATAGAAGAGGATTCTGCAATGTTCACTAGTGAGGATACTCAATCCTATCCAGGATCATGGATCTCACCAATCATGAGATACTTACAACACGGGGAGATTCCTACGGGAGAAAACCCTAGGGCTTTCAGAATTAAGGTATCTCAATTCACAATCTTAAATAATATGTTGTATAAGCGATCTCTTGCAGGACCATATTTGAGATGTATCGATGATCCTGAAGTTCAAGAAGTTTTAAAAGACTTCCACGAAGGAGATTGCGGAAACCACACTGGGGGCAGGGCATTGTTCCCAAGGATCTTAAGGACAGGATACTACTGGCCAACTATGAAAAGGGATGCTGTGGAGTATGCTAAGAAGTGTGATCCTTGTCAAAGACACAGCAATATCCTTCACCAACCGGGTGAATTCCTACATCCTATACCCTCCTCTTGGCCATTTATGAGATGGGGGATGGATATAGTTGGCAAGCTCCCTAAGGCACCTGGTGGAAAAGTGTTCATGCTGGCTATGACTTATTTCTCCAAATGGATAGAGGCTGAAGCCTTTGCCCAAGTCAGAGAAAAGGAAGTTATATCCTTTATTAAAAGAAATATTATAACTAGATTTGGCATTCCTTCTGAAATTATATGTGATAATGGTTCCCAATTTATTGGGAGCAGAACTACTAACTTTTGTGACAGCTGTGGGATTAAGATGATAACATCAACACCAGTCCACCCACAAGCTAATGGTCAAGCAGAATCATCCAACAAGTTCATCATCAACAATCTGAAGAAGAAACTTGGATCCAAGAAGGGGAAATGGGCAGAAGAATTACCTTATGTGCTTTGGGCTGATAAGACAACTCCCAAGAATGCTACTGGTCAAACACCATTCTCTTTGGTATTTGGGGCAGAATCAGTGATCCCAACAGAAATGGTGGTTCCAACTGCTAGAACAAGTACCCGTGATCCTGAGGAGAATGATGAAAACCTGGCTCAAGACTTGGATACTATTGAGGAAATCAGGGATCTGGCTAGGATAAGGATGGCTAGCTACCAACAAAGTATGGCTGGTGCTTACAACAAAAATGTCAGGTAAGGAAATTCCAAGTTGGGGATATGGTATTGAGAAAAGCATTCCAGAATACCACCAATCCTGCTGATGGGAAATTGGCACCAAAATGGGAAGGCCCTTATTTGATTGAAGCCGAAGCAGGAAAGGGGGCATATAGATTGCTAACCATGGAAGGTAATTTGTTACCAAGAGCCTGGAATGCTGTCCACTTGAAGAAATATTTCATGTGAGCAGGATCCTCCTGACACATATGATCCTTACATTAGAGGTATCCTTGAAGGATCCTTGAGATGTCAATGATCCTTACTCCGGTAATATCCTAATCTTGAACTATTTTATTTTCTTATTTTATTATTTAAGGATAAGGATCATGTATCCTTAATCCTTCTCTCATAAGATTTCGAGTTTTGATAGTCCAGGTATCCTTAGCATACCGTCGACAATCTTCAGAAGCAATTCAGATCCTTGGGTTTAACCCCGGTTGTTTGGGCTTGTCCCTAGTTATCCTTGGGCTTGTCCCCAGTTTCGCCTGTAGCGCACGATGATCCTAGTATAGTTCAAGTCTTTGGGACCAGTACTTGCTTTAGGGGCTGATAATTCCATCGTACTGGCTATACCTAGGATCCTACGTATAATGGTAGACGTACCATACATCCGTTCCTAAGGTTTCTAACGTTTTCACGTTAGCTAAGGTTTTGGCATTATCATGTCACTAAGTTTGGATAGTCGCCAGTAAGGGCCATACTCCAGTTCACCTATGATCCTTGGGCTTGTCCCCAGTTATCCTTGGGCTTGTCCCCAGTTATCCTTTGGGCTTGTCCCCAGTTATCCTTTGGGCTTGTCCCCTGTTTTGGTCAAAAATCACACAAGGATAATGCAACCAAACTCTAAGTAAACGGGGAATGATGCTTGGTTTGTTGAAAAAGTAAAGGATCACTTTAGTGAGAAATATGCAAGTGACACAAGGATTTATACGAGGAAAAAGCCCTTGATCAATGAATGATCTCCGGCATAAAAAACCTCGGGTGATGGCAACTACCGATCACCAAACTTCAATATAACAAAAAATGGTTAAAACTTCGGATGATAATGAGCTGAGTACAAGGATCACTATAGTATCGAGTGTCTAAGCGTGTGAGAAATGTGTTGTCTGTCTTCCGAATGGGGAAGAGTGTTATATATACAAGTGTGAGTGGCCGTATTTTAGGTAAATAGACTAACTATCAGCTCATTATCCCTTTAGGAATAAAAGTAAATCTAGCCTAAATTATCGCCCTTAAATCATGCTGAGTTTCCATATCCTCTACAACGTTCATCTCTGATTAAGCATATGCCAAAGTTGTAAAGACGCGTCCCTTGTTTGTGATGCTAAGAGCGGATCCTGCTAGACATTCCTGCAAGATAACATTAAATTCAATGAAAACAACTGTTAGCATGAGGATCCCTATGATGGTCCGTGATCCTGATCCTGGAACTCTGCTGAGGATCACTATCTGCCAAAGAAACAAGGATCACTGGTTAGGATCACATGTAAGGATCATGTGTTATAAAAATCCAGCCCTAAAAATTGCCCCCAAAATATAAGGAGTGATATTGTAAATAAATGAGTTATATTTTGCTTGATCTTATCTGCAACGAGCTAATCGGATAACTAGCCGTTAAAGTCGAACTAGCCGTTGCAATTCTTACGTCACAGAAGTGACAGCCCTGCAGATCATCATTATAAATAGGAGATAGAGATAGGATCAATTTGCATTTAAATTCAAGAGAAACTCCCTTTATAATCTCGTCCGAAGATTGATCAGGTATTCTCCTCTTTTCTTCCTTCTCTTACTCTGTTTCTCTATCTCTTTCCATTCTTCTGCAGATATGTTGCTCCGGAATTCCCCTCATAAGGATCCTGAGAAGAACAGTCCCTTGAAAGGTCAAGGGATCATCAAAGACTCTCCCACCGAGAGGTGTTGTTTCACTGATCCTCAGGTTGATAGAATCCGTCACTGTTTTCCGGCGAACACCATCCTCAAGTCCTTCACTCCCACTGCTTTGAGTGACTTTATCTCTGATACTTGGGTGGCCTTTCCTGTTACTCCGTTCTTGATAGGATATTCATATCCTTTCCCACAGTTCACTCAATCCTTCTTCTCTCTCACCGGCATCTGCTATATCCAGGCTATGCCCATGATCTGGAGGGTATTGTATACCCTTGAGAGGATCATTGAACAAGAAGGGATTGACCTTGGTATGGCGGAACTGGCTGAGATGTACGATCTTACCACTTTCGGACCCCATCGTTATTTATTTAAGCGAAAAGCTGGAGAGGATCATCCTGTCTTCAAGGTCACCAAGAACGACACGAATTGGAAGCGACGGTTCTTCTTTGTTAGGAGGGATACCATCCCTAATGGGAAGGATCTGCCCAAAGAGTGGGCTACTCATGGTAGGATAGAGGATCCTGGAAGGATCACCATAAGATTTGTTCCTTAGGATGAGGATCACTAATATTTTCTTTTGTTTTTTGTTTATTGTGCAGCTATTTCCATCTCTCGTCTGAAGTTGACACCTGATTTTGGTTGTGTAGGTGCTGGAAAATCTGCTAAATCTGCCTCCAAGTTTGGCATTGATGATCTTGCTAATGTCAAATCTGCGAGGAAGAAGACCCCTGCTGCCAGTCCAACCGCTTCAGCCCCTAAAGCACCTATTAGGGGTAAAGGAAAAAAGAGGAAGGCCTCTGAGGATCTTCAAGGATTTCCCCTGCTCCGCCAACAGTTTCTTGATTACGTTAACGAAGTAAGGATCACTGCTCCTGTTTGTATATCCTGCTTGTATATCCTGCTTGTTTGAGGATCACCTGGTCCTGAACTTACCTTTTCCTTTTCTGTAGAAACTTGCTGAAATAGAAACATATATTGGCCACGTTGAGGATCAAGACCGCCAAATTGCCGACCTCCAACAGATGGGTGTGCTGAAGGATCTCAAGATTGCTGATCTTGAGAAGGAGCTCCGGGCCACCAAGGATAAAGCTGCCAGGATGCTGATCAATTTTGATTATGAGAAGCATGACATTACCCAGGATGCCAAGGTCTCTGCTGCGATAACCATGTATAAGATCCAGCTGCAGATGGTTGCGGAGGCTTAGGATCCTTCCTTCGACAAAGGCACATGGGACGTGGAAGGCTGGAAGGCAAGGCTGGCAGAGTTGGAGGATGATGAGGAGGCTGAGGAGATCCCAATGCTTGAAGGTGGTGATGTTGGCAAGGATCAGGGGGAAGCAAGTGGAGCTGGTGGGGATGGTGTAGCGAAGGTTTGAGCTGCAGGATTGGGCAATGATGGAAATTTCTAGACATAGCCGGAGCCCAATTTTTTAAAATTTGATAGTGGTTTTTTGTGGTTGTGATGTTTTGAAACAATGATGGTTTGTAACTTTGAACAATAGTTTTTAGGGTTAAGGATCCTGGATCCTTTGGACAATAGGTAGGATCGCAAATGGTGGAGGGATCCTCTGTTTGGGGGATGAAGCCTTTGTGATCCTGCCGCTTTTACTTTCCTGTACCTGCTATGACCGCATAAACAATGGACACCCTTTGCCAACCCATGTGGACGGGCCACGTTTTGCTGGTAGAAACGTGGGTTGGCAATTTTGACAACTTTTGAAAGGGTTTTGTTAATAAAATAACTCTAATCTTTCTGGCTTATCTTGTTTTATATCCTTTATTTATCCTCTTATTTTCCAATTGTTTTAGAAACATATTTGTTAGAGTAACAAAAGTTGAGTAAATCATGTTTAAGAAATTTAGGATATGATCCTAGATCAAATATCCTGTAATCGAAAATTTTCAAGGTATTCTATTTCAAGGATCATAGGCTTAGTTGTCAAAGTGTAAGGGTTGTTCAGAATAATGAGTACAGTCAAGGATCATACCTGAGAATCCAAGTTAGGATCCTATCCTTTGATCAGGGTAATCGTAAGTGAAATAGGATAACAAGGATTAAGGATCCTTAAAAGTTTAGTCTTCGAAAACCTGAAAAGTAGGACATAACTTGGGACTAAGCCAATATAAAAGATAAGTTAGTAACTGGGGACAAGCCCAAAGGATAACTGGGGATGATCCCAAAGGATCACTGGGGACAAGCCCAAAGGATAACTGGGGACAAGCCCGAAGGATAACTGGGGACAAGCCCAAGGATCGTATGTAAACTGGATTATGGCCCTTACTGGCGACTATCCAAACTTGGTGACATGAAAATGTCAAAACCTTAGTGTTTTGGTCAAAAATCACACAAGGATAATGTAACCAAACTTTATGTAAACGGGGTATGATGCTTGGTTAATTATAAAAGTAAAGGATCACTTTTGTGAGAAATATGCAAAGACACAATGATTTATACGAGGAAAAAGCCCTTGATCAATGTATGATCTCCGGCATAAAAAACCTCGGGTGATGGCAACTACCGATCACCAACTTCAATATAAGAAAAATATAGTTACAACTTCGGATGATAATGAGCTGAGTACAAGGATCACAATAGTTTCGAGTGTCTAAGCGTGTGAGAATTGTGTGGTGTGTTGTCGTGTGTTCTTCCAAATGAGGAAGAGTGGTATTTATACAAGTGTAGGTGACCTATTTTAGGTAAAAAGACTAATAATCAGCTCATTACCCCTTTAGAAATAAAAGACAATCTAGCCTAAATTGCCGCCCATAAATCAAGCTAAGTTTCCATATCCTTTGCAACGTCTATCTTCGATTAAGCTCATGCTATAATTGTGAAGACGCGTCCCTTGATTATGATGCTAAGAGCGTATCCTGCTAGATGTTCCTGCAAAATAACATTGTTTTAAACGAAGGTAACTGTTAGCATGAGGATCCTTTGATGGTCCATGATCCTGATCCTGAAGTCCTGATGAGGATCACTGTCTGCCAAAGAAACAAGGATCACTGGTTAGGATCACGTATAAGGATCACGTATAATAAAAATCCAGCCCTAACAATTGCCCCCAAAATATAAGGAGTTTATTGTAAATTAATGAGTTATATTTTGCTCTGATCTTATCTTATCTTCAACGGACTACTCGGATAACTAGCCGTTATAAGCGGACTAGCCGTTGTGATCATTACGTCAATGAAGTGACATCCCTGCAAATCATGATTATAAATAGGAGATAGGGTTGGGATCACTCTGCATTTAAATTCGATATAACTTCCCTTTATAATTTCTACCGAAGATCGATCAGGTATTCTCTTTTCTTTTCATTCTTCCTCCTCTTACTCTGTTTTTCTGCTCCCTGTTTTTATTTTGCTGTGAGGATGTTGCTCCGAAACTCTCCCCATAAGGATCACGAGAAGAGCAGTCCCCTGAAAAGCCAAGGGATCATTAAGGACTCTCCTACGGAGAGATGTTGCTTTACCGATGCTCATGTTGATAGGATCCGTCACTGTTTTCCGGCGGATACCGTCTTCAAGTCTTTTACTCCCACCGCTCTGAGTGATTTCGTTTCCGACGCCTGGGTGGCCTTTCCTGCAACTCCGTTTACCATAGGATATTCATACCCTTTTCCAGCCTTCACCCAGTCCTTCTTTTCTCTGACCGGTATGTCCTATATCCAGGCCATGCCGATGATCTAGAGGGTTCTGTGTACCCTTGAGAGGATCATCGAGCAGGAGGGGATTGACTTAGGGATGCCGGAGCTGGCCGAGTTATATGATCTTACCACATTTGGTTCCTGTCGATACTTGTTGAAACGGAAAGCTGGAGAGGATCACCCTGTTTTTAAGGTCACAAAAAATGATACCAACTGGAAGCGACGATTCTTCTTTGTTAGGAGAGATACCATCCCTAACGGGGAGGATCTGCCCAAGGAGTGGGCTACTGATGGTAGGATAGAGGATCCTCGAAGGATCACCATCAGACTTGTCTCTTATGATGAGGATCACTAATGTCTTTTTTGTCTTTTGTGTTTTTTCAGCTATATCCGTTACTCATCTCAAGTTAACTCCTGCTGCAAGAGAGAGAGTTTTAGCTTTCAAGAAGTTTTCAAGTCACCATCCAAGATTCACAAGAAGTATCCTCCGCATCTGCCACAATGTCAAGTAAGTATCCTTACTAAAAAGTAAGTTCTATGCAAAAGTATTAAATTAGTTAGGAGACTTATCTTGTTTTGATTGTGTAGGTGCTGGGAAATCTGCTAAGTCCGCCAAGTCTGCCTCCTTGTTTGGGGTTGAGCTCTTCCAATAAGTGACTGTGTCACAAACTTTGACTCTGTCAAAGTTGAAGATTGTGATGATGCATCCGATGATGAAAATGTTAAAAAAGAAAATCAAAAATTGTTTTTAAATTTGAAAGGAAAATTTCAGAAAACTATTTTGCAATCGACCGAAAAAGGTGAATGTTCTAAGCAAAAGCCTTTGAAGAAGAAAGCAGAACAGAAACAAAAAGATAATAAAAGTTCATCGGATCGATCATCCAATCAAAAACAAAATTTACAAAAAATAAAAAATGAAAACTCAAAAAATGTTGGTAATAAGTGGTGCAGGTTTGACCACAGTGCTCAAAAGACAAATCCAATAATCAAGAGGAGAAAGGAATATCACCAAGCCAAACAGTGCTTTGATCTGAGCGTTTGGTATGAAGATGGTGATAACTGGTACGATAACAGAATGTGTTACAGCTGCGGCTATCATGGACACATTGCTGTTAATTGCCAGTACTGGAGATATGAGACCAGGAGGTGCTATAACTGCAATATCAAAGGTCACATTGCCCGAGATTGCCCGAGGAGATCAATGGGAAGATCAAGGGTTATGTCTCAGAAAGTGGCAAGAATTCCAGTCAAGGTCAAGCCCGAAGAACTAAAAGTTCGAGAACCAAAAGTTCAACAACCGAACGTTCTAGAGACAAAAGTTATACTTTCTCAGGGGCAGAAAGACCGACTGAGGAAGAAGAGAAAGAAAGCGAGAGAATATCTCGAGAAGATTTTGTCCTCAGGTTCACGGGATACACAGAATAACAGTTCTGATGAATCAACTCCTTCAGTTGCAAAAACAAGCAAGACGAATTCATCAGATACAAATCTGAGGACAGAACAGAGAGAGAAGAAGAAAGAAAAGGTCGGCGATGAATCTGACAGGTCAAAGTCGGACAAGCCACCTTCAGGCAATGATTCTGGTATGGTAAAACCAGAGGAGCCATTGGTTGAGGTAAAAGTTGAGAATTCTAGTTTAACAATGGATGAGAAAAACTTTCCACCATTGTTGAGCAAGAATTCAAAATCACCCAAGGGCAGTCAGGCTTAGGTGAAATTGTTTAAATAGAAAAACCTGACTCGCCGGAGATCCCAAGTTTATATCGTGGATCATGAATCGACATCTTTCTAGTATTTGAGAAGTTTGAATATTTGTGGTTAATGTTTGAATGATTTTACAGGTTGAAGGACTACGCCGGAGCTTCCAGGTGGGTAATTGTGAAGCAGGAATCGGCATTTTGGTTGAAAAATGGTAATGTAGAGGTCACATTCCTACAAGCGGTAACCATTATATCTACAAGTGGTAATCTTGATCCCACAAGTGGTAATTGTGGTTAAATTTTGAGATGCTTGGATACTTTAACATGTGTACATTTACAAGTGGTACAGAAGGTTCTTTGAGGAAAATGGTAAATCAGGGACATTAATTTGTACTTGATTTACTATTCATGACAAAAGATAGACAAGATGATGAACCACATCCCCGTTTTAAAATTGATAAACCTACAAGTGGTTGTTATCAACACAAATTCATTTTCCGGAAAAATCATTTTGATTAAAACAAACTTAGGTGTTTTGAAATCTAAATGAGAAAATGATTTGTGATAGGGGGAGTTCAGATTGTTTATGCCTAGTGAATGGCGATTTGATGTGATTCAGTGTCGGTTGTCAAGTTTCTGTACAGTTTGTTTTTGCATTTTATGTTTCTAGTAGGTCAAAAATTTAGAAGTTTTCAAATTTTCTTTAAAATGTGTTTGCATTTTAGGGGGAGTAGGGAAATTTCAGAAAATCCAAAAACATTTGAAAATTTGAAAAAGCCAAAAACATGATAAAATCAAAAATGAGTTTTGTTGCGAAAAAGAGGAAATGATAGTACATCAGTGGACTATCACGGCACGCTAAAGAAATGAAAAGTTAAAAAGTGTTAAACAATCTTACTGCGGATGTGTCAGTAGATTTTCACACATTTAGTAAATTGAAACGAGATATAAACTTAAATCAAACTTGCTTAATTCGTGGGTAACTATTCTTGAATATATGGGTAACCCCCGAAATCTTGTTTGAAAGGTCCCGTATTCTGAGATACTAGGTCTTTATACTCAGTGATATCTGGGGTATTATCCCGGGACTTCTGCTGTATGGAAGTACTGACCTAGTCCCCGGATAATACTTTCTGCTAAAGCTTTGAAACATAAGCTTCGCCCTCAGCATGCTGATGAAACAATAAAATTGATAGTCGCTGCTGTTGAAATGCAAAAAGATCCTCTAAAGGGGACCCACCAAAAGTCGAGTCGTCATCTCTCTGCTGAACGGAAGTTCTGACCTGAGCTCTCACGGTTTCGCATTTAACCCCTTTACAGATATCATCTGTGGTATACTCACCTGTAAGACTGAATATTTGGGATCTGGATACGGGAGTATATTCAAGTGGAGTGATACACAATTAAGTTTAAGTCTCTAAAACATTAATATCGTATCTCGAATCGATTGAAATTTGTGTTGAAAATTTAAGTGGACAAACATACTGACAATCTAGGTAAATTGTTTAAAACTGAGAATGTTTAAAGCTTAACGGTGTTAGTGATTTGTCTCAAAACTGATATGATCCTCTTGCACGAGCTCACAAAAAATATTGTTTGTAAATAGTTTATTTCTGCATTTCAGTTTCTTTTTCAGAAAAATTCAAAAATATTTTTGGTGTGTTTTAGCATAAATTTTTGAAAATTCAAAAAGATTTTCGACAACTGATGTTGAATAGCTGATTTTCAAAATTCCGAGTGCTAAACATGATGAGCAAATTCTTGAGGGGGAGTGTGTGTGTGAAATTAATTGTTTTCATAATCTAACCTTTTCAAGTGGTTCATCACAATCTGTGTCTGTTTTGAATGAGAATCTGGATTGGTTCAAGTTCATATGTTTGATAAATATATGTGAAAGAAATTTACTCTGAGGTAGAGTTTATGCAGGAAAGCCAGACATCGATCCTGAAGATGTTGCTGAAGATCAAATGCCAGCAAATCGAGAAGGGGAGTCTGAAGATAGAGAGAGAGAAGCCCAAAGACTGATAAAGACTGAAGTCGTTGAAGACTCGACACTTAAGACTCGTCAACATCTGAGGGGGAGTCTGTTGGTGCAGTCATCTGTCGTCTTCGTCTTAGTGTCAAGTCTCAGTCACGGTGCGGATCCGATCAGGCATGACATCACGAGTGACATCATCCTAGTTACATCACAAGTGATGTCATGATTTCACAAAACAATGCTAGCCGTTTATATCTTTCATAAAGTCTTGAAAGTGGATGGTGGCTATTATGTTATTGGACCAAATGGAGGTCCAATAAGAGTTCACCAAACAAAGGGCCAATGATATGAGAGTTCACTAAAGACAAAAGTATATTGAATGGTTAAATTGTTGGAATCGCTTTTGAAGGTCAAGAGAGTGGAACCGCTTTTACGGCAAGCATGTGGAATCGCCTTTTCGGCATCTGTTGGAACCGCCTTTGTGGCATGTCTCTATGGGCGGTTCCCAACTACTATATATAGGTTCATTTGTCATTTCATTTGTAACGTTGTTCAGATTTGCTACCGAGGTGCTGCCGGTATTTCCTTGTAAAATCAATATACAAGAGGATTAAAGTGTGAATCTAGCTGTGTACGCATCTGTTTCTTTGTTTCCGCCTCTGAAACGGAGTTGAGCTCTTCCGAACGACTCGTTTAGGTCGAAGTCCGATCCTACAGATTTCCCCTGATTCGTCAGCAGTTTCTTGATTCTGTCAACGAGGTTGTTTTGGTCAAAAATCACACAAGGATAATGTAACCAAACTTTATGTAAACGGGGTATGATGCTTGGTTAATTATGAAAGTAAAGGATCACTTCTGTGATAAAGATGCAAAGACACAATGATTTATACGAGGAAAAAGCCCTTGATCAATGTATGATCTCCGGCATAAAAAACCTCGGGTGATGGCAACTACCGATCACCAACTTCAATATAAGAAAAATATAGTTACAACTTTGGATGATAATGAGCTGAGTACAAGGATCACTATTGTTTCGAGTGTCTAAGTGTGTGAGAGTTGCGTTGTATGTCGTGTGTCCCCTTCCAAATGATGGAGAGTGGTATTTATACAAGTGTAGGTGACCTATTTTAGGTAAAAGGACTAATTATCAGCTCATTACCCCTTTAGAAATAAAAGACAATCTAGCCTAAATTGCCGCCCATAAATCAAGCCATGTTTCCATATCCTGTGCAACGTCTATCTCCGATTAAGCTCTTGCCATAATTGTGAAGACGCGTCCCTTGATCATGATGCTAAGAGCGTATCCTGCTAGATATTCCTGCAAAATAACATTGCATTAAGTGAAGGTGACCGTTAGCATGAGGATCCTATAATGTCCCATGATCCTGATCCTGAAGTCCTGCAAAGGATCACTTTCTGCCAAAGAAACAAGGATCACTGGTTAGGATCACGTGTAAGGATTACCTATAATAAAAATCCAGCCCTAACAATTGCCCCCAAAATATAAGGAGTTTATTGTAAATTGACGAGTTATATTTTGTTTCGATCTTATCTCCAACGGGCGACTCCGAATAACTAGCCGTTACACATGGACTAGCTGTTGCGATCATTACGTCATAGATGTGACAATCCCTGCAGATCATGATTATAAATAGGAGATAGGGTGAGGATCAGTTTGTATTTAAATTCAGGATATACTCCCTTTATATTCTGCACCGAAGATTGATCAGGTATTCTCCTCTTCTCTCTTTCCTTTCTATATTCTCTTTGCTCTGTTTTTTGCTCCGTCTCTGTTTCTGTTCCGTCACAAACATGTTGCTCCGGAATTCTCCACACAAGGATTCCAAGAAGGATAGTCCCCTAAAAGGCCAGGGGATTATCAAGGATTCCCCTACGGAGCGATGTTGCTTTACTGACGTTCACGTAGACAGAATTCGTCATTGCTTTCCGGCGAATACTGTTTTCAAATCCTTCGTTCCTACAGCTTTAAGCGACTTTGTTTCAGATGTTTGGGTGGCTTTTCCTGCTACCCCGTTCACCATAGGGTTTTCATATCCTTTTCCAGACTTTACCCAGTCTTTCTTTTCCTTAACCGGCATTTCTTACATCCAAGCTATGCCGATGATCTGGAGGGTTCTGTATACCTTCGAGAGGATCATCGAGCAGGAAGGGATTGATCTGGGGATGGCGGAGTTGGCTAATCTTTATGATCTCACCACATTTGGTTCTCACCGGTATTTGTTGAAACGGAAAGCCGGGGAGGATCATCCTGTCTTCAAGGTCACTAAGAACGATACAAACTGGAAGCGTCGCTTTTTCTTTGTTAGGAGGAATTCCATCCCAGATGGGAAGGATCTGCCCAAGGAATGGGCCACTCATGGTAGGATAGAGGATCCTCGAAGGATCACTATCAGCCCTGTCTCATATAATGAGGATCACTAATATCTCTTTTTATCTCTTGTGCAGCTATATCCATTGCTCATTTGAAATTAAGCCCTGCTGCAAAAGAGAGAGTCCTACCTTTTAAAAAGCTTAATCCTGAAGTCAGAAGTTTTCAAGTCACCATCCAAGATTCTCAAGAAGTATCCTCTGCATCTGCCACTATGTCAAGTAAGTATCCTTATAGAAAATAAATTATATGTAGGATTGTTTGATTAATAAAGCAACTTATCTTGTTTTTTGATTGTGTAGGTGCTGGAAAGTCTGCCAGGTCTGTCAAATCTGCTTCTAAATTTGGGATAGATGATCTCACCAACGTCAAGTCTTCGAGGAAGAAGGCTCCTGCTGCCAGTCCTTCAGTTTCAGCTCCCAAGGCACCTATCCGGGGCAAGGGAAAAAAGAGGAAAGCCTCTGAAGATCTCCAAGGATTTCCCCTCCTCCGTCAGAAATTCCTTGACTACGTGAATGAGGTAAGGATCACTGCCCCTGTTGGTTATCCGTTTCGAATATCCTGTTTGTGTATCCTGTTTCTTTGAGGATCATCCGGTTCTGAACTTACCTTATTCCCCTCTTTGCAGAAGCTTGCCGAGATCGAGACCTATCTTGGCCATGTTGAGGATCAAGAGAGCCA